>NC_086451.1:212756497-213077747 GCF_028390025.1 Pseudophryne corroboree
GCGTCGCCGCCATTTTCACACGTGCATTGAGATTGATAGGGAGAGGACGTGGCTGGCGTCCTCTCCATTTAGATTAGGAGAGAGAGAGAGAGATTGACCTGAGGCTGATACTGTAGAAGAGAGTGCAGAGTTTAGTGACTGACCACAGTGACCACCAGCAGTGCAGTTGTTTTATTTAATATATCCGTTCTCTGCCTGAAAAAAACGATACACACAGTGACTCAGTCACATACCATATCTGTGTGCACTGCTCAGCCCAGTGTGCTGCATGCCTGCATCATCTATGTATATATTATATATCTGACTGTGCTCAGCTCACACAGCTTATAATTGTGGGGGAGACTGGGGAGCACTGCAGTGCCAGTTATAGGTTATAGCAGGAGCCAGGAGTACAAGACAGTCACATACCATATCTGTGTGCACTGCTCAGCCCAGTGTGCTGCATCATCTATGTATATATTATATATCTGACTGTGCTCAGCTCACACAGCTTATAATTGTGGGGGAGACTGGGGAGCACTGCAGTGCCAGTTATAGGTTATAGCAGGAGCCAGGAGTACATATTATATTAAAATTAAACAGTGCACACCTTTGCTGCAGGAGTGCCACTGCCAGTGTGACTGACCAGTGACCTGACCACACTGACCACCAGTATAGTTAGTAGTATACTATATTGTGATTGCCTGTAAAAGTTAAACACTCGTCGTGTGACTTCACTTGTGTGGTGTTTTTTTTTTTATTCTATAAAAAACTCATTCTGCTGACAGACAGTGTCCAGCAGGTCCATCATTATATAATATATATACCTGTCCGGCTGCAGTAGTGATATATATATATTTTTTATATCATTATTTATCATCCAGTCGCAGCAGACACAGTACGGTAGTTCACGGCTGTAGCTACCTCTGTGTCGGCACTCGGCAGTCCATCCATAATTGTATACCACCTACCCGTGGTTTTTTTTTTCTTTCTTCTTTATACATACATACTACTACATCTCTTTATCAACCAGTCTATATTAGCAGCAGACACAGTACAGTACGGTAGTTCACGGCTGTGGCTACCTCTGTGTCGGCACTCGGCAGTCCGTCCATAATTGTATACCACCTAACCGTGGTTTTTTTTTCTTTCTTCTTTATACATACATACTACGACATCTCTTTATCAACCAGTCTATATTAGCAGCAGACACAGTACAGTACGGTAGTTCACGGCTGTGGCTACCTCTGTGTCGGCACTCGGCAGTCCGTCCATAATTGTATACCACCTAACCGTGGTTTTTTTTTCTTTCTTCTTCATACATACATACTACGACATATCTTTATCAACCAGTCTATATTAGCAGCAGACACAGTACAGTACGGTAGTTCACGGCTGTGGCTACCTCTGTGTCGGCACTCGGCAGTCCGTCCATAATTGTATACCACCTACCCGTGGTTTTTTTTTCTTTCTTCTTCATACATACATACTACTACATCTCTTTATCAACCAGTCTATATTAGCAGCAGACACAGTACAGTACGGTAGTTCACGGCTGTGGCTACCTCTGTGTCGGCACTCGGCAGTCCGTCCATAATTGTATACCACCTAACCGTGGTTTTTTTTTCTTTCTTCTTTATACATACATACTACGACATCTCTTTATCAACCAGTCTATATTAGCAGCAGACACAGTACAGTACGGTAGTTCACGGCTGTGGCTACCTCTGTGTCGGCACTCGGCAGTCCGTCCATAATTGTATACCACCTAACCGTGGTTTTTTTTTCTTTCTTCTTCATACATACATACTACGACATCTCTTTATCAACCAGTCTATATTAGCAGCAGACACAGTACAGTACGGTAGTTCACGGCTGTGGCTACCTCTGTGTCGGCACTCGGCAGTCCGTCCATAATTGTATACCACCTACCCGTGGTTTTTTTTTCTTTCTTCTTCATACATACATACTACTACATCTCTTTATCAACCAGTCTATATTAGCAGCAGACACAGTACAGTACGGTAGTTCACGGCTGTGGCTACCTCTGTGTCGGCACTCAGCAGTCCGTCCATAATTGTATACCACCTACCCGTGGGTTTTTTTTCTTTCTTCTTCATACATACATACTACTACATCTCTTTATCAACCAGTCTATATTAGCAGCAGACACAGTACAGTACGGTAGTTCACGGCTGTGGCTACCTCTGTGTCGGCACTCGGCAGTCCGTCCATAATTGTATACCACCTAACCGTGGTTTTTTTTTCTTTCTTCTTCATACATACATACTACGACATCTCTTTATCAACCAGTCTATATTAGCAGCAGACACAGTACGGTAGTTCACGGCTGTAGCTACCTCTGTGTCGGCACTCGGCAGTCCGTCCATAATTGTATACTAGTATCCATCCATCTCCATTGTTTACCTGAGGTGCCTTTTAGTTGTCCCTATTAAAATATGGAGAACAAAAATGTTGAGGTTCCAAAATTAGGGAAAGATCAAGATCCACTTCCACCTCGTGCTGAAGCTGCTGCCACTAGTCATGGCCGAGACGATGAAATGCCAGCAACGTCGTCTGCCAAGGCCGATGCCCAATGTCATAGTACAGAGCATGTCAAATCCAAAACACCAAATATCAGTAAAAAAAGGACTCCAAAACCTAAAATAAAATTGTCGGAGGAGAAGCGTAAACTTGCCAATATGCCATTTACCACACGGAGTGGCAAGGAACGGCTGAGGCCCTGGCCTATGTTCATGGCTAGTGGTTCAGCTTCACATGAGGATGGAGGCACTCAGCCTCTCGCTAGAAAAATGAAAAGACTCAAGCTGGCAAAAGCAGTAGCACCGCAAAGAACTGTGCGTTCTTCGAAATCCCAAATCCACAATGAGAGTCCAATTGTGTCGGTTGCGATGCCTGACCTTCCCAACATTGGACGTGAAGAGCATGCGCCTTCCACCATTTGCACGCCCCCTGCAAGTGCTGGAAGGAGCACCCGCAGTCCAGTTCCTGATAGTCAGATTGAAGATGTCAGTGTTGAAGTACACCAGGATGAGGAGGATATGGGTGTTGCTGGCGCTGGGGAGGAAATTGACCAGGAGGATTCTGATGGTGAGGTGGTTTGTTTAAGTCAGGCACCCGGGGAGACACCTGTTGTCCGTGGGAGGAATATGGCCGTTGACATGCCTGGTGAAAATACCAAAAAAATCAGCTCTTCGGTGTGGAACTATTTCAACAGAAATGCGGACAACAGGTGTCAAGCCGTGTGTTCCCTTTGTCAAGCTGTAATAAGTAGGGGTAAGGACGTTAACCACCTCGGAACATCCTCCCTTATACGTCACCTGCAGCGCATTCATAATAAGTCAGTGACAAGTTCAAAAACTTTGGGTGACAGCGGAAGCAGTCCACTGACCAGTAAATCCCTTCCTCTTGTAACCAAGCTCACGCAAACCACCCCACCAACTCCCTCAGTGTCAATTTCCTCCTTCCCCAGGAATGCCAATAGTCCTGCAGGCAATGTCACTGGCAATTCTGACGAGTCCTCTCCTGCCTGGGATTCCTCCGATGCATCCTTGCGTGTAACGCCTACTGCTGCTGGCGCTGCTGTTGTTGCTGCTGGGAGTCGATGGTCATCCCAGAGGGGAAGTCGTAAGCCCACTTGTACTACTTCCAGTAAGCAATTGACTGTTCAACAGTCCTTTGCGAGGAAGATGAAATATCACAGCAGTCATCCTGCTGCAAAGCGGATAACTGAGGCCTTGACAACTATGTTGGTGTTAGACGTGCGTCCGGTATCCGCCGTTAGTTCACAGGGAACTAGACAATTTATGAAGGCAGTGTGCCCCCGTTACCAAATACCATCTAGGTTCCACTTCTCTAGGCAGGCGATACCGAGAATGTACACGGACCTCAGAAAAAGACTCACCAGTGTCCTAAAAAATGCAGTTGTACCCAATGTCCACTTAACCACGGACATGTGGACAAGTGGAGCAGGGCAGGGTCAGGACTATATGACTGTGACAGCCCACTGGGTAGATGTATGGACTCCCGCCGCAAGAACAGCAGCGGCGGCACCAGTAGCAGCATCTCGCAAACGCCAACTCTTTCCTAGGCAGGCTACGCTTTGTATCACCGGTTTCCAGAATACGCACACAGCTGAAAACCTCTTACGGCAACTGAGGAAGATCATCGCGGAATGGCTTACCCCAATTGGACTCTCCTGTGGATTTGTGGCATCGGACAACGCCAGCAATATTGTGTGTGCATTAAATATGGGCAAATTCCAGCACGTCCCATGTTTTGCACATACCTTGAATTTGGTGGTGCAGAATTATTTAAAAAACGACAGGGGCGTGCAAGAGATGCTGTCGGTGGCCAGAAAAATTGCGGGACACTTTCGGCGTACAGGCACCACGTACAGAAGACTGGAGCACCACCAAAAACTACTGAACCTGCCCTGCCATCATCTGAAGCAAGAAGTGGTAACAAGGTGGAATTCAACCCTCTATATGCTTCAGAGGTTGGAGGAGCAGCAAAAGGCCATTCAAGCCTATACAATTGAGCACGATATAGGAGGTGGAATGCACCTGTCTCAAGCGCAGTGGAGAATGATTTCAACGTTGTGCAAGGTTCTGATGCCCTTTGAACTTGCCACACGTGAAGTCAGTTCAGACACTGCCAGCCTGAGTCAGGTCATTCCCCTCATCAGGCTTTTGCAGAAGAAGCTGGAGACATTGAAGGAGGAGCTAACACGGAGCGATTCCGCTAGGCATGTGGGACTTGTGGATGGAGCCCTTAATTCGCTTAACAAGGATTCACGGGTGGTCAATCTGTTGAAATCAGAGCACTACATTTTGGCCACCGTGCTCGATCCTAGATTTAAAGCCTACCTTGGATCTCTCTTTCCGGCAGACACAAGTCTGCTGGGGTTAAAAGACCTGCTGGTGAGAAAATTGTCAAGTCAAGCGGAACGCGACCTGTCAACATCTCCTCCTTCACATTCTCCCGCAACTGGGGGTGCGAGGAAAAGGCTCAGAATTCCGAGCCCACCCGCTGGCGGTGATGCAGGGCAGTCTGGAGCGACTGCTGATGCTGACATCTGGTCCGGACTGAAGGACCTGACAACGATTACGGACATGTCGTCTACTGTCACTGCATATGATTCTCTCACCATTGAAAGAATGGTGGAGGATTATATGAGTGACCGCATCCAAGTAGGCACGTCACACAGTCCATACTTATACTGGCAGGAAAAAGAGGCAATTTGGAGGCCATTGCACAAACTGGCTTTATTCTACCTAAGTTGCCCTCCCACAAGTGTGTACTCCGAAAGAGTGTTTAGTGCCGCCGCTCACCTTGTCAGCAATCGGCGTACGAGGTTACATCCAGAAAATGTGGAGAAGATGATGTTCATTAAAATGAATTATAATCAATTCCTCCGCGGAGACATTGACCAGCAGCAATTGCCTCCACAAAGTACACAGGGAGCTGAGATGGTGGATTCCAGTGGGGACGAATTGATAATCTGTGAGGAGGGGGATGTACACGGTGATATATCGGAGGGTGATGATGAGGTGGACATCTTGCCTCTGTAGAGCCAGTTTGTGCAAGGAGAGATTAATTGCTTCTTTTTTGGGGGGGGTCCAAACCAACCCGTCATATCAGTCACAGTCGTGTGGCAGACCCTGTCACTGAAATGATGGGTTGGTTAAAGTGTGCATGTCCTGTTTTGTTTATACAACATAAGGGTGGGTGGGAGGGCCCAAGGACAATTCCATCTTGCACCTCTTTTTTCTTTTATTTTTCTTTGCGTCATGTGCTGATTGGGGAGGGTTTTTTGGAAGGGACATCCTGCGTGACACTGCAGTGCCACTCCTAAATGGGCCCGGTGTTTGTGTCGGCCACTAGGGTCGCTAATCTTACTCACACAGTCAGCTACCTCATTGCGCCTCTTTTTTTCTTTGCGTCATGTGCTGATTGGGGAGGGTTTTTTGGAAGGGACATCCTGCGTGACACTGCAGTGCCACTCCTAAATGGGCCCGGTGTTTGTGTCGGCCACTAGGGTCGCTAATCTTACTCACACAGTCAGCTACCTCATTGCGCCTCTTTTTTTCTTTGCGTCATGTGCTGATTGGGGAGGGTTTTTTGGAAGGGACATCCTGCGTGACACTGCAGTGCCACTCCTAAATGGGCCCGGTGTTTGTGTCGGCCACTAGGGTCGCTAATCTTACTCACACAGTCAGCTACCTCATTGCGCCTCTTTTTTTCTTTGCGTCATGTGCTGATTGGGGAGGGTTTTTTGGAAGGGACATCCTGCGTGACACTGCAGTGCCACTCCTAAATGGGCCCGGTGTTTGTGTCGGCCACTAGGGTCGCTAATCTTACTCACACAGTCAGCTACCTCATTGCGCCTCTTTTTTTCTTTGCGTCATGTGCTGATTGGGGAGGGTTTTTTGGAAGGGACATCCTGCGTGACACTGCAGTGCCACTCCTAAATGGGCCCGGTGTTTGTGTCGGCCACTAGGGTCGCTAATCTTACTCACACAGTCAGCTACCTCATTGCGCCTCTTTTTTTCTTTGCGTCATGTGCTGATTGGGGAGGGTTTTTTGGAAGGGACATCCTGCGTGACACTGCAGTGCCACTCCTAAATGGGCCCGGTGTTTGTGTCGGCCACTAGGGTCGCTAATCTTACTCACACAGTCAGCTACCTCATTGCGCCTCTTTTTTTCTTTGCGTCATGTGCTGATTGGGGAGGGTTTTTTGGAAGGGACATCCTGCGTGACACTGCAGTGCCACTCCTAAATGGGCCCGGTGTTTGTGTCGGCCACTAGGGTCGCTTATCTTACTCACACAGTCAGCTACCTCATTGCGCCTCTTTTTTTCTTTGCGTCATGTGCTGATTGGGGAGGGTTTTTTGGAAGGGACATCCTGCGTGACACTGCAGTGCCACTCCTAGATGGGCCAGGTGTTTGTGTCGGCCACTAGTGTCGCTTAGCTTAGTCATCCAGCGACCTTGGTGCAAATTTTAGGACTAAAAATAATATTGTGAGGTGTGAGGTATTCAGAATAGACTGAAAATGAGTGGAAATTATGGTTTTTGAGGTTAATAATAATATGGGATCAAAATGACCCCCAAATTCTATGATTTAAGCTGTTTTTTAGTGTTTTTTTAAAAAAACACCCGAATCCAAAACACACCCGAATCCGACAAAAAAAATTTGGTGAGGTTTTGCCAAAACGCGGTCGAACCCAAAACACGGCCGCGGAACCGAACCCAAAACCAAAACACAAAACCCGAAAAATTTCAGGCGCTCATCTCTAGTGCAAACATGCACCAATACCGCCGGGTCTTTACCAGCCCCTCCCAACAATCTATCTACCCGGTCCGCGATGTGCCATACCCGAGCACCTGGAAGACAACAGACTGTACAGCGATCACGGTCCCAGTAGCAGATTGCCCTTTCTGTCCTCCTGATAATAGAATCCCCTACCACCACAATCTGACTAGGTACCTCACCAACTTTTTTTCCATCTGTACCATGGGGACCGCTCCTCTGGTTGCTAGAGTGAACTGTCTCCTCCGGTTCCGTCATTTCCTCACTTTAATCCTCAGAATCTTTGTCCAATCAGGCAAATTTGTTGGGGTTTGGCAGATTGGAGATGTCTTCTCTCCCCCTCCCCCTCTTCTTCTTCTCTCTAACCGTGACCTAGCTGTCTACCTGATCATCCTCGTCTACCAGTGATCCCCCCTGCAACTCCTCCACCACCACTTTGCTCGAGATTGTGAATACTCCTCAGTCCGCTCTAGATCAGTTACTTGGCCTTCCAGGGCGGCCGTTCGCTCACATCTCATACAGATGTACCCACACTCGGACTGTTGTGCCAGGTGCGCATACATCATGCACGACACGCACTGAGTGAGATTCTCAATTTGCGGCCACCCTCATTTTTAATTAGTGCTAACTCCCTGTTACCTTCAGAAATAAAAAAGAGGAGGACAACTATATATAAGGTCAATATATAAGGGACAATAAAGGACAATAAATAATTGACAAAAGTATAAATTAAGTATAAATAAAATACAGTAATCTACGCAATACAATACAGTACTATAAATCAGAAAAAATTGATGTATCTCTGTGCACTACTGTTATGCAGCCTTGGCAATATAAAAGAAATGGAATCACATATAGTTCCAAATGAACAATAGACAACTAAATAAATACAATTATAAAGCGAAATAAATACAATTATAAAGCCTGGGCGCTTACAAACATAGAAAAACACTTCCCTTAAATTTGAATGAAGTGGATGGAATAGTTCTTTCTTTCACTTTTCAGGATGTATCCATATACATGAAAAGAAAAAAATGCAACAAGATCTTCGTGTAACATAGCATAAAATTTTTTGTGGTATTCACACTATGCTACATGCAATAGGACTGGTCTAAATTGTGGGAAACTCCCCCTTCCCAAACACTCACAATCGTGCAGAGAATAAATGCATATCAACTCAGATCTTTGTAGTGAAGATATCTCACCAAGTGAGAAAAGGTCTTGGGGATGCCCCATTTATATAGCACTCACAGTATGTTAATATTCAGCAGGCATATCAGGTGGGTCTTTTCTCCGCCACTCTTTTATGGGCCATGCACGTTTTCTCCATAGGAATACGTCAGAAAGGATGTTGGAATAAAAAAATGTATTTTATTTACATATGTATATATTAAAAACAAGTTTGTTCATACCCGGGGTTCACAGAGGGAAAGATGTGACACAGGATAAAAGGTGCCCCGTTCATCTGATATCTTCCGGTTCCCTCTGGGTAGAATCAAGTTCATCGAAATGCTGGCCTCCCCACCTGAATACAGCACTATAGCCTAGCTGAGAAGAAAAACAATATTCAATAACAGAACAGTCATTGATAAAACAATACGGCCAAGGACAAGGGGAGATACAGAAGGACAGGAAAAAAAAAACAGTCACTTATACAGTAATATAGTTAAGATTATACTTATCGATCCTTGTGCGCCCCCTGATATTTTTCTTTATCGCAGCAGTAGTCCTCGGCTCTCTGGAGCAAGCTCCTCAAGTAGTAGCAGCAGCAACGGCAGCAGTCTCAGGCCCCCACCGTCACGCTCCTTCGATAGCAGCAGCAGCAATATCCGGCCCCGACCGCAGCAGCATCACCGGGCAGCCCCTAGTACACACTCACACAAAAAAGCAGCTCCTAACTCACATACAGAATCGCAGCCACTCACACAATAACCAAAATGCAGCCCCTCACACACATACAATATCTTATCCCCTCACCCATAAGATGCAGCCCCTCACACAATAACTCAGCCCCTTACACGCACACTAAAACGCAGCCCATCACACAAAAATGCACCCCCTCACACTCTGACACAATATCTCAGCCTCTCACACACACACACAAATGCAGCCCCTCACACACTCACACAATATCTCAGCCTCTCACACACACACAAAAACGCAGACTCACACAATATCTCAGCCTCTCACACACACACAAAAACGCAGCCCCTCACATATTAACATAGTATCTCAGCCCCTCACACAAAACGCAGCCCCTTCAACAACTTCCACAAAAGCGGCAGTGGCAGCTCCTACTCTTGCTGCACGCTCCGCTCCTCTGAGCACCGGCCCCCCTCTCTTGCGCACAGGCACCCACTCCTGCCCCCCTCACTGGCACCATTCTCCCACATGTGCAGCCGTCAACTTCCGAATCCAGGTCACGGCTCTCAGCGCGTCATGGCTCTCAGCGCATCACACCTCCTCCAGCTCCTCCACTAGTATGCCAGGCCCATCACTGTGACTGGATTGATGCAGCACAAGACACCACCACTGGACTAATGCAGCACAACACAGCACCACTGCACTGGACTGGACTTATACAGCAGCACAGGACATATGGGAACAGAGGACACCACCACTGTGACTGGACTGATGCAGCACAAGACACCACCACTGGACTGATGCAGCACAACACAGCACCACTGGACGGTACTTATACAGCAGCACTGGACATATGGCAGCAGAGGACACCACCACTGTGACTGGAGTGATGCAGCACAAGACACCACCACTGGACTGATGCAGCACAACACAGCACCACTGCACTGGACTGGACTTATACAGCAGCACAGGACATATGGGAACAGAGCACATCACCACTGTGACTGGACTGATGCAGCACAAGACACCACCACTGGACTGATGCAGCACAACACAGCACCACTGGATGGTACTTATACAGCAGCACTGGACATATGGCAGCAGAGGACACCACCACTGTGACTGGAGTGATGCAGCACAAGACACCACCACTGGACTCATGCAGCACAAGACAGCACTGGAATGACACATAAGACAGAGCAGGTCGCCACACCACTTTCCCACACAGACACTGAGGAGAGAGACACGTCCTCTCGCTACACTCTCCAGGACTGGAGTGGAAATGGCGGCGACGCACAACTCCTTATATGGAATCCAAAACCCATGAGAATCCAACAGCGAGATGATGACGTTTTGCCTCGTTCTGGTTGGCAAGTCTGGTGGGAAGTCCCGAGCTGGACTCGGATCCGGGCTCGGGACGTGATGTTCGGGGGAGTTAGGTTCTCAGGGAACCAAACCCACTCATCTCTAATTTGCATGTAGTAAATCTGCATAAAGGAATCTAGTTCTACAGTATATGTACAGTATTAGAATTTAGAAGACAACAAAGTAAGGATATCAACATATCACTTTGGTAAAGAAAGTGAATGAATAATTTAATAAATTCCGCAATTATAAACACATGTTTATGAGGGAGAACAAACTTTTCTTTTAAGTACTGGAAGGAGAGTAATTTCCCTTTAACCAATGGGAAGCTCCTAATAGCAGTTTTTAGGGATTCCAGAGCAGCATAATACATTTTTTTATGTCTTCTGTTTTGGATTGACTTTATTATTCATAAGGTGAAACTGTCTCATCCACAAACCTCTGTACATGCCAAGGTCAGCACTCTTGCTATATTTGAATTAAAGAACGGAATTCAACTGGGCATGAGATTTAACCCGTAATAAAACATTGCGCCAGAGCTCCAAATGTTGTATTACCGCAAGTATGCGCACTCCCAATATGCATGGTATCCAATTTTTTTTTAAAGTGGTTGAGAGGTTCTCAGTGCTGAAAACCCTGCAGTGTGAGTTTAAAAAAATATGTATACTCACCCAGGGGCTGCTGGGAGGCTCAAGGTCTGCTGGGAGAAATAGTTATAGTTCTCCTAGCCTCTGCTTCCGGGGGTGGGGGGGATGTGGGGAGTGTCACACAAACACACTCATGCATACACACACTCATGCATACACACTTACACACACTCCCATACTCACCTCTGCTGCAGAAGAATTGTCTCCCGACACTGGATGCAGAAGACACTGCTTCAAAAGGTTATTAATTACAAACTGATTAAGCTTACTGGAAACATTCATTTGCTTAATTATTCCTCGGGTTGGGTGTGTGGGGTCGGTGCCACCAGGGTGCCAGACTTGCTCTGCAGATGCGTGAAAAAGACACAGTGAGGGAGATTCAAAATGTTTGAAAAGTCAGTTGGGAGTCTTTTTTTTCCTATCTAATAGACAGGAAAAAACAGACACCCAACCAACTTTTCAAACATTTGAATCTCCCCCACAGAGTCCTATTTTCAGTTGTGCAATTGAATAGCAAAACCCCACAGCTGTGGGAAAAACCTTGCAGAGCATTGCAGTGCCGCAATTTGCAGGAAATTAGGGGACGGGCCTAATGCGTGAAGTGCCCGCCCCATCAGAGACTTCTGCTGTAGCAGGTAATGTATCTCCTGCTTGCTCCCGCCTCTCTTTCCCTGACACTTTCTCTCTTGCTACTCTCTTGCTATTATTTCTCCCTCTCCCTGACATTGCCTCTCTCTCCCTCACTTCCTTCCTGACACTCTCTCTGGCACTCACTCTCTTTGACAATGTCTTTCCCTTTCTCTGTCCCTGACACTGTCTCTCTCTCCCTCTCTCTGACACTATCTCTCTCCCTCTCTCCCTGACTCTCTCTCTCTCTCTCTCTCTCTCTCTCTCTCTCTCTCTCTCTCTCCCTGGCACAGACTCTCTCTCCTTTAATCTCTCTCTCTATCTCTCTCTGATTCTCTCTACCTGGAACTGTCTCTCCCTACCTATCTCTCTGCCTTGTACTGTCTCTCTCTCCCTCCCTCCCTCCCTCCCTCTCTCTCCCTTACGCTGTCCCACTCTCTCCTTCTCTCTCTCCCTGATACTGTCTCTCTCCCTCTCTCTGACACTATCTATCTCTTCCTGACACTGTCTCTAACCCTGGCACTATCTCCCTCCCTCCCTTTCTCTATCTCTGATACTGTTGCTCTCTCCCTCTTTCTCTCTCTCACTCTCTGACACTATCTCTCTCTCCCTGACACTATCTATCTTGCTGTCTCTCTCTCATTCACTCTCTCCCTCTCTCCCCTTGACACTGTGTACTCCTCTCTCTCTCTCTATCTCAGATACTGTATCTCTCTCTCCCTGTCACTGACTCTTCCTCCCTCCCTGTCTTTCTCTGTCTCTCCCTGATACTGTCTCTCTCCCCCTGGAACTGTCTCTCCCTCCCACTCTCTCTGCCTGGCACTGCCTCTCTCTTCCACCCTATCTCCCTGACATTATCTCTCTCTCATTCTCTCCCCCTGTCACTGTCTCTCCCTCCCTGATAGTGTCTCTTTCTCTCTCCCTGACACACTCTCTCTCTCTCTCTCTCTCTATACTCTCTCTAGTTCTCTTCCTGTCTCTCTCCCTGACACTCTCACTCTCTTTTGTGCCTCTCTCTTTTGCTCTCCCTCCCTTCCTGACACTACCTCTCTCCCTCTGACACCCTCTCTCTCTCCCTGATGCCCTCCCTCTCTCTCTTCCCCTTTCAAGATTTTGCTATGGAGTCCTCAAAGTTCTAGTTGCGCCCCTGCTCTGTATCTGCTATGTTCTCTGTGCCCCTCTCTCACTGGTTCCTTACAAGTTTGCTAAGGACAAAGCAGCTCCATCATTTTGGTGTCACCCCCTTCAGATGGTGCCATTGAGTTCGCTCCACACCCTTCTAGTGACGCCACTGGACCTATGTTTCTATGAGGGTCAAACAAATTTTTAGTAGACTTAATTTTCACACAATCATAATAAATTCTGAAAGTTTTCTCTAGGAATCTCTTTACAATTACAGCACTAAAAGTAAGTCATCTCATTGACCTAGATGAAATGTGATCCAATGTTTTCATTTGGAAAAGGAGTCAATGAAAATTTCTGATGGTTTAAAAGGCTCTGTAAATTATAGAAGGCTACTACAAATGTTATTATGCATTGCACTAGTTAATTATATGAAAATTGAACTGCTTCAGTAGGATATTTATTATGATTCATTGTAAGTATTTGTGAATGTGTTTGGCAATGATTGTTTTGTTATTCTCTACCTTAAGTTTTCAAGTAAATTGTTTAAACAAACAATAAGTAGCTATGTCCACATAATGCACAATGTAGCCTAACTTCATGCATTGACACTTGTTTGCTGTACCAAATAGTATATTCTCTCATGAACCAATTGCACAGAAATTACAAACATTTTCTCTTTTATTCCCCATGTATGTGACATTGCAATTCATTATAGTATAGCAAACTAACAGAAGAACAGAGTAAACATGTCACATTATAGTACATACCTATATTCAAAATAGCTTTAATAGAAAAATAGCAATGTTCTACAAACACAGAGCTGTAATCAGTTAGTGAAGGGGTGAAACAGACTGTGCTTTTCAACAGAGCCATAGTCTCAGTACTGACGTCAACACAATTTTGTGCAAGTAATATATTCCCTTTTTACTTATTTAAGCAGGTTCCCGAATCCAATACCTTAAAGGTAGAGGACAAGTAGCCTGCTTGCCAGCTGGGATTTTACCACATCTCATCACTCTTCAGTCTAGACAGCATTATTATAAGAATATGTTTCTACATATTGATTGACAGCTCTGCTCTGCTGTAACAATTTGTGAATCCAGGCACTAATTGAAGAAATCCTGTCCTTCACTTTTCAACCAGCAGTCTAGCAGCCAGTAGTGAAGTAGTGATTTGGCTCTACTCCTGGATGAGATATAGTTAACTCTTTCACTAATAAAGAACTGTTTACATATTCATTTTGTATATATATACCGATACTGTAGGCAAGTGGTAAAAGGCAAATAGTATGACAAAGTTTGAACCAATGACCCCAGCGCTGTGTGACAGCAATGCTAATCACTGTGCTAACAGCATTACCAAAACCAGAATGCAGACAAATGAAAATATAATGGCACCAAAAACATAACTGCATAAACACAGCAGCATGCCACCTGGCAGTCTGCAAACTTCACTTTCTGGTGTTTGCTGATGTATGGGTGAACTGGCGCTTATATAATTGCAAGCCAGGGGTGTATCTTCCTATTGGCCAGGATGGCACTGGCAAGGGGCGCCAGCCGAGGAGGGGCGCCATCCAGAGGTGCCACCCACGGGCAGTAGGTAGATTCACTTTTAGAGGCAGCAGCTATTCCCCAACCCCTGTGTAGTTCCTCACCAGCAGGGATGCCCAGTAATGATCACGGTATGCAGCAGCAGCTGCTGGGAGGCAGAGGCGTCACTAGGGTTGGTGTCACCCGGTGTGGTAACTCACGGTGTCACCCCCCATGCCACCCTCCCGTATCACAATACACGGAACCCTTAGTTATGTTTTTGTACTAGTTTTCACATTATAACACACAGAATGAGTCAAAAATCACATTATAGCACACTGCATGAGCCAAAATTCACATTTTAGCACACGGCATAAGCCGAAATTCACATTATAGCACACTGAATGAGCCGAAATTCACATTATAGCACACGGTATGAGCCGAAATTCACATTATAGCATACTGTATGAGCCGAAATTCACATTACAGTACACTGAATGAGCCGAAATTCACATTACAGCACACGGTTTAAGCCGAAATTCACATTATAGCACACTGTATGACACAAAATTCAGGGAGAGTGACAGCAGGGACAGGGACAGAGAGACAAGGAAAGTGACAGCAGGAGCAGGGAGAGTGACAGCAGGGACATAGGAACAGGGAGAGTGACAGATTGACTGGGAAAGTGACAACAGGGACAGGGAGAGTGACAGATGGACAGGGAAAGTGACAGCAGGGACATAGGGACAGAGAGAGGGACAGCAAGGGCACATAGTAGGGACTAGGGCGAGAGAAAGGCAGCAGGGTAAGATTACCTATTTAGCAGCGGCGGTGCTGAGGATGCTGTGGTCTGCGGGGCGGTGGATGAGATGGCTGTGATTGGCATGGTGCAGAGGAGGCGGAGGTGCAGAGAAGGACTGAGGGCAACGGTGGGGTGGCTGAGGGCAGCGCCGGTGTAGTGGAGGAGGAGGCAGAGGGCGGCGGCGGTGCAAGGAGGAGGAGGCTGTGGTCGGCAGCACTGCAGCTCCTATGACCGCGGCGCTACTATTTTGCGGACCGGCAGCCAATCAGGAGCGGCCGCGTGGCAAGAGCTCAATGTGGCGGCGGAGGTATTCAGACTCATACATACATATATATATATATATATATATATATACACACATATGTATATATATATATATATATATATATATACACACACACACTCAAAACATTTTTTTTTATTCAAAACATTTTTTTTTACTCAAGTAATAATGGTTTATAATGTAATTGTAAACTGTAAAACATTGAATCAAACATACACACCCTCTCTCAGCTGAAACAGCTCACAGCCAGCCAGAGAAGAAGGCAATGAGGTGCGCACTTTAGTCCCTGCAGTACAGCTCCCTCTGGTAACGGCCGTCCTCCCTGCCCAGCAAAGTCTCCTCCCATTCTCCCTCCCAGCAAGGCATGCGGTGCAGGCGTGCGTATGACGTCACTCGTGACGTACAGCACCCGGCAACAGTTTATAGCTCATCACCATGGTGATAGTAGTACGGACCCGGTCACCGTGGCGGTGTACAGGCGGGCCGGTGTGTATATCACCGCTGTCCGGTGATGAAGTCGGCGGGGGTGCGGTGCTGGGGAGGAATAAGTGTGGGTGCAGCCGCAGACGTATCTGTGGATGGGTGTGCAGCTCTTTTTGGTGTCACCCCATTGAAGGGTGACACCTGGGTGCGGGCCGCACCCCCCGCACCCCCCTCATGACGCCTCTGCTGGGAGGTGTAGTTTACAGTATGTAGAGTTTCTTGTCTGTATTGTGGTGCGGTGCTGGACCCCGGCGCCAATTACAGTGGCTGCTGCTGCTGCTGCATTCTTTGATCATTAATGGGCATCCCAGCTGTTGAGGAAATACACGGGGATGGGGGAATAAAGCTGTTGCCTCTAAAAGTGAATCTACCTAAAAGTGCTGCCTTTAATAGTAAAATCAACATGGGGGCATATGTGTGTCTGGCACTGTGGGGGCATACGTGTATCTGGCACTGTGGGGGCATTTGAGTGTCCGGCACTGTGTGGGTATTTGAGTGTCCGGCACTGTGGGGGCATACAAGTGTCTGGCACTATAGGGGCATAAGAGTGTCTGGCTCGGTGGGGGTATGTGTATCTGGCACTGTGGGGGCATATGTGTATCTGGCACTATACTCGGAGGCATTATGTGTATCTGAAACTATAATGGAGGACATTATGTGCATCTGACACTATACTGGGGACATTATGTGTTATGAGAACTACTGTGGGTATTGTGTGTAAGGCTGCTAATTGTGTGTGTGCGCATGTGTAATGGGTGTGATTATATATTTATAGGTTGATATCATAATATAAAATTCCCAGAAGCATGCACGCCTTCCCATACATATATATATATATATATATATAAAGTTAAAAAATGACAGCACTCAAAGCCAGAGTCATAAATGTAAGGGTGGTGCAAGGCAGACAAATAACATGAAGGCACTCACTTAATCCAACACCAAGGAAAAAGCAGAACAAGCCAGCACTCACGATTTTGATGAAAAAAAGATGAAGATTTATCCCATGTTAAAGCAACAGGTGTACAAACAGGTAGAGGAGGTTAGGTTTAGGTGCCTCCTGGGGGGGTTCGGTATGTGTGGGGGGGTAGGGTTAGGCTGCTTAGGCACCACCGGAGGAAGGTTAGGTTTAGGCACTAAGGGGGGAGGTTAGGGTTAGGCTGTGGGCATGGAGGGGTAGGGTACAGTGGAGAATATACTGACATCCCTCCGTCGGGATTTAGAAAATCGAGATGCCGGCATTGGTATTCTGACCGCTGGCTTATCACACTGGATCCCAAAGCTGTAACTAGACATTTTGGTACCCTGTGCCAGAAATAAAATTGGTACCCCCCCCAAAGGTGTGCAGGAGAAATATAGGGGTATGGCTTCAGGGGGAAGGGGCGTGCTCACAAAATAATACCAATTCATACTATGCAGCACAGTTGTTTCCATTATTCAAATTATGCACACGCAGTCATCCCACTTATACACATTGCACCAGGGAGAGCCCTCATATACGCTACACCAGGTAGAGCCCTTTTACACATTATGCCAGGTAGCACCCCCTTTAACACATTACGCCAGGTACAGTCCCTTTATACAATGCCAGATAGAGCCCCTCTAACACACTGCACCAAGTAGAGCTCCCTTTTACACACTGCACCAGGATAGGCCCCCTTACCTTTTATACATTGCACCAGGTGTATAAGGTCCCTAGTCTGATAGCTGAGGGTCACATCTTTCCAGGGGTACCAGCTTTTTTAAAATCAGCCCTGGGGAAACAGAGATATCTGAATTCAAAGCAGTGGTCCCCATCCAAGCTTATTAATTGCTTTTCACAGCCAGATGTCTCGGGTTCTGTCTGACTTTGAGTTTTTCTGACAGTACACCCCAAAAGCTTGGGCTTTCCCCCCCCATTTGTTGGACACTGGCAGCTTGTCTCTATTATGCCCAGATCCAGAGATAACAGCCTTCCAGCAGCTGGCTCCAGCTCCACACGCCTAATATATATTATAATATATTTGTATATTTTCGTTGGTGGATTGCTCTTGCACAGTGGTGGAACTACAGTAGCACCAGGGCAGCCAGTGCACTGCACCGAGGCCCGGCGCACTGAAGGGGCCCACAGCCGGTGGCATTTCAATGAGTCACACTGACTCATTTACATGCCAACGCCATCACCGGCGCGTCCCGCTGCTCAGTAACGCTGCGCTGCTAAACTGCTGCTGTCCATGTCAGCAGCGCAGCAGTTCAGGCTCGCCTGGAGAGGGAAGAGGGGCTGTGCTCCCCTCACCTTTTAGCTTCTCCCCTTTCTTACATTTACCCTCCTACCGCACCGTTTCTGGGAGAGAGGAAAGGAGGAGCGTGGCAGTTACACACATTTCCCTCTGCAGCAGCAGCCCCCTGCTAGCCACGTGACTACGCTACCAGCATGGGCGTGTGATTACCACTGTCCGGTCACCCGCTGACGGGGCTGACCTGGTTGTGCCAACCCTCCCTTCTCCTCTGGCCCCTGGATGTAAGTGAGCTGCCGCCTTGTCCCCTTCCTCCATGTGGGAATCGGATCCCAGTGTGCCCCTGCTGTGGGGTTTGTGTGCCCATGCTGGAGGAAGCAGTATGCCACTTCTGGAGGGGCTGTCTGCCACTGCTGGGGAGGCTATGTGTAATGCTGTGGGGAGTCTGTGTGCCCTTGTTGTGTGTGTGTGTGTGTGTGTGTGTGTGTGTGTGTGTGTGTGTGTCTGGGGGGGGGCTGTATGTCCATGCTATGGGAGTCTGTATGCCCATGCAGTGTGTGTGGGGTGCTGTGTGTCCTTGTTATGGGTGGCTGTGTGCCCCTGCTATGGGAGGCTGTGTGCCCCTACTATGTGTGCTGCACCATCCCCAGATTTTGGCTGGCATGTCGTGGTCACCTCTATTCAGTCTGCCCTCATGCACCTTTATTCAGGACCTTATATGCCCCAGTGCCCGCAGCAGGGTGAGATTAGTGGGGGCATTCTTGTGTGGTCAGCCTCTCCCCATCACTGTCTCCCTCGCCCTGTTACTAACTGCCCCATTCCTGTCACCTTCTGCCTTTCCTTGTCCCCCACAGCCTTTCCCCATCACTCTCTACCTCGCCCTGTCACCCTCTGTCTGTAACCATCGCCCTCTCCCCACCCCCACAGCCTTTCCCCATCACTCTCTATCTTGCCCTGTCACCCTCTGTCTCTACCCATCACCCTCTGCCCATCACCATCTCCTCGTCCCCCACAGCCTCTCCCCATCACCCTCTACCTCACCCTGTCACCCTCTGTCTATCCATCACCCTCTCCTCATCCCCCACAGCCTCTCCCCATCACTCCCTAACTCTCCCTGTGACCCACACTGCCTCTCCCTGTCATCTATGCCCATCAACCTCTGCCACTCCTCGTCCTCCACAGCTTTTCCCTATCACTCTACCTCTCCCTTTCACCAACTGTCTCTCCTCAACACCCTCTCCTTGTCCCCCACAGTCTCTCCCCATCACTCTCTCTACCTTGCCCTGTCACTCTCTGTCTCTAACCATCACCCTTTGCCCGTCCCCCCACAGCCTTTCCCCATCACTCTCTACCTCACTCTGTCACCCTCTCCTCATCCCCCACAGCCTCTCCCCATCACTCCCTACCTCTCTCTGTGACCCACTGCCTCTCTCTGTCATCCTTTCCCCATCAACATCTGCCACTCATCCCCCACAGCTTTTCCCCATCACTCTACCTCTCCCTGTCACCAACTGTATCTCCTCATCACTCTCTCCTTGTCCCCCACAGTCTCTCCCCATCACTCTCTACCTCTCCCTGTGACCCACTGCCTCTCCCTGTCACCCTTTGCCACTCCTTGTCCCCCATGGCATCTCTCCATCACTCTACCTCTCCCTGACACCAACTGTATCTCCTCATCACCCTCTCCTTGTCCCCCACAGTCTCTCCCCATCACTCTCTACCTCTCCCTGTGACCCACTGCCTCTCCCTGTCACCCTCTGCCACTCCTTGTCCCCCATGGCTTCGCTCCATCACTATTCCTTTCCCTGTCACCAACTGTCTATCCCCATCACCCTCTCCCTGTAACTGTCACAACTGAGGGCTAGCACTGACCAGAGGAAGCCTCAGTTGTAGGGGCTGAGGTGTACGTCAACCTGGGAGGCAGTATGGGGTTCTTGGACATGCAGAGAACCTTTAGCACAGATGCCCGAAGACTTGACCAAGACAACTTTGTAAAAGTTTAAGATGTTTATTAAACACAGTTCAGGTTGCACATTGACAGTTCAGAGAAGACAGGAATGCTCAGCAATATGGAGTTGTAGCATAACAGTAGAATCACAGTTCCTTAAATACAGGAATAGTAGGATGCTGTTGGAAGTGGTATAACACACTATAGTCTTGGAAGACCTGGAGATGAAAAGTCCAGAGGACCAACAGCTATCCGCTGTATGGATGGTATGCGTAGGAACTGACCAGCAGATGACTCACTGGAAGCTGGATATACTGGTGGAATGCTGAATGAGGTGAGCACCTGTAACTGCCAAGGGTGCCGGGTGGAAACCGGCCCAGGTGGTGAGGGTGCCACGGAGCTCAGTAATAGAGTGAGCGTTTGTAGATAGAAGCACTGATGATGAACTTTGGAATGATGTTAAAACACCAATGTAGTGGAAGGTCAGATGAAGAAACACTGGTGATACTGGGGATCGATGATGGAACACCGATGGTGACTGGAGATCGATGATGGAACACCGATGATGACTGGAGATTGATGATAGAACACCGATGGTGACTGGAGATCGATGATGGAACACCAATGATGACTGGAGATCGCTGATGGAACACCGCAGAGTCAGGTTGCACCGGCAGATGGTAGCTGGTGCGGGTCTCTAGTTGAGCTGAACACAGGAGCTGGAATACCTGGAACAATAGCTACAGACTGGGGAGACTTGTATCACTGGGTTTGACAACCAAAGCACTGACATCTTTCCAGCCCAGGAACAGGATATTTATACCTGCTGGGAAGCAGGCATTGGCTGGATGATTAAGCAGTGCCAAGAGCGCAGCGGATAGGTTGAAACAATGACATGTGACTGGAAAAACATGGCTGCACCCATGTTAGCATTTGGAGAGAAAGTCTGTTTGTAATTCCACATGGGAAATGGCAGCAATGACGGCGGAGGCCGCGGAGGGCAGGAGACGCCAGTCTTGAATATTTCACATGGGAAACAGCAGCAATGGCGGCGGAGGCCGCAGAGGGCAGGAGACGCCATTCTGGGAATTAATGAACTAAACTTGTGAAGCTGCTGTGACAGCGCTGCAGGATCACAGGGAGGAGATGTGAAGTGGAGACATCAGCATACCACATGCTGAAAACGCAGATGGGATCCCACCTTGGAACGCTGGGTCAGTCTCAGGAGACACTTGAAAGGTAAATAATGGTGTCCAGTTACCCGGATCGTGACAGTCCCCCACAGTCTCTCCCCGTCACTCTCTACCTCTCCCTGTGACCCACTGCCTCTCCCTGTCACCCTCTGCCACTCCTCGTCCCCCATGGCTTCTCTCCATCACTCTACCTCTCCCTGTCACCAACTGTCTCTCCCTATCACCCTCTCCTTGTTCCCCAGTCTCTCCACATCACTTTCTACCACTCTATGTCACTCACTGCCTCTCCCTGTCACCCACTCCCTTCTAACTTCTGCCACTCCTCGTTCCCCACAGCTTTTCTCCATCAGTCTACCTCTGCCTGAAACCCTCTGCCTGTCACTACCTGTCTCTCCCCATCCCCCTCTCCTTGTCCCACACAGTCTCTCCCCATCACTCTCTACCTCTCTCTGTCACCCTTTGCCCATTACCCTTAGCTCTCCATGTCACCTTTTGCCTTTCCCTGTCATCCTCTGACTCTCCCTGTCACTCTCTACCTTGACCTGTCACCCTTAGCCTTTCCACTTCACTCCGTACATTGTTGTCATCCACTGCCATGTGGCATATTATTAACTTGGGGTGGGGCGGAGGAGGGGGGCCCAATGCATATTTTTGCACCTGGGCCCACCACTCACAAGTTCTGCCACTGCTCTGGCACCTGAACTCTGATCCCCAGGTCCCCAGCACCTGATAGGGGGAAATCTCTAGTTTTTTAATCCTATTCAAAGCTAAGAAATCTATTTCCGGGAACTTGAGATATCTGCAGTCAAGCAAGCTGCACTCCCACCAGAAAATGATGAATATTAAGCCCACTTCACTATTCACCCATCCGCTACGTATTAAACACCCCCTACCACCCTGGAAGTCATGTACCAGGGCCCCTTCATTCAGCCCAAATGTCCCTTTCTACAGTTTAGTGTTCGACCTCCCGCCCATTCTGTGTGGTAGAGGAGTAATTAGCAGAAATTACTGCACCAGGTCCTACATGCTGAGCGGAATATAGGGCCTGATTCAGGTTCCACACACTCCCCCCACCCCCACCCCCACCCTTTATCAATCAAAAATTGCGATCGCACCACAATTTCTGCTTCATCGCTATAATTAAGAAAGCCCCCTGCTGGTGTCCAGCCTCTGGCTTTTTGATCGCTGCGGCTGCGTGTGATGTAACGCACAGAGCCGGGCCTAGGTATAGGCAAACTATGTAAATTCCTAGGGCATTTGGTATGCCTAGGGGCACAAGCAGCTTCTGCTGATTAAAATGATACAGTACGTGGCATGGCTATATTCTGTGTGTGACTGTGGCTGTATGTGCATACGAAATGCTACATTACAGTGTTTTCCTGGAAATCAGTGTAACGTAGCATTTCATATGCAGATACAGCCGCAGTTGCACACAGAATATAGTCATGCTGCTTATCATTTTAATCAGCAGAAGCTGCTTGTGCATCCTAGCCACATAGTAATGCAAATAAGATGCATTTTCATCAAAACAAGGCGCCCGACGTTAGCAGAGCTGGCCTTGCGTTGCCAGCTGACTCACACGAGGCATCTCCCGCTGCATGGTGTATTGAGGTAAGATATGAGGACACACCTGTATCCAAGCAGAGGCAGAGGTCACAGTGTTAGCAACCATGTGAGTGCTGTGTGCGGTTGAGTCGGTTGTGCAGTAGTGTTCAGCATCTGTGTAAGGGGCATTATGTGTGTCATGTGTATAAATGCCTTAATAATGTGCGGCATATGTGTAAGGGACATTATGAGGGTCATTATGTGTATAAGGGCATTAATAATGTTGGCATATGTGTAAGGTACATTATGTGTATAAGGGCACTAATAAATGTTGACATAATGTGTAAGGGACATTATGTGTGTAGTTATATGTACAAGGGCATTAATAATGTGTGGCAAATGTGTAAGTGACATTATGTGCATAAGGGAATTAATAAGATTGGCATAATATGTTAGGTGCATTATGTTTATAAGGCCATTAATAATGTATATCATATGTGTAAGGGGCATTACTGTGTGGTATTATGTGTATAAAGGCATTACTAATGTGTGGCATTTTGTGTATAAGGTGCTCTATTGTGTGGAATAACGTATAGAAAGGGCACTACTGTGTGGTCTAATGTGAATAAAGAGCAATATGGTGTGGTGTAATGTGAATAAGGAGCAATTCAGTGTGGTGTAATGTGAATAAGGGGCACTACTGTAAGGAGTAACATATATAAAGTAAAGTGGCACTACTCTGTGGCCTAATGTGAATAAAGAGCTATATGGTGTGGTGTAATGTGAATAAGGAGCAATTCAGTATTATGTAATGTGAATATGGGGCACTACTGTGAGGAGTAATGTTTATGAGGTAAAGTGGTACTACTGTGTAATGTATCATGAATTAGAGACACTATCTCATGACAAAATGTGAATAAAGTTGCACTACTATGTGGCGTAATTTGAATTTGGGGAACTATTGTGTGACCATGCCCCTTCCCAGCAAAAACACACCACTTTTTGGGCTGTGCACCGAATGTGCACAGTGTTCCTATTTAAAATATAGTGGGTAGGAGCACCAAAATGAGGATTTGCTATGGGCAAGGGGTGATGGTGCTGGGAAAGGGGTGCAGGGTCAGAGGCGGAACTAGCAGTGGTTCTAGGGGGCACCAGCCAAAATCTCGTCTAGGGCATCGTATTGGTTAGGGCCGGCTCTGGTAACGCAGCCGTCCCGATCACGCCATTCATGCTGGCACAGCCCCGTTTCTAAGCCACGTCCCCGCAATGCTCCGTCTCTGCCTTGGAAAAGGAGTATTGCCGCCCCCCCGCCCCACAAACACCTCTGCCAGAAAATGCGGGCACATGAGCAGGACGTGCCCTGCGCATACGCCCAAATCTTTTTAATCATTTTTGCGGTTGGATCGCGTATTGCAATTCAACTTTTATTGGGCCCATTGAACACCCCTTACTGCCTACGGGACATCAAAGCTGCCGCTGATAGCACCCTCCCCCCACCACCCCTATTGCTGCAGGATGGTTAGAGTCTCTCCCCATTGCATTGCTGTGCCCAGGGGCCTACACTGCTGTTAAGACAGACCTGGTGTGTGTGTGTGTGTGTGTGTGTGTGTGTGTGTGTGTGTGTGTGTGTGTGTGTGTGTTATACTTACGTCAGCCTCCAGAACAGCTGCTTCTATCTAGCTGCCGGCCTGTCACCCGCACTGTGTTCTTCTCCTACTGCGAACTCAGGAGCAGCGGAGCGTAGGTGTACAGGATGCTGCAGTCACTGCAGTGCATCAATACCCGGCTGCCTGTCACTGTGTGAGCAGTAGCCAGTATAGTACAGCACTGGTGGGGGCGGCGGCGGGAGCGTGACTGTGGGGGTGCTGGCTATCTAAGGATGTATGGGTGTTTCTGCACCCCATTCCGACACCCAGAACGATTATCTAAGGTGGTCTGCATCCAATTCTGGCACCCATCATGGCTATCTAAAGATGTCTCTGTGTTTTGCACCCCAGCACGGTACCCAGAATGGGTATCTAAGGTGGTCTGCTGCCCGTTTTGGAACCCAGAATGGGTATCTAAGGTGGTCTACATCCTATTCCAGCAACCTGAAGGCTATCTAAGTTTGTCTGGGTGCTCTGCCTCCCATTCTACAGATACAGTAGCTAAGGTGTTCTGCGCCCTATTCCGGCACGCTGAACAGCTATATAAGGTTGTCTGGGTGTCCTGCACACCATTCCGGCACCTGAAACAGTTATCTAAGGTGGTCTGCATCATGTTCTGGCACCAGGAATGGCTATCTACGGTGATCTGCTGCCTGTTCTGGCACCCGGAATGGCTGCGTAATGTGGTGTGGTTCATCTGCACCCTGTTCCGGTACCCGGATAGGCTATTTATTGTGGTCTGTGCTCTATTCCGGCACCCAGAATGGCTATCTACAGTTATCTGCTGCCTTTTCCGGCACCTGGAATGGCTATCTATGGTGATCTGCTGCCTGTTCTGGCACCCGGAATGGCTGCGTAATGTGATGTGGTTCATCTGTACCCTGTTCCGGTACCCGGATAGGCTATCTAAGGTGACCTGCGGCCCATTTCGACACACGGAACACACGGGACTGCGCCCCGTTCCAGAACCCGGAATGCCTATTTATGATGGTCTGCAGCATATTCCGGCTGTGTAAGATGGTCTTGGTGTTCTGCACCTCCTTCCAGCACCTGGAACGGCTATCTAAGGTGGTCGGTGGCCCATTCCGGCACCCGTATCTGCTATCTAAGGTGGACTGCGCCCCATTCCGGCACCCGGAATGGGTATCTAAGGTGGTCTGCATCCTATTCCTGCACCCGGAACAGTTGTCTAAGGTAGTCTGCGCCCTGTACCGGCACCCGGAATGGGTATCTAAGGTCGTTTACGTCCTATTCCGGCACCCTGAACAGCTATCTAAGGTTGTCTGGGTGTCCAGCACACCATTCCGGAATCTGAAACAGCAATCTAATGTGGTCTGCATCCTGTTCTGGCACCCAGAATGGTTGTCTAAGGTGGTCTGTGCCCTGTTCCAGCACCCGGAATGGGTATCTAAGGTGGTCTGCACCCTATTCTGGCACTCTGAACTGCTATCTAAGGTTGTCTGGGTGTCTAGCACACCATTCCGGCACCTGAAACAGCAATCTAAGGTAGTCTGCATCCTGGTTGTCTAAGGTGGTTTGAGCAATGTTCTAGCACCCGGAACAGCTTTCTAAGGTTGTCTGGGTGTCCTGCACACCATTCCGGCCCCATGAAACAGCACTCTAAGGTGTTCTGCATCCTGTTCTGGCACCCACAATGGTTGTCTAAGGTGGTCTGCGCCCTGTTCCGGCACCCGGAATGGAATGGGTATCTAAGGTTGTCTGGCCCTATTCCGGCACTCTGAACAGCTATCAAAGGTTGTCTGGGTGACCTGCACACCATTCCGGCACCTGAAACAGCAATCTAAGGTGGTCTGCATCCTGTTTCGTCACCCGAAACGGTTGTCTAAGGTGGTTTGAGCAATGTTCCAGCACCCAGAACAGGTATCTAAGGTGGTCTGGCCCTATTCCGGCACCCTGAACAGCTATCTAAGGTTGTCTAGTGGTCTGCATTCTGTTCCGGCACTTAGAACAGTTGTTTAAGGTGGTTTGAGCCCTGTCCTGGCACCCGGAACTGGTATCTAAGGTGGTCTGCACCCTATTCCTGCACTCTGAACAGCAATCTAAGTTTGTCTTGGCCTCCTGCACACCATTCCGGCACATGAAACAGCTATCTAAGGTGGTCTGCATCCTGTTCTGGCTCCAAGAATGATTGTCTAAGGTGGTTTGCACCCGGTAACGGCACCTGGAACGGGTATCTAAGGTGATCTGCGCCCTATTCTGGCACCCTGTACAGCTATCTAAGGTTATCTGGGTGTTCTGCACACCATTCCGGCACCCAGAGCGGGTATCTAAGGTGGTCTGCGTAATATTCAGGCACCCTGACTGGCTCTCTAAGGTTGTTTGAGTGCTCTTCACCCCGTTTCTGGCACCCGGAATGGGCATCTAAGGTTGTCCATATCCTATTCCGGCACTCAGAACAGCTATATGCGGATATTTTAGTGTTCTGAACACAACTCGGAATCTGGAACCGGTATCTAAGGTGGTCTGCATCCTGTTCCGGCACACGGAACAGCTATTTAAGGTTGTCTGGGTGTCCTCCACACTCCAGACATCAGTGTCTCCGTCTCAGTAAAAGCCGCAATCGTGACCGTGACCGACTTCAGTAGCTGCTGCAGCAGCAGAGAGCAGCAGAGAGCCATGAATATCCGGGGGGAGCTGCTGGCTGTTTATACTTAGCCACAGCAGCTCCCTCCATCCTCACTCACAGTGCCATCCATCTGCTCCCGCCTCCCAGTCCCATCCCCTGGGTATGTATAAAATATACAGTTTGTACTGTATATGAAGTGTATGTGTATGTATGCATGTGTGCGTGCGTGCGTGCGTGCGTGCGTGCGTGCGTGTGTGCGTGTGTATATGTATGCATGCATGTCTGTTTGTGTGTGCATGTGTGTGTGTGTGTGTGTGCATAAATGAATGTGTGTGCTCTATGTAAGTATATATACAGTGTATATATATATATATATATATATATATATATATACTGTATATATAGTAGACTGCAATGGCGGCTGCACTCACACTCATACAGGAAACATGATCTTTAAATGCTTCTATGTTTTGGTTTTATTAAAAAAATGTTGTCAGGAGTCCAAACATTAAAAAGGTTTTACCTTAAATACATTTACATATTTTCGCATACTTTCACATTTAAGGTAAGAACTTTTCAATGTTTGGATTCCTGACAACAGTTTAATAAAAACAAAATGTAGAAGCATTTAATATCATGTTTCTTGTATGACCGGGAGTGCCATCACCATTGCAATCTACATAAATTTACATCGAAAGGCACTATATATATATATATATATATGCAGTTGTGTTCATAAGTTTACATACCCTAGCAGAATTTGTGATTTTCTGGCCATTTGTCAGAGAATATGAATGATAACTCACAAACTTTTCTTTCACTCATGGTTAGTGGTTGGGTGAAGCCATTTATTGTCAAACAACTGTGTTTACTCTTTTTAAATCATAATGACAATAGAAACTACCCAAATGACCCTGATCAAAAGTTTACATACCCCAGTTCTTAATACCGTGTATTGCCCCCTTTAACATCAATGACAGCTTGAACTCTTTTGTGCTAGTTGTGGATAAGGCTCTTTATTTTCTCAGATTTTAAAGCTGCCCATTCTTCTTGGCAAAAAGCCTCCAGTTCCTATAAATTCTTGGGCTGTCTAGCATGAACTGCACGTTTGAGATCTCCCCAGAGTGGCTCAATGATATTGAGGTCAGGAGACTGAGATGGCCACTCCAGAACCTTCACTTTATTCTGCTGTAGCCAATGACAGGTCGACTTGGCCTTGTGTTTTGGATCATTGTTATGTTGGAACGTCCAAGTACGTCCCATGCGCAGCTTCCGGGCTGATGAGTGCAAATTTTCCTCCAGTATTTTCTGATAACATGCTGCATTCATCTTGCCATCAATGTTGACCAAGTTTCCAGTGCCTTTGTAGCTCACACACAGGGGTGTATCTTCCTATTGGCCAGGATGGCACTCGCCAGGGGCGCCAGCTGAGGAGGGGTGCCATCCAGAGGTGCCACCCATGGGCAGTAGGTAGATTCACTTTTAGAGGCAGCAGCTATCCCTCCACCCCTGTGTAGTTCCTCACCAGCAGGGATGCCCAGTAATGATCACGGTATGCAGCAGCAGCTGCTGGGAGGTGTAGTTTACAGTATGTAGAGTTTCTTGTCTGTATTGTGGTGCGGTGCTGGACCCCGGTACAAATTACAGTGGCTGCTGCTGCATTCTTTGATCATTAATGGGCATCCCTGCTGTTGAGGAACAGGGGTGGGGGGATAAAGCTGTTGCCTCTAAAAGTGAATCTACCTAAAAGTGCTGCCTTTAATAGTAAAATCAACATGGGGCATATGTGTGTCTGGCACTGTGGGGGCATATGTGTCTCTGACACTGTGGGGTCATACATGTATCTGGCACTGTGGGGGCATTTCAGTGTCCGGCACTGTGGGGGTATTTGAGTGTCCGGCACTGTGGGGGCATACAAGTGTCTGGCTCGGTGGGGGTATGTGTATCTGGCACTGAGGGGGCATATGTGTATCTGGCACTATACTCGGAGGGATTATGTGTATCTGGCACTGCACTACTGGGGTCATGTGTAACTGGCACTATACTGGGGGACATTATGTGCATCTGACACTATACTGGGTGACATTATGTGCATCTGACACTATACTGGGGACATTGGGCGGGATGTACTAAAGCAAAAATGTGGTAAAACCCCCGAAAACGGGGATTTTACAGCATTTTCATATTTACTAACACCCTACCGCCGCGTTTTCGGCATCCAGGGTATCGCCATCTCTGGATAGCGATACTCTATAGAAGCCTATGGGCTTCTTTTCGCAGACCGCCGCAACCCGCCAACACCGCCGCAGATGCCGACCCCCACGGCTTACCTTCCTCCAGGCTGCCCTGGACCCGGAAGGTAATCTCCTCCTCCCCCTATCAACGCAGCCGGACGTCCTTCCGGCTGCAGGGGGGAAGAGGAGGTGCCGGGGGCAGCCTGCTGCTGCTTCCCAGCGTCTAGCCAGTGTGGGGACCCCTGGGAGGTGATGGAGACCCCCTGCAGACCACCTAACAGGTATCGCGGGGGGCCTCCGTCACCGCATCGCGATGTTGATCGCATATGTTAGTACATATGCGATCAACATCGCTGCGGTAACCGGCGAGGGGCGGCGATGTATGTTAATACATCCCGCCCATTATGTGTAATGAGAACTACTGTGGGTATTGTGTGTAAGGCTGCTAATTGTGTGTGTGCGCATTTGTAGGGGGTGTGATTATATATTTATAGTTTGATATCATAATATAAAATTCCCAGGAGCGTGCACGCCTTCCCATATATATACAGGTTGAGTATCCCATATCCACATATTCCGAAATACGGAATATTCCGAAATACGGACTTTTTTGAGTGAGAATGAGATAGTGAAAACTTTGTTTTTTGATGGCTTAATGTACACAAACTTTGTTTAATACACAAAGTTATTAAAAATATTGTATTAAATGACCTTCAGGCTGTGTGTATAAGGTGTATATGGAACATAAATGAATTGTGTGAATGTACACACACTTTGTTTAATGCACAAAATTATAAAAAAAAAATGGCTAAAATTACCTTCAGGCTGTGTGTATAAGGTGTATATGTAACATAAATGTATTCTGTGCTTAGACTTAGGTCCCATCACCATGATATCTCATTATGGTATGCAATTATTCCAAACTACGGAAAAATCCCATATCCAAAATACCTCTGGTCCCAAGCATTTTGGATAAGGGATACTCAGCCTGTATATATATATATATATATATATATATATCCAGAAAGTCCACACTCACTGCTCCAATTTGCAACCTGGGCGGTGCTCCATAAGAGATTCACAAGATATCCAAAAATATATCCAAAAAAAGATACAGGCACTCACCACTTCCTTGATGATGAAAACTTTATTGGTGTGTCTCACATAGAGACAGTTAACAGCATGTCAGCAAAAGGTGTCGACGTTTCGGCTCCATCTGAGCCTTTTTCAAGACTAACAAGATTACAGCAGGTTCTCACCCAGCAGCCCATGACACACATCAAACCCTGGAGCACTCCAACAAATTTTTTTAAAGGGTTATCTCTTTTATTGTTGAATTTTCCACTGATGTTTTGCTTTTAATAAATTGATTTATTTGGTCATTCATATTGCTGTTATATTTAGATAGTGATTGTATTGCGCCCTTTGATTCATTTTGGAAGTTATATATATATACACATATATATATATATATAAATATATATATATATATATATATATATGGGCACTACTGTGTGGCATAATGTGTATAAGGGGTACTACTGTGTAGCATAACGTGAATAATGTACATTACTGTGCTGTGTAATATGAGTAAGGCACACTACTGTGGTGTAATTTGAATTGGGGTACTATTGAGTGGACACATCCTTATTTCAAATGTGGGGGGGAGGGCACCAGTCCTTTACTTTGCCAGGGGCGCTTGGGCACCTAAATACACCCCTGCTCACACATCCCCAAAACATCAGCGATCTACCTCCATGTTTCACAGTAGGAATGGTGTACCTTTCATCATAGGCCTTGTTGACTCCTCTCCAAATGTAACATGTATGGTTGTGGCCAAAAAGTTCAATTTTGGTCTCATCACTCCAAATGACTTTGTTCCAGAAGTTTTGAGTCTTGTCTCTGGGCTGTTTGGAGTATTGTAAGCGGGATGCTTTGTGGCATTTGTGTAGTAATGGCTTTCTTCTGGCGACACGACCATGAAGTCCATTTTTCTTCAAATGCCTCCTTATTATGCATCTTGAAACAACCACACCAATTTTTTTCAGAGAGTCCTGTATTTCAGCTGAAGTTATTTGTGGATTTTTCTTTGCATCCAACAATTTGCCTGGCAGTTGTGGCTGAAATTATTGTTGGTCTACCTGACCATTATTTGGTTTCCACAGAATTCCTCATTTTCCACTTCTTAATTAGAGTTTGAACACTGCTGATTGGCATTCTCAATTGCTTGGATATCTTTTTATATCCCTTTCCTGTTTTATACAGTTCAATTACCTTTTCCCGCAGATCCTTTGACAATTCTTTTGCTTTCCCCATGACTCAAAATCCGGACACGTCAGTGCAGCACTGGATGAAAGATGCAAGGGTCTTTCAGGAGTCCAGAAACTCACTGACTTTTTATACACACACACTGATTACAAGCAAACAGATCACAGGTGAGGATGGTTACCTATAATAGCCATTCAAACCCGTTTGTGTCAACTTGTGTGCATGTTATCAGGCCAAAATCTCCAGGGTATGTAAACTTTTGATCAGGGTCATTTGGGTAGTTTCTGTTGTCATTATGATTTAAAAAGAGTAAACACAGTTGTTTGACAAAAAATGGCTTCACCCAACCACTAACCATGAGTGAAAGAAAAGCTTGTGAGTTATCATTCATATTCTCTGACAAATGGCCAGAAAATCACAAATTCTGCTAGGGTATGTAAACTTATGAGCACAACTGTATATATATATATATATATGCTTTTTTTTGCTCACACATACACACGGAAACCCCCCTTACTAAATCTTGCGTTTGCCCCTGATAATGGTCGTCTAAAGTGGTCTGCACCCTGTTCCGGCACCTGGAACGGATATCTAAGGTGGTCTGCATCCTGTTCCGGCACTCAAAACGACTTTCTAAGGTGGCCTACATTCCATTCCATCTCCCAAAATGGCTCTCTAAGGTCGTCTGGGTGTTCTGCATCCTGTTCCGGCACCCGGAGCAGCTATCTAAGGTTATTTGGGTGTTCTGCACACCATTCCGGCACCCGGAACGGGCATCTAAGGTGGTCCATATCCTATTCCGGCACCTGGAACAGCTATATACAGGGCCGGTGCAAGGTTTCTCGGCACCCTAGGCAAAATTTCTGCCTACACCCCCCCCCCCCCCCGTCCTCCCGGCCCTCCCCTTCCCCTGTTGCTTGGACAGTGGAGTGATCACATTATCTAGAGGCTGCACACAAGTTAAAAAGCATCCAGCCCCACATCCCCATATATAGTATAATGCCACAGTCTGTAGTTTTATACAGTATTATAGATAGGCACCAGGGTTGTAACTAGAACTTTGTGGCAGTGACGTGCGGTGAGGTCATTGGCTGGGGAGGCACTGAGATTTTATATATAATATATATATATATATATATATATATATATATATACATATACACACACACATACATATACAGTGGTCGAAGTGGACATTTTGAAGTGGGGGTATGGAAAAGTGATGGTTGCAATTATGCGCGCGCCTCCGGAAGAGGGGGTGTGGCCACTCAAATGGGGGCGTGTCCTTCAGTGTATTAGGACCCCTTATACTATCTAGAAATTCTTATACTATCTAGAAATTCACATTACAGCACACGGAATGAGCCAAAATTCACACTACAGCACATGGTATGATCCGAAATTCATATTTTACCACACAGTATGAGACGAAATTCACATTACAGCACACCGTATGAGCCGAAATTCACATTACAGCACACAGTATGAGCCGAAATTCACATTACAGCACACGGTATGAGCCGAAATTCACATTACAGCACACGGTATGAGCCGAAATTCACATTACAGCACACAGTATGAGCCGAAATTCACATTACAGCACACAGTATGAGCCAAAATTCATATTTTACTACACAGTATGAGCCGAAATTCACATTACAGCACACGGTATGAGCCGAAATTCACGTTACAGAACACGCTATGACCCAAAATTTCAGCTTTTACCACACTGTATGAGCCGAAATTCACATTATAGCACACAGTATGACCCGAAATTCACATTACAGCATACGGTATGAGCCAAAATTCTGATTTTACCACATGGTATGTGCCGAAATTCACATTATAGCACATGGTATGAGCCGAAATTCACATTATAGCAAACGGTATGACCCACAAATCAGGGACAGGGAGAGAGAGTGACAGCAAGGACTGAGAGAGTGACAGCAGGGACTGAGAGAGTGACAGCAGGGACTGAGAGCGTGACAGCAGGGACATAGGGTAACATTACCTGATATGTGCAGCGGAGGTGCGGAAGGGACTGTGGTTGTCGGTGGCGGATGAGCCAATGGTCTGCGGGGGATGCGGCGGTACTAAGCTGTCCTTCTTCGCTGAGGCGTTGATGTCCCTCTGACCACCGACAGTTGTGGTCTGCGGTGGTCAGCTTTCAATGGCGGTGCAGCGTGCAGAAGTGAGCGCTGGTCAGCGGTGGGAGGCGGGCAGCTGTGATATAAATATATCATTTTTTTACATTTATTTTATTTATTTTTCCCTGTCCCTGCGTCCAAGTGATCTGGGGGTGAGCTGGAGTCCAAGTGATCTTGCCCAGATCACTTGGACTGCAGCTCACCCCCAGATCACTTGGACTGCAGCTCACCCCCAGATCACTTGGACTGCAGCTCACCCCCAGATCACTTGGACTGCAGCTCGCCCCCAGATCACAAGGGGGGGAGCTGCAGTCAAAGTGATCTGGGGGTGAGCTGCCCAGACACTTGCCACCAAGCACAACTCCCCCCACCCCTCGCCTTAGTGGTCCTGGTTCCTCAGTCCCGGAGGAAGCAGATGCTGCCGGGGATGCTGAGGGCACGGAAATAGAGGTAACAGCGCTGCCTGTTGTCTCCGGAGCTGCCGCTGCTGTAGGCAACTCCAACATCGGGAGGCGCGGGGCGGCAGGGAGGGAGGGGACAGGGAGACGTGGGGTGGGAGGGAGGGGATAGGGAGACGCGGGGCGGCAGGGAGGAAGGGGATAGGGAGACGTGGGGTGGGAGGGAGGGGATAGGGAGACGTGGGGTGGGAGGGAGGGGATAGGGAGACACGGGGTGGAAGGGAGGGGATAGGGAGATGCGGGGTGGGAGGGAGGAGATAGGGAGGCGCGGGGCGTCAGGGAGGGAGGGGATAGCGAGACGCGGGGCGGCAGGGAGGGGATAGTGAGACACAAGGTGCGAGGGAGGGGATAGGGAGATGCAGGGCGGCAGGGAGGGAGGGGATAGGGAAGCGCGGGGCAGCAGGGAGGGAGGGGATAGGGAGGCGCGGGGCGGCGGGAGGGAGGGGATAGCGAGACGCGGGGCGGCAGTGAGGGGATAGTGAGACGCGGGGTGGGAGGGAGGGAATACGGAGACGCGGGGCGGCAGGGAGGGAGGGGAAAGGGAGGCGCGGGGCGGCAGGGAGGGAGGGGATAGGGAGGCGCGGGGTGGCGGGGAGGGAGGGGATAGCGAGACGCGGGGCGGCAGTGAGGGGTTAGTGAGACGCGGGGTGGGAGGGAGAGGATAGGGAGACGCGGGGCGGCAGGGAGGGAGGGGATAGGGAGGCGCGGGGCGGCGGGGAGGGAGGGGATAGCGAGACGCGGGGCGGCAGTGAGGGGATAGTGAGACGCGGGGTGGGAGGGAGAGGATAGGGAGACGCGGGGCGGCAGGGAGGGAGGGGATAGGGAGGCGTGGGGCGGCGGGGAGGGAGGGGATAGCGAGACGCGGGGCGGCAGTGAGGGGATAGTGAGATGCGGGGTGGGAGGGAGAGGATAGGGAGGCGCGGGGCGGCAGGGAGGGAGGGGATAGGGAGACTTCTCTTGCCTTTCAGATGCTCCAATTAAATATATTTATATAGTGTGTTGATTTCCCTGCACCATGTCTCTAACAGAAATAGACGGAGCTGCGCGTATGAGAGAGCAGGTCAGGAGACAGGGAAATCAATACACTGGCGCCGGTGAGGTGACTGACGGCTGTGGCAGGCTAGACCCTCGCCACGGCTGCCCCTGGTCTGGGCTTACTTATCAAAATATTTTTTTTTTTGGTCAAATATATTTAATTGGAGCATGCCGCCCTCCAGTGGCCAGCGCCCATAGGCAGCTGCCTAAAGCTGCCTAATGGTAGCGCCGGCACTGGCTATATAAGGATATTTTGGTGTTCTGCACACCACTCTGGCACCCGGAACAGGTATCTAAGGTGGTCTGAATCCTGGTCCGGCATACGGAACAGCTATCTAAGGTTGTTTGGGTGTCCACTGTCCTCCACACCATTCTGGCACCTGAAACAGCTATCTGTCTGCATCCTGTTCTGGCACCCATAACGGTTGTCTACAGTGGTCTGTACCCTGTTCCGGCACCTGGAATGGATATCTAAGGTGATCTGCGTCCTATTCGGGCCCCCTAACAACTATCTAAGGTTATTTGGGTATTCTGCACACCATTCCGGCACCCAGAATGGGTATCTAAGGTGGTCCATATCCTGTTCTGGCACTAGAAATGACTTTCTAAGGTGGCCTGCATTCCATTCCATCTCCCGGAAATGCTATCTAAGGTTGTCTAGGTGTTCTGCAACCCGTTCCAGCACCCGGAACTGGCATCTAAGGTGGTCTGCATCCTATTCCGGCATCCTGAACAGCTATCTAAGGTTTTGTGGGTGTTCTGCACACCATTCCGGCACCTGGAACAGCTATCTAATGTGGTCTGCACCCCGTTCCGGCACCCAGAACAGGTATCTAAGATGGTCTGCACCCCATTCCAGCACCTAGAACTGATATCTAAGGTGGTCCTTTTCCGGCACCCTGAACATCTAAGTTTGTTTGGGTGTTCTGCACCCAATTCTACCAACTGGAATGGGTATAACGGTGCTCCACCCCACAATAGAGCGTATGGTCAGGGGCGTGCAGTGCCATGCCGGTCCCCAGTAATGTAATGGGGTGTGGCCTAAATTTGGGGCTTGTCTACACCCCTGAAAGAAATAACTGATTAAAGTATTAGTTGTGCGCAATTTATTCAACGGGAACAGGTTGCTTGATTGGAAGCGGGTCCCTCCTCTTCGGCCGGCAGCGCCATCTTCCCAGTGATATCTGGGAACATAGTGCATGTGCACTACACAGCAAAGACTGACACAGTGCCAGAGTCTTTGCTTTCAATGTGGGGCGACTATCTTCCCGATGTTGTCACTGGGAAGATGGTGCCGCCCAGCACTGCCAGGAGTAAGTATATTTGGGAAGGGGAAGGCGGACTCCCCTGCCAGCCCCTCCAGCAGCATGGGATGTGGTAATTAATACCTGATTACCCGCCACTGTGTGCCACTGTGTGTGGCGCTGCTAAGAAGGAGGCATGGTCACACCCCCTACGCTCCCAACAAAAACAGTGTGCAAGGGGTCATTTATTATTAATTATTTTATATTTATACTGCATTAAAAAAATCCCCATCCCTATGCAGCCAGTGTTTCAACTAGATGAACTGCAGCACCAGCAGCTATCTCCGTGCTCCCCCACCCTCCCTCTGCATGAGTGTAGCAGCAGTGGGTTAGGTAGGAGACTGTCAGCCCTGCACAGTGTTCCTGTGTGACAGCAGTGCACAGACAGCGCCACTGTGCAGGGCTGATAGCCTCCTGGCAGTGAGGGAGCAGCAGCATCTTCGTGTGGGGAGCCGGCACACATCTCTCCCTCCCTGCTGACAGCCCGTCCATGGACACGCCCCCCTGGCAGGGACGAGCTTACACAGCTCCCCAGCGGCAGAGGTCGCTGCAGGGAGCTGATTCGGTCTGGCATTCCGGACAGTGATCCGGTCCGGTTTTCACCGAATTCCAACAGCAATGTACAATATATCATGCAAAAAAAAAGTATGTTTTGGTGTATACTAAAACCTTTTGTTTCAGCATCAAACCATTCCTCCTAAATGTGCTGAGTTTAACTGCACCGTGCCAACCTGCGGATATTGAAAAGGGCAGGATTTATTGGGCTGTACCTGTGCCAGAAAGTGGGCATAACCAAATGGATTTAGCTGTATTTGTATTAATTGAGGTTGTGGTTTTTCTGTATCGGGGGTTGGACCTATTTTTTCACATTGCTGCCTGGATGAACGTTTTGACCACTGGCAAAACTGAAACCCCAGCAGAGGAAGCTGTGGTGGCAAGGAGGCACAAAGGCAGAGGCAGAACTCTGGGAGGCAACGGAGTCAGCTGCCGCCGGGCTCCTGCTTTGAAGGGGGGCACCTCTCCTCCTGTTCCGTGTGTTCAGCGACATTAATCAGTTAAGTTAATTGACAGCAGCCGGTATCTCTTCTGTAGCCGACTTCCCCACTAGTCACTGCACCTTACAAATCACACCCTCTTTATTATAGATACACTGGAAGCAGACACCTTACTGATGAAGTTATTTGCTCCTATAAAGGAAGAATGAGAATTCTAACTATATGAAGTTATTTCTCTGACAGTTACAAGTAACTTCATATAGGTAGAATTCTCATACTTTCTATGCAATAGCACATATCTCCATCAGTAAGGTGCATGCTTCCAGTGTTATAGGTTGTGGGTTCTAATCCTGGATATGACACTTGCAAAGTAATTGTCAGAGAAATAATCAGCATTGTGAGGGACTGAGCAGATCTATGTAGTGTGTGGTTGGACCCCTACATAGATCTGCCTAGTTGCAATGGGTTTTGTAGTAGCTTCATATAGTTAGAATTAGAGATGAGCGGGTTTGGTTTAACTCGGATCTCAAAACGGCATCTTATTGGATTACGGATGATATATAGGGGGGGCACCAATATTTTTCTTGCCTCCGGGCAACTGGGACAAACTTACGCCACTGCACAAAGGTGAGTGGGGTCTGGCAATGTTGTCACTTATCCCCCTTCAGATATCCTATGCTTCTTCCACCAACTCACAAACACACATCTCTCTCCCCCCCAGAGGCTCCTCTGATCTTCTGAGTGTAGAAAGTGTAACCCCCCTTTCTGTGTGATAGATACCTAGTGATGGGAAAATTACAATTATAGGTAATGTGCCTCCACCCAAGCTGAATATTACTTCTTAGCTTGCTTGGGAAAGCCTGTAAGGTTTGCAAACTGCATATAAAGATGTACTGCCTTTAATGTGTGCTAACTGCATATAAAGATGTAGTGTTTACCCTTATGATTTATATACGTGCTCTTTTTTCAGACTCCTTGGATCGATTTCCGGACAAACCAAATGAATGGTAAGTATAACAGATTTAATGTTACAACGTCATATAACTATCATGTACAATATTAATATTATATATATATATATATATATATATATATACCCTCGCTATATATGTGGGGTGACCCGGGTACTCTTTACCTTTGTAGTGCACTATTGGGGTCCATAGGTATTTACTGTCAACTGTAATGCAATGTAGTGACCATCCACCTTAGATAAACGTAGTGATATCCCCTTTCAGGAGAATTCCTATTAGAATTGTATATTAGTGTCTGCCTCTCTGTGTAATCTTGTCACGTATTGTAGACCTTTCCTGTTGTAACTGGGGTTTAGGCAAATCTCTCACACTCCCTTTGCATATCTGTGTTGGGAATCCAATACTGCATTGCTTTTAAGTTCCTTCTAAACTGATTGCTAGACACTCCTTTAGTAGACCAGTAGATATCCAGCAACTCCAGTAATGGCTGACAGTCAGATAACTCTATTAGTCCCGTTAGCGCTGTATAACTGGCTACCAATGCTGAGCATTTGCTATAAATCAATATAAGGCTTATGCAATCTGCACCCCCAGGTGTCTCTTCCTGTGTATGTAGTGTCTTTAATCGTGCTGAATGAACTTAAGGTGGGTACACACTAATAGATATATCTGCAGATCAATTGATGTGCAGATATATCTATGGACAGATCGGGCAGCGTGTTGAGCATACACACTGTCCGATCCGTCGGGGACTGATGTCATGAACTGGGCGGGCGTGTACACACGCCCGCCCAGTTCAGATGTCAATCACCGCCGGCCGCCGCAGCATGTGTATGGGCGGTCGGCCGACCGCCCCGTACACACACAGCGACGCGCCAATATATCGGTAGATATATTGGCCGTCGGCTGTGCTGCGCGTCCGTCGCGATACGTCTGTGAACGACGGAGTTCACAGACGTATCGGCCGTACACACTGGCCGACGGTCCCGCGATATATCGGACGTTCAAGAGAACGGCCGATATATCGACCAGTGTGTACGGGCCTTTAGTCTCTCTCTCCACAGCTTCCAGCTCTTACTGCTCCTCTTGGACTTATAAATTCACAACAACAGTTAGTACAGTAAGTATAAATGCCTCTAACCCTAGTCCGCTACAATCCCTTTTCTGTACTCCTAAGCTGTGTCTTGTCCTTTCATATGCACATATATAAATATATTACTTTTCGCAGCTTCAGTACATATACGGCAGGTTGAATAGATGAAGGCATGAAACAGTTGCACACCAAGAGCATATAAGGGGTTATACTAAATGCAGTGTAGAAGCATCGTTTTCCGTCTGCAGAGTATTATAACATGCCTGATGTGGGGTATGCGAGTATTAGGGATTATAGCAGGGCAGTCAGCACGGGATACTACCCCATCTGATAAGCTGTAAGTCACAAGCAACTGCGGGTGTGTGGTGTGGGGTCAGGTGAATTCACTTACACCTCCTGTGAATTCGTCCAAGCCTTAGGATACTCCCCCAACTCCTCCAGTGCCTCTCCTATTGGCTGAGCGGTCCGGTTCTGCCTCCGGCACACCTCACATACAGCTCTGCCTCAGCTGCTTAGGAATCAGTACAGCTCCACAGAGCCTCTCTAACCGCTGCTATCAAAGATCCAGAGGCGCCTCACTCCTCACACCCGGGAGCAGGGGCAAGTCTATATGCAGTGCTACAGCACCTGTCACTTTCTTCCACTGCGCTCCGCCTCTCCCACTCCTGTCTTATGCCAGCTACGTCCCGAGTCTCTGTCACTGCTGCAGGTTTTTTCTTCCAGCTCTCTACCTCAACCGGTAGCAACTGTCACTCCCTGCCGGTGGAGCCCGCTTTTTATACTCTCCTCCAGTGGCATGCGGTAACAACTGTCACTCCCTTCCTTCACCTGCTGCACACGGCACCCTCCTTAACCCCTTATATGCTGCAACAACATGAATATTCAACTATTACTTCTGGTTATAGGGTTACACCTTGATTGTGACACATATTGTCTTTCTCATAACTCTAAGTATGAATTATATAATACCTCTTTTTATATATATATATATATATATATATATATATATATATATATATATATGTGTAATATCCCATAACGGTGGGTATTTTTTTTTTTTACATAGGGCCCCTTTCGGCTATTAGAGCCCTTTATAATCATTGGACTAAAATAGGCCATAGGATAACAGGGGCTGTGTTTAGATGCCTGACAACTCTGATAAGGGAGGGGGACTGGCATCACCAACCTTCTATAATTAATCCTCCCTGCCTCAGCAACAACCAGCCCGGGAAATGGAGCCTGCACCGATTGGAGACCTGCAGATGCAGGGCAGAGGAACCCTTAGTTTGGCGCTACCAGCCCTCGGGGGCCCCGTACTGATTGGACCCCTGAAGTTGCAGTGGAAAAGAACCCTAGGGCGGGCAAGGGCCGGAAGGGGGGATCCAGTGAGGTGAGAGACCATGGGCGAAGTGGAGAAGCCTGCCTCTTTAAATTTTGTTGCTGCCCGGGGCGGAGGGGAGTCGGGACCTGGAGTTGCTGCCCTGCGGAGTGAAGAGGAGCGCCTGAGAAAGAGAAGTGTCCTTGCGGAGCAAGAAGGCATCGCTCACCTGAACCAGAGCTGGGACGCTGGGAGAAGCAGCTTGGCCGCCTGCCTGGACCCCTGGAGGAAGAGAGCCGCCCGTGACACTGCCGGACCAGGAGTGAGGAGAACCGACATGGGAGCCGCGTGGAGACAGGAGCCAGGACCTGAGAAGATTGGGCCGCGAGTCTTTTCCCCTCAACGTGACCGGAGTCGAACTTAGCAGCGGAGGTCATCGGGACGGAGGAGCAGGCATGGCGCAGGATGACCCCAAACAGAAGGCCTCAACGAGGACCCCTGGAGAAGACCGGAGCCTGCGGCTGAGACGAGAGGACCCCTTCGGAGATCGGAAGACGTCGCCGGGTGTCAGGAGGAGGTGTACGGAGCGCGGAGCCCAGGACCTGAGTGCATCCCCGGTGAGGTGCTTTGCATCCCGGGTGGCACAGAAGATTCAGGAGCTGATCGGAGGTGGCAGAAGCACCACAGCAGGTGGTGAGACCCTGATCGCCCTTCCGCTGCCATACTCTGCCCCTGTTGAGCCCTCCGCTGCGTAACTCTGCATTTGGGGATATTATTTAGGGGGTAGGCTCCCCTTAAGTTCTCAGGGCCCTATTTGATTGTTCGATAAATAGAGGGTAGTCACCCCTTTTTGGTAGCGACAGGGGTCCACTCTGTTGGAGCCATTGAGCCGATATGTGCCTATATCCCAAGTACTTATCTGCAATTGAGTTATGCTGGTATCGATAGTTCTCTCATGCAAGCTCCGCCCAGCAGTTTAAAAGTTAATGTGAATGTGCTTATCTGCAATTGAGTTATGCTGGTATCTATAGTTCTTTCATGCAAGTTCCTCCCATCAGTTTAAAAGTTAATGTGAATGTGCTTATCAGCAATTGAGGTATGCTGGTATTTATGATTCTCTCATGCAAGCTCCGCCCAGCAGTTTAAAAGCTAATGTGAATGTGCTTACCTTCCACTTGTATTGTTAATACTGGTTACCTGAGACTGTAGTATAGAAGCCATAACCAGCCTGCTTCAACTGTGCACCTGTTTCCTGCTTACCTGTCACTTGTATTGCTAACGCCGGTTACCTGAGACTGTAGTATAGAAGCCATAACCAGCCTGCTTCAACTGTGCACCTGTTTCCTGTTTACCTGCCACTTGTATTGCTAACGCTGGTTACCTGAGACTGTAGTATAGAAGCCATAACCAGCCTGCTTCAACTGTGCACCTGTTTCCTGCTTACCTGCCCCTTGTATTGCTAACACTGGTTACCTGAGACTGTAGTATAGAAGGGATGCGGTCAAGATGCCGCCGGTCGGAATCCCGGCGGTCGAAGTACCGACGCCGGAATCCCGACCTCCACAATCCCGACATATTCTCCCTCCGTGGGTGTCCACGACACCCATAGAGGAAGAATATAATAGTGTGTCGAGTGTAGCAAGGCACCGTGCCCACAGCGTGGCGAGCGAAGCGAGCCCGCAAGGGGCTGCGTTCCGCTCGCCACCCCTGTCGGGATTGTGTGGTCGGGATTCCGGCGTCGGGATTTCGGGATTCCAGCCGGCGGCATTTAGTACTGATCCCCCATAACCAGCCTGCTTCAATTGTGCACCTGTTTCCTGCTTACCTGCCACTTGTATTGCTAACGCTAGTTACCTGGGACTACAGTAGAGAAACCTTAACAAGTTTTTTTGTGTTATCTGACACTGTATTATACCTTTTTAGTAGGGCCCACGCTGGATGTAAAATACTGTTTATTTGCACCTCTGTTAAAATAGATATAATAAACAAAGTCGTGTTATACACGTTACGTGTTAGTCTGTGTCTGCATTTCAAAAAGGGAACTGATAACGCTTGGCTCTCTTTCACGGGGTGCTGGTAGCAGCAGGGTATCAGAGCACCATCAGCTGGGAGTCAAGACCGCTTAGCATACCCACGGACCAGGGGATTACATCTTAACTTTTCTGGCGTCACGAACAGGATCAGAGACTTCTGGCAAGCCAGTTCTCACTGACACAATGGATAAAGAATCATCGGCTTCAAGCAGTAGCAGCGCCCGGGAGGGGGCGAACGTTTTGAACCCAATAACCATGCCTTACTATTTCGGTGCACCCTGGCTTCCTAGTTACTCTGAAGAAAACAGAGGGACTGAAAATTTCAAAGATTTTAAAGCGAAGTTGAGTTCGATGTTTAAACTATACTCCCTCACTGAGAGTCAGAAGGTAGAAGTGATAAAAGGACAATTAAAGGGGTCCACTCTAAGAGAAGTCATCTCATGGCCTGACCGGGAGAAAAAAATGATGGATCAAGTCTTTGAGAGATTGGCACGGATATTCGAGATTAAAACCCTCTCTGAATTAAAGACCCGGTTTTACGCTAGGACACAGCAACATGGGGAATCAGTACGCGATTTTGCTCTTAGTCTGCGGGAAGCGTTGAAAGCAATCCAACAAATGGATACCGAGGAAATCCGGGACATGGACAAAACCCTGATCGACCAGTTTATTGAGGGGATAAGGGAGGAAAGTGCAAAATCCCAGCTCAAATTGTTACAGAATCAAGCACCAAATGAAAACTTTTAGACATTAAAGAGACTGCTATAAAAATATTAGGAACCAACGCTGACAAACATGGATGCTCATCCCACCCACACGTAACTTCTACTGCACAACGTGAACATTCAACTGCAAATAGTACCATTAACGCACTAAGCAAACAAGTTGCGGAGCTAGCTCGAGAAGTTAAAGCATGGAAAGATCGCTCACAAGAAAACTTGGGAGGTTAGAGAATGGAACAACAAGGAAATTGGAGTCCTGCGCAAAAGCCCTTCGGGGATAATTGGTGATTTTCCACTTAATTTGTAAGACCCATTTGTCGTAGGTGTCAACAGAGCGGACATATAGAGCAACAGTGTCGATCAGAGGCTTTAAACTAGGAAGTCCCGCGGCAGCGGACCGACCCTCGGGAGGCTTCCAACAATTAGGTCCCAGAAGAGAAATTAACCAAATGAAGTACGTAGGACAATGCCCCAGTCTAGGGATATGTATTAAGGGAATAGAGATTTCGGCCTTGTTGGATACTGTATCACAAGTAACAACGATTCAATGAAATAAGTTTCGAGAACATTGGCAAGATGTGGATCTCATCCCACAACCTCCAAACTGGCTAAATTTGTTGGCCAGCGATGGTCAACTGATCCCCTGCCGTGGTTACTGGGAGTGCGACATTCGAATAGGAGACACCTGTCTAGGTCAGCAAGGATGTATCATCACCAACGTAGATAAGAAGGGGGTGCCAGCAGTAATCCTTGGAATGAACGTGTTGCAACACTGCCCCAATGAATTAGTAAACGCTCTACGGAAAGAAGCGGAGGTGTGCTCAGCACAGGACAAAAGGGGTTTCGAAAAAGTGATGAAAACATTACGAGCACAACAGAACTTCACCAGTGCTAGTGAACATGTGGGGGAAGTAAGAAATACCGAATACCATGCTGTCACGTTGGAACCCAACTCGGAGACCATATTGTGGTGTAAAAGCAAGATCGGCCCTGGAGGACGAGATTACGAAGCCTTAGTCGAACCGGATTATCGGAAAGCATCCTTACAGGCCCTGGTAGCTAAGAGCACAGTGCACGTTAAACAAGGGAAGTTGCCCATTCAGTTCCTCAACCCGTTTGACCACCCGATCTATCTTTACCGGAATCAGGCAGTTGCTACATTAACCAATGTGACTTTTCAGAATATCTATCCCGTGCCTGGTTCAGATACGCATTTGAGCTCTCAGCTGGTGGAGGATATACATGACTCGCCATGGTGGAAAGATATCGAGATAGGCACACCAGACACACCTGAAGAACACATAAACAGAATATTGAAGGTGGCCCAAGAGAATCAGGCAACTTTCAGTCAAACCCCAGAGGACTTTGGCTGTGTAAAAACTATCCAGCATCGGATTCCTACGGGGAATAATCTGCCAATTAGGGAACGACACCGGCCACTGGCCCCAGCAATGTATCAGCCTGTCAAGCAAATGTTGAAGGACATGAAAAAGTCAGGAGTCATTAGAGAGAGTTATAGCCCGTGGGCAGCCCCAATGGTTTTGGTACGAAAGAAAGATGGTTCCCTACGTTTCTGCGTGGATTATCGCAGGTTGAACAACATAACTCATAAAGACGCATATCAACTTCCCAGAATTGAGGAGACGTTGACTGCACTTAATTCGGCAAAATATTTCTCAACCTTCGACCTTACTAGCGGATACTGGCAGATACCGGTGGCACCTGAGGATAGGGAGAAAACCGCCTTTATCACCCCTATGGGTCTGTATGAATTCGTAAGGATGCCATTTGGATTGTGTAACGCTCCAGGAACTTTTCAAAGGGTCATGGAACACTGTTTAGGATATAAGAATTTTGACATGGTTCTGCTGTACCTGGATGACATCATCATCTTTTCTCGCTCTTATGAGGTGCACCTAAGACATCTTCATGAAGTTTTCCAACAACTGGCGAAGTACGGATTAAAGGTGAAACCATCTAAATGTCATCTTTTGAAGACATCCGTACAGTACCTTGGGCATATCGTTAGTCCCGAAGGTATTTCCCCCAATCCGGATAAGATTCTGGCAGTACAAGAGTGTCCGGTTCCCAAAACCCTGAAAGATGTCCGGGCTTTCCTAGGATTTGCAGGATATTATCGCAGGTTCATCCAGGATTTCTCCAAAATTGGCTCACCTCTCTTTGGCCTTCTTCGTAGGGTATTAAAAGCAAGTTCAGCCCCAAAAGGACCGATTTCTTGGACAGAAATAAAACAGCGTTCGTTCGAAGCATTGAAGTCGGCCCTGACGAGCGCTCCACTTTTGGCCTACCCAAATTATGAGCACCCCTTTCACCTTTATACCGATGCCAGCTATCAGGGGTTGGGAGCAGTCCTGTCTCAAGTTCACGGAAATCAAGAAAGGGTGATCGCGTACGCCAGCTGGGGATTAACCAAAACCGAGCGTAACGATAGTAATTATAGTGCTTTTAAGTTAGAGCTTCTTGCCGTATCGGCCGTCACTGCAAAATTCAAAAATTATTTGTCAGCCTCCAAATTTACACTCTTCACAGATAACAGCCCTCTCGCTCACTTGCAGACAGCACGGTTGGGAGCCCTAGAACAGAGGTGGTGTTCGAGGTTAGCAAATTTCAACTTCTCGATCAAATATCACAAGGGGAGGCAGCATGACAATGCTGACGCTTTGTCCCGGCTACTGTTGCAGCTGGAGAATAAAGAGGAAGATATCTGGGAAGAAGTCGAATTACCCCCTATCCCCGGCAGGGATAGGCAGCAACAACTAATTGTGATGCCTAGGGATTCTGCACACGATATAGGAGGTGGTCAATCGGAACGGCACATGGAAGGCCGAAAGTGGCAAGTGGTCCAAGAAGAAAGTCCTTTCATTCAAGAATTAATACAACTACTTAACTCCGAACAAGTACTTAGCTGAGACTGGCGACAGGAGGCTGACCCGGAACTGGTGAAACTTTGGAGACAGAGAAGAAAATTTCAAATTCAGGGAGAACTCCTTCGACGTCAGTCAATCCATCCATCCAAAGACTCATCACTCTACCCTGCAAATTGTGATTCCACGAACCCATGCACCTCGTATCCTGAGGAAATATCATGATGAATCAGGACATTTTGGGTGCCAGAAAAAAGAAAACACCATAAGAGCTCGCTTTTTCTGGATAGGTCTTCAGGAAGATCTAGAAAAATGGTGCCAGTCATGTCAGTACTGTAACCTGAAGAAGATTCCTGACCAAAAACAAAAAGCTGCTCTTCATCCCATTGTGAGTACCCGGCCTTTGGAGCTGGTGGCAATGGATCATGTCAAGTTGGAAGCTAGTCTCAGTGGATATCAGTATGCCCTGACCATCATAGACCACTACACAAAATTTGTTGTCACAGTCCCGGTGAAGGACTTGTCAGCGAAGACTACAGCTGTCACCTTCTGGAAACACTTTGTTCAACCGTATGGCTACCCAGAGCAGATTTTAACGGATCAAGGGACGGCGTTCGAATCTCAGCTATTTGTGGAATTGTGTGGGCTCTACCAGTGTCATAAAATGAGGACAACGGAATACCATCCCCAGTGCAATGGTTTATGTGAAATTAAACCAGACCCTGATCAATATGCTATGGGCTATTCCGCTGCCGCGGCGACTAGATTGGCCTAGTCTGTTACCAGAGCTGACATTTCTGTACAATAACAGTGAACACTGTTCCACGAGGTATACCCCTTATTATTTAATGTTTGGACGACAAGGGAGGCTGCCTGCCAACTTACAGTTGGACATACCCACAGCACTTGACAACACCTACCAGCCCAGGGGAGATTGGGTAAAAGAACACCAAAAACGGATCAAAGAAGCCAAAACGTTAGTTAAACGGCAAATGGAGGATGTTCGCTATAAACAAGAAAGCTGCTACAACAAGCAGGCTTTTGCAGAACCTCTACAGGTGGGCGATTGGGTGTGGCTTAGGAAGAATGCCCACCGAAGTAAATTGGACTCATGGTGGGAGGAGGTCCCCTACCTGATCTCCGAAAGACCAGACCCTGAGTTACCAACATATGTGATTACAGATGGAGTTCAGCAAAAATAAGAATTTACTTACCGATAATTCTATTTCTCGTAGTCCGTAGTGGATGCTGGGGACTCCGTCAGGACCATGGGGAATAGCGGCTCCGCAGGAGACAGGGCACAAAAGTAAAAGCTTTAGGATCAGGTGGTGTGCACTGGCTCCTCCCCCTATGACCCTCCTCCAAGCCTCAGTTAGGATACTGTGCCCGGACGAGCGTACACAATAAGGAAAGATTTTGAATCCTGGGTAAGACTCATACCAGCCACACCAATCACACTGTACAACCTGTGATCTGAACCCAGTTAACAGCATGATAACAGCGGAGCCTCTGAAAAGATGGCTCACAACAATAATAACCCGATTTTTGTAACAATAACTATGTACAAGTATTGCAGACAATCCGCACTTGGGATGGGCGCCCAGCATCCACTACGGACTACGAGAAATAGAATTATCGGTAAGTAAATTCTTATTTTCTCTGACGTCCTAAGTGGATGCTGGGGACTCCGTCAGGACCATGGGGATTATACCAAAGCTCCCAAACGGGCGGGAGAGTGCGGATGACTCTGCAGCACCGAGTGAGAGAACTCCAGGTCCTCCTCAGCCAGGGTGTGCCCCTGACCAATAGCAGCTCGGCAAAGTTGTAAAGCCGAGACCCCTCGGGCAGCCGCCCAAGATGAGCCCACCTTCCTTGTGGAATGGGCATTTACATATTTTGGCTGTGGCAGGCCTGCCACAGAATGTGCAAGCTGAATTGTACTACACATCCAACTAGCAATCGTCTGCTTAGAAGCAAGAGCACCCAGTTTGTTGGGTGCATACAGGATAACAGCAAGTCAGTTTTCCTGACTCCAGCCGTCCTGGAAACCTATATTTTCAGGGCCCTGACAACATCTAGCAACTTGGAGTCCTCCAAGTCCCTAGTAGCCGCAGGTACCACAATAAGCTGGTTCAGGTGAAACGCTGACACCACCTTAGGGAGAAACTGGGGACGAGTCCGCAGCTCTGCCCTGTCCGAATGGACAATCAGATATGGGCTTTTGTGAGACAAAGCCGCCAATTCTGACACTCGCCTGGCCGAGGCCAGGGCCAACATCATGGTCACTTTCCATGTGAGATATTTCAAATCCACAGATTTGAGCGGTTTAAACCAATGTGATTTGAGGAATCCCAGAACTACGTTGAGATCCCACAGTGCCACTGGAGGCACAAAAGGGGGTTGTATATGCAGTACTCCCTTGACAAACTTCTGGACTTCAGGAACTGAAGCCAATTCTTTCTGGAAGAAAATCGACAGGGCCGAAATTTGAACCTTAATGGACCCCAATTTGAGGCCCATAGACACTCCTGTTTGCAGGAAATGTAGGAATCGACCGAGTTGAAATTTCTTCGTGGGGCCTTCCTGGCCTCACACCACGCAACATATTTTCGCCACATGTGGTGATAATGTTGTGCGGTCACCTCCTTCCTGGCTTTGACCAGGGTAGGAATGACCTCTTCCGGAATGCCTTTTTCCATTAGGATCCGGCGTTCAACCGCCATGCCGTCAAACGCAGCCGCGGTAAGTCTTGGAACAGACATGGTACTTGCTGAAGCAAGTCCCTTCTTAGCGGCAGAGGCCATGAGTCCTCTGTGAGCATCTCTTGAAGTTCCGGGTACCAAGTCCTTCTTGGCCAATCCGGAGCCACGAGTATAGTTCTTACTCCTCTACGTCTTATAATTCTCAGTACCTTAGGTATGAGAAGCAGAGGAGGGAACACATACACCAACTGGTACACCCACGGTGTTACCAGAACGTCCACAGCTATTGCCTGAGGGTCTCTTGACCTGGCGCAATACCTGTCCAGTTTTTTGTTCAGGCGGGACGCCATCATGTCCACCTTTGGTCTTTCCCAACGGTTCACAATCATGTGGAAGACTTCCCGATTAAGTCCCCACTCTCCCGGGTGGAGGTCGTGCTGAGGAAGTCTGCTTCCCAGTTGTCCACTCCCGGAATGAACACTGCTGACAGTGCTATCACATGATTTTCCGCCCAGCGAAGAATCCTTGCAGTTTCTGCCATTGCCCTCCTGCTTCTTGTGCCGCCCTGTCTGTTTACGTGGGCGACTGCCGTGATGTTGTCCCACTGGATCAATACCGGCTGACCTTGAAGCAGAGGTCTTGCTAAGCTTAGAGCATTGTAAATTGCTCTTAGCTCCAGTATATTTATGTGGAGAGAAGTCTCCAGACTTGATCACACTCCCTGGAAATTTTTTCCTTGTGTGACTGCTCCCCAGCCTTTCAGGCTGGCCTCCGTGGTCACCAGGACCCAGTCCTGAATGCCGAATCTGTGGCCCTTTAGTAGATGAGCACTCTGCAGCCACCACAGAAGAGACACCCTTGTCCTTGGAGACAGGGTTATCCGCTGATGCATCTGAAGATGCGATCCGGACCATTTTTCCAGCAGATCCCATTGAAAAGTTCTTGCGTGAAATCTGCCGAATGGAATCGCTTCGTAAGAAGCCACCATTTTTCCCAGGACCCTTGTGCAATGATGCACTGACACTTTTCCTGGTTTTAGGAGGTTCCTGACTAGCTCGGATAACTCCCTGGCTTTCTCCTCCGGGAGAAACACCTTTTTCTGGACTGTGTCCAGAATCATCCCTAGGAACAGCAGACGTGTCGTCGGAGACAGCTGCGATTTTGGAATATTTAGAATCCACCCGTGCTGTCGTAGAACTACTTGAGATAGTGCTACTCCGACCTCCAACTGTTCTCTGGACCTTGCCCTTATCAGGAGATCGTCCAAGTAAGGGATAATTAAGACGCCTTTTCTTTGAAGAAGAATCATCATTTCGGCCATTACCTTGGTAAAGACCCGGGGTGCCGTGGACAATCCAAACGGCAGCGTCTGAAACTGATAGTGACAGTTTTGTACCACGAACCTGAGGTACCCTTGGTGAGAAGGGCAAATTGGGACATGGAGGTAAGCATCCTTGATGTCCAGGGACACCATATAGTCCCCTTCTTCCTGGTTCGCTATCACTGCTCTGAGTGACTCCATCTTGATTTGAACCTTTGTATGTAAGTGTTCAAATATTTCAGATTTAGAATAGGTCTCACCGAGCCGTCTGGCTTCAGTACCACAATATAGTGTGGAATAATACCCCTTTCCTTGTTGTAGGAGGGGTACTTTGATTATCACCTGCTGGGAATACAGCTTGTGAATTGTTTCCAATACTGCCTCCCTGTCGGAGGGAGACGTTGGTAAAGCAGACTTCAGGAACCTGCGAGGGGGAGACGTCTCGAATCTCCAATCTGTACCCCTGGGATACTACTTGTAGGATCCAGGGGTCCACTTGCGAGTGAGCCCACTGCGCGCTGAAACTCTTAAGACGACCCCCCACCGCACCTGAGTCCGCTTGTACGGCCCCAGCGTCATGCTGAGGACTTGGCAAAAGCGGTGGAGGGCTTCTGTTCCTGGGAATGGGCTGCCTGCTGCAGTCTTCTTCCCTTTCCTCTATCCCTGGGCAGATATGACTGGCCTTTTGCCTGCTTGCCCTTATGGGGACGAAAGGACTGAGGCTGAAAAGACGGTGTCTTTTTCTGCTGAGATGTGACTTGGGGTAAAAAAGGTGGATTTTCCAGCTGTTGCCGTGGCCACCAGGTCCGATGGACCGACCCCAAATAACTCCTCCCCTTTATACGGCAATACTTCCATGTGCCGTTTGGAATCTGCATCACCTGACCACTGTCGTGTCCATAAACATCTTCTGGCAGATATGGACATCGCACTTACTCTTGATGCCAGAGTGCAAATATCCCTCTGTGCATCTCGCATATATAGAAATGCATCCTTTAAATGCTCTATAGTCAATAAAATACTGTCCCTGTCAAGGGTATCAATATTTTCAGTCAGGGAATCCGACCAAGCCACCCCAGCACTGCACATCCAGGCTGAGGCGATCGCTGGTCGCAGTATAACACCAGTATGTGTGTATATACTTTTTAGGATATTTTCCAGCCTCCTATCAGCTGGCTCCTTGAGGGCGGCCGTATCTGGAGACGGTAACGCCACTTGTTTTGATAAGCGTGTGAGCGCCTTATCCACCCTAAGGGGTGTTTCCCAACGCGCCCTAACTTCTGGCGGGAAAGGGTATAACGCCAATAATTTTCTATCGGGGGAAACCCACGCATCATCACACACTTCATTTAATTTATCTGATTCAGGAAAAACTACAGGTAGTTTTTTCACACCCCACATAGGCCCTCATTCCGAGTTGATCGGTCGCAAGGCGAATTTAGCAGAGTTACACACGCTAAGCCGCCGCCTACTGGGAGTGAATCTTAGCTTCTTAAAATTGCGACCGATGTATTCGCAATATTGCGATTACTAACTACTTAGCAGTTTCAGAGTAGCTTCAGACTTACTCTGCCTGTGCGATCAGTTCAGTGCTTGTCGTTCCTGTTTGACGTCACAAACACACCCAGCGTTCGCCCAGGCACTCCCACCGTTTCTCCGGCCACTCCTGCGTTTTTTCCGGAAACGGTAGCGTTTTCAGCCACACGCCCCTGAAACGCCGTGTTTCCGCCCAGTAACACCCATTTCCTGTCAATCACATTACGATCGCCGGAGCGATGAAAAAGCCGTGAGTAAAATTACTTTCTACATAGCAAAGTTACTTGGCGCAGTCGCAGTGCGAACATTGCGCATGCGTACTAAGCGGATTTTCATTGCGATGCGATGAAAAATACCGAGCGAACAACTCGGAATGAGGGCCATAATACCCTCTTTTGTGGTACTTGTAGTATCAGAAATATGTAACACCTCCTTCATTGCCCTTAACATGTAACGTGTGGCCCAAATGGAAAATACGTTTGTTTCTTCACCGTCGACACTGGAGTCAGTGTCCGTGTCTGTGTCGACCGACTGAGGTAAATGGGCGTTTTAAAGCCCCTGACGGTGTTTGAGACGCCAGGACAGGTACTAATTGGTTTGCCGGCCGTCTCATGTTGTCAACCGACCTTGCAGCGTGTTGACATTATCACGTAATTCCCTAAATAAGCCATCCATTCCGGTGTCGACTCCCTAGAGAGTGACATCACCATTACAGGCAATTGCTCCGCCTCCTCACCAACATCGTCCTCATACATGTCGACACACACGTACCGACACACAGCACACACACAGGGAATGCTCTGATAGAGGACAGGACCCCACTAGCCCTTTGGGGAGACAGAGGGAGAGTTTGCCAGCACACACCAAAACGCTATATTATACAGGGACAACCTTATATAAGTGTTTTCCCTTATAGCGGAATAAAAAACACAAGGTACCAGCGCTGGCTGTAAGAATTATATAAGGACGGTTTGCTGAATAAAATGTCAATTTATTAAACCATTTAAAAAGACAAGTGTGAAGTCTCGTTATTATCTAAATAACACTTAAAATGTATAGTATAATAATTCCCCCTGGGTATAATCACTTTTACATCCACTCTCCTATGGGACATGTATGGATTTTTTCACGGCTAGGACAGTCTCCAGATAACATTCACTGTAGCAGCAGATAATTACCGGTTTCCACAGAAAGGATGTTTGATGGCATCAGCTTTAGGAAGAGTCCATTGCTAGCTGTTTGTGTGGATCCGGTTCTTTATCCTTGTGGAATGATTCCCAGTGATAGGAGCAAAGTCCAAATGAATGCCGGAAATGTCAGAGTCCCAATGTGTCGTGGAGTAGTGCCCAGGTGGGGTATAGGGCTCAACGCGTTTCGCTGGCAACAAGGTGATCCAGCTTCCTCCTTGTTGCCAGCGAAACGCGTTGAGCCCTATACCCCACCTGGGCACTACTCCACGACACATTGGGACTCTGACATTTCCGGCATTCATTTGGACTTTGCTCCTATCACTGGGAATCATTCCACAAGGATAAAGAACCGGATCCACACAAACAGCTAGCAATGGACTCTTCCTAAAGCTGATGCCATCAAACATCCTTTCTGTGGAAACCGGTAATTATCTGCTGCTACAGTGAATGTTATCTGGAGACTGTCCTAGCCGTGAAAAAATCCATACATGTCCCAAAGGAGAGTGGATGTAAAAGTGATTATACCCAGGGGGAATTATTATACTATACATTTTAAGTGTTATTTAGATAATAACGAGACTTCACACTTGTCTTTTTAAATGGTTTAATAAATTGACATTTTATTCAGCAAACCGTCCTTATATAATTCTTACAGCCAGCGCTGGTACCTTGTGTTTTTTATTCCATTATATTCTGGGATCTGACCATCCCTATACCAGCTGCTGCTGGCTGCGCACTTACATATCTTTTTACTTTTCCCTTATAGCATCTTAATATATAATAATATCGCCAAATAAGTGCCCCCCCTCTCTGTTTTAACCCTGTTTCTGTAGTGCAGTGCAGGGGAGAGCCTGGGAGCCTTCCTAGCAGCGGAGCTGTGTAGGAAAATGGCGCTGTGTGCTGAGGAGAATAGGCCCCGCCCCCTTTTCGGCGGGCTTCTTCTCCCGTTTTTCTGACAACCTGGCAGGGGTTAAATACATCCATATAGCCCCAGGGGCTATATGTGATGTATTTTTAGCCAGCATAGGTACTTTCATTGCTGCCCAGGGCGCCCCCCCAAGCGCCCTGCACCCTCAGTGACAGTTGGTGTGAAGTGTGCTGAGAGCAATGGCGCACAGCTGCAGTGCTGTGCGCTACCTCATGAAGACTGAGAAGTCTTCAGCCGCCGATTTCTGGACCTCTTCTCTCTTCAGCATCTGCAAGGGGGTCGGCGGCGCGGCTCCGGTGACCCATCCAGGCTGTACCTGTGATCGTCCCTCTGGAGCTAGTGTCCAGTAGCCTAAGAAGCCAATCCATCCTGCACGCAGGTGAGTTCACTTCTTCTCCCCTAAGTCCCTCGTTGCAGTGAGCCTGTTGCCAGCAGGACTCACTGAAAATAAAAAACCTAACAAAACTTTTACTCTAAGCAGCTCTTTAGGAGAGCCACCTAGATTGCACCCTTCTCGGCCGGGCACAAAAACCTAACTGAGGCTTGGAGGAGGGTCATAGGGGGAGGAGCCAGTGCACACCACCTGATCCTAAAGCTTTTACTTTTGTGCCCTGTCTCCTGCGGAGCCGCTATTCCCCATGGTCCTGACGGAGTCCCCAGCATCCACTTAGGACGTCAGAGAAAGACAGTTCATCGGAATCGTCTGCGCCTCTGCACCACCCCCATTGTGGATGTCTTGGACTCTGGTACTCCAGTGACAGAGAGGGTAAGACTCCCTGCAGACCAGCAATATAGCAATCCATTGGAAATGCTGTGGTTTAATGGGTTTCCCAAGGTAGTTGGTTGTCCCACGCTAGGGAATTAGTCCGTAAATGTTGCAAGAGACCCTGAACAAAGAAATGAGAATGTAGAGCTCAGACGTTCAGAAAGAAGAACTAGAGGAATTCCCCCTCAACAGCACAGAGATTAAGTTTGGTTGATTTTTGAAATGAAAAGAACAAGCTTATATTAACCTATATTCATGTAAGTCAAATATGTAAATGCACCGGTAAACTGGAATTTAAAGAGTTTGTAGTATAGTGGCTCAGTTATATGTGAGGACACGTATATTTTTAGGGGGGAGGAATGTAATAACCCATAACGGTGGGTAGTTTTTTTTTTACATAGGGCCCCTTTCAGCTAATAGAGCCCTTTATATTATTGTACTCCAATAGGCCATAGGATAACAGGGGCTGTGTTTAAATGCCTGACAACTCTGATAAGGGAGGGGGACTGGCATCACCAACCTTCTTTAATTAATCCTCCCTGCCTCAGCAACAGCCAGCCTGGGAAATAGAGCCTGCACCGATTGGAGCCCTGTGGTTGCAGGGCAGAGGAACCCTTAGTTTGGCACCACCAGCCCTCGGGAATCATCCTCCCTGCCTCAGCAACAGCAATCCCGGGAAGGGGGCCCCCGTGCTGATTGGACCCCTGAAGTTGCAGGGGAAAAGAACCCTAGGGCGGGCAAGAGCCGGAAGGGGGGATCCAGTGAGGAGAGAGGCCATGGGCGGAGTGGAGAAGCCTGCCTCTTTAAATTAGGTTGCTGCCTGGGGCGGAGGGGAGTCGGGACCTGGAGTTGCTGCCCTGCGGAGTGAAGAGGAGCGCCTGAGAAAGAGAAGTGGCCCTGCGGAGCAAGAAGGCATCGCTCACCTGGACCGGAGCTGGGACGCCGGGAGAAGCAGCTTGGCCGCCTGCCTGGACCCCTGGAGGAAGAGAGCCGCCCGTGACACTGCCGGACCAGAAGTGAGGAGAACCGACACGGGAGCCGTGTGGAGACAGGAGCCACGACCGGAGAAGATTGGGCCGCAAGTCTTTTCCCCTCAACGTGACCGGAGTCGGACTTAGCAGCGGAGGTCATCGGGACGAAGGAGCAGGCGCAGCGCAGGACGACCCCAAACAGAAGGCCCCAACGAGTACCCCTGGAGAAGACCGGAGCCTGTGGCTGAGACGAGAGGACCCCTTCAGAGATCAGAAGACGTCGCCGGGTGTTAGGACGAGGTGTATGGAGCGCGGAGCCCAGGATAAGAGTGCATCCCCGGTGCGGTGCTTTGCATCCCGGGTGGCACAGAAGATTCAGGAGCTGATCGGAGGTGGCAGAAGCACCACAGCAGGTGGTGAGACCCTGATCGCCCTTCCGCTGCCATATTCTGCCCCTGTTGAGCCCTCCGCTGCGTAACTCTGCATTTGGGGATATTATTTAGGGGGTAGGCTCCCCTTAAGTTCTCAGGGCCCTATTTGATTGTTCGATAAATAGAGGGTAGTCACCCCTTTTTGGTAGCGACAGGGGTCCACTCTGTTGGAGCTATTGAGCTGATATGTGCCTATATCCCAAGTACTTATCTGCAATTGAGTTATGCTGGTATCAATAGTTCTCTCATGCAAGCTCCGCCCAGCAGTTTAAAAGTTAATGTGAATGGGCTTATCTGCAATTGAGTTATGCTGGTATTTATGATTCTCTCATGCAAGCTCCGCCCAGCAGTTTAAAAGCTAATGTGAATGTGCTTATCTGCAATTGAGTTATGCTGGTATTTTTAGTTCTCTCATGCAAGCGCTGCCCAGTAGTTTAAAAGCTAATGTGAATGTGCTTATCTGCAATTGAGTTATGCTGGTATCTATAGTTCTTTCATGCAAACTCCGACCAGCAGTTTAAAAGTTAATGTGAATGTGCTTATCTGCAATTGAGTTATGCTGGTATCTATAGTTCTTTCATGCAAGTTCCTCCCATCAGTTTAAAAGCTAATGTGAATGTGCTTACCTGCCACTTGTATTGTTAACGCTGGTTACCTGAGACTGTAGTATAGAAGCCATAACCAGCCTGCTTCAACTGTGCACCTGTTTCCTGCTTACCTGCCACTTGTATTGCTAACGCTGGTTACCTGAGACTGTAGTATAGAAGCCATAACCAGCCTGCTTCAACTGTGCACCTGTTTCCTGCTTACCTGCCACTTGTATTGCTAACGCTGGTAACCTGAGACTGTAGTATAGAAGCCATAACCAGCCTGCTTCAACGGTGCACCTGTTTCCTGCTTACCTGCCGCTTGTATTGCTAACGCTGGTTACTTGAGACTGTAGTATAGAAGCCATAACCAGCCTGCTTCAACTGTGCACCTGTTTCCTGCTTACCTGCCACTTGTATTGCTAAGGCTGGTTACCTGAGACTGTAGTGTAGAAGCTATAACCAGCCTGCTTCAACTGTGCAACTGATTCCTGCTTGCCTGCCACTTGTATTGCTAACGCTGGTTACCTGAGACTGTAGTATAGAAGCCATAACCAGCCTGCTTCAACTGTGCACCTGTTTCCTGCTTACCTGCCACTTGTATTGTTAACGCTGGTTACCTGAGACTGTAGTATAGAAGTCATAACCAGCCTGCTTCAACTGTGCACCTGTTTCCTGCTTACCTGCCACTTGCATTGTTAACGCTGGTTACCTGAGACTGTAGTATAGAAGCCATAACCAGCCTGCTTCAACTGTGCACCTGTTTCCTGCTTACCTGCCACTTGTATTGCTAACGCTGGTTACCTGAGACTGTAGTATAGAAGCCATAACCAGCCTGCTTCAACTGTGCACCTGTTTCCTGCTTACCTGCCACTTGTATTGCTAACGCTGGTTACCTGAGACTGTAGTATAGAAGCCATAACCAGCCTGCTTCAACGGTGCAACTGTTTCCTACTTACCTGCCGCTTGTATTGCTAACGCTGGTTACTTGAGACTGTAGTATAGAAGCCATAACCAGCCTGCTTCAACTGTGCACCTGTTTCCTGCTTACCTGCCACTTGTATTGCTAAGGCTGGTTACCTGAGACTGTAGTGTAGAAGCTATAACCAGCCTGCTTCAACTGTGCAACTGATTCCTGCTTGCCTGCCACTTGTATTGCTAACGCTGGTTACCTGAGACTGTAGTATAGAAGCCATAACCAGCCTGCTTCAACTGTGCACCTGTTTCCTGCTTACCTGCCACTTGTATTGTTAACGCTGGTTACCTGAGACTGTAGTATAGAAGTCATAACCAGCCTGCTTCAACTGTGCACCTGTTTCCTGCTTACCTGCCACTTGCATTGTTAACGCTGGTTACCTGAGACTGTAGTATAGAAGCCATAACCAGCCTGCTTCAACTGTGCACCTGTTTCCTGCTTATCTGCCACTTGTATTGCTAACGCTGGTTACCTGAGACTGTAGTATAGAAGCCATAACCAGCCTGCTTCAACGGTGCACCTGTTTCCTGCTTACCTGCCACTTGTATTGCTAACGCTGGTTACCTGAGACTGTAGTATACAGTAGAAGCCATAACCAGCCTGCTTCAACGGTGCACCTGTTTCCTGCTTACCTGCCGCTTGTATTGCTAACGCTGGTTACTTGAGACTGTAGTATAGAAGCCATAACCAGCCTGCTTCAACTGTGCACCTGTTTCCTGCTTACCTGCCACTTGTATTGCTAAGGCTGGTTACCTGAGACTGTAGTGTAGAAGCTATAACCAGCCTGCTTCAACTGTGCAACTGATTCCTGCTTGCCTGCCACTTGTATTGCTAACGCTGGTTACCTGAGACTGTAGTATAGAAGCCATAACCAGCCTGCTTCAACTGTGCACCTGTTTCCTGCTTATCTGCCACTTGTATTGTTAACGCTGGTTACCTGAGACTGTAGTATAGAAGTCATAACCAGCCTGCTTCAACTGTGCACCTGTTTCCTGCTTACCTGCCACTTGCATTGTTAACGCTGGTTACCTGAGACTGTAGTATAGAAGCCATAACCAGCCTGCTTCAACTGTGCACCTGTTTCCTGCTTACCTGCCACTTGTATTGCTAACGCTGGTTACCTGAGACTGTAGTATAGAAGCCATAACCAGCCTGCTTCAACGGTGCACCTGTTTCCTGCTTACCTGCCACTTGTATTGCTAACGCTGGTTACCTGAGACTGTAGTATAGAAGCCATAACCAGCCTGCTTCAACGGTGCACCTGTTTCCTACTTACCTGCCGCTTGTATTGCTAACGCTGGTTACTTGAGACTGTAGTATAGAAGCCATAACCAGCCTGCTTCAACTGTGCACCTGTTTCCTGCTTACCTGCCACTTGTATTGCTAAGGCTGGTTACCTGAGACTGTAGTGTAGAAGCTATAACCAGCCTGCTTCAACTGTGCAACTGATTCCTGCTTGCCTGCCACTTGTATTGCTAACGCTGGTTACCTGAGACTGTAGTATAGAAGCCATAACCAGCCTGCTTCAACTGTGCACCTGTTTCCTGCTTACCTGCCACTTGTATTGTTAACGCTGGTTACCTGAGACTGTAGTATAGAAGTCATAACCAGCCTGCTTCAACTGTGCACCTGTTTCCTGCTTACCTGCCACTTGCATTGTTAACGCTGGTTACCTGAGACTGTAGTATAGAAGCCATAACCAGCCTGCTTCAACTGTGCACCTGTTTCCTGCTTATCTGCCACTTGTATTGCTAACGCTGGTTACCTGAGACTGTAGTATAGAAGCCATAACCAGCCTGCTTCAACGGTGCACCTGTTTCCAGCTTACCTGCCACTTGTATTGCTAACGCTGGTTACCTGAGACTGTAGTATAGAAGCCATAACCAGCCTGCTTCAACTGTGCACCTGTTTCCTGCTTACCTGCCACTTGTATTGCTAACGCTGGTTACCTGAGACTGTAGTATAGAAGCCATAACCAGCCTGCTTCAACTGTGCACCTGATTCCTGCTTACCTGCCACTTGTATTGCTAACGCTGGTTAACTGAGACTGTAGTATAGAAGCCATAACCAGCCTGCTTCAACGGTGCACCTGTTTCCTACTTACCTGCCACTTGTATTGCTAATACTGGTTACCTGAGACTGTAGTATAGCAACCATAACCATCCTGCTACAACTGTGCACCTGTTTCCTGCTTACCTGCCACTTGTATTGCTAACGCTGGTTACCTGAGACTGTAGTATAGCAACCATAACCAGCCTGCTTCAACTGTGCACCTGTTTCCTGCTTACCTGCCACTTGTATTGCTAACGCTGGTTACCTGAGACTGTAGTATAGAAGCCATAACCAGCCTGCTTCAATTGTGCACCTGTTTCCTGCTTACCTGCCACTTGTTTTGCTAACGCTAGTTACCTGAGACTGTAGTATAGAAGCCATAACCAGCCTGCTTCAACTGTGCACCTGTTTCCTGCTTACCTGCCACTTGTATTGCTAATGCTGGTTACCTGAGACTGTAGTATAGAAGCCATAACCAGCCTGCTTCAACGGTGCACCTGTTTCCTACTTACCTGCCACTTGTATTGCTAACGCTGGTTACCTGAGACTGTAGTATAGAAGCCATAACAAGCCTGCTTCAACTGTGCACATGTTTCCTGCTTACCTGCCACTTGTATTGCTAAGGCTGGTTACCTGAGACTGTATTATAGAAGCCATAACCAGTCTGCTTCAACTGTGCACCTGTTTCCTGCATACCTGCCACTTGTATTGCTAACGCTGGTTACCTGAGACTGTAGTATAGCAACCATAACCAGCCTGCTTCAACTGTGCACCTGTTTCCTGCATACCTGCCACTTGTATTGCTAACGCTGGTTACCTGAGACTGTAGTATAGAAGCCATAACCAGCCTGCTTCAATTGTGCACCTGTTTCCTGCTTACCTGCCACTTGTATTGCGAACGCTAGTTACCTGAGACTGTAGTATAGAAGCCATAACCAGCCTGCTTCAACTGTGCACCTGTTTCCTGCTTACCTGCCACTTGTATTGCTAACGCTGGTTACCTGAGACTGTAGTATAGAAGCCATAACCAGCCTGCTTCAACTGTGCACCTGATTCCTGCTTACCTGCCACTTGTATTGCTAACGCTGGTTAACTGAGACTGTAGTATAGAAGTCATAACCAGCCTGCTTCAACTGTGCACCTGATTCCTGCTTACCTGCCACTTGTATTACTAACGCTAGTTACCTGGGACTACAGTAGAGAAACCTTAACAAGTTTTTTTGTGTTATCTGACACTGTATTATACCTTTTTAGTAGGGCCCACACTGGATGTAAAATACTGTTTATTCGCACCTCTGTTAAAATAGATATAATAAACAAAGTCGTGTTATACACGTTACGTGTCAGTCTGTGTCTGCATTTCAAAAAGGGAACTGATAACGCTTGCCTCTCTGTCACGGGGTGCTGGTAGCAGCAGGGTATCAGAGCACCATCTGCTGGGAGTCAAGACCGCTTAGCATACCCGTGGACCAGGGGATTACATATATATATATACAATCCTCTGTGTGGTCCGGCACTCACCGCTCCCGGCGGTTTACTTGCTCCGGTGCCCTCCTTAGAGGTTGTTGCTACCTCAATGCATGCAGGAAAGAAAGGCGGCACTCGGAGGCTGGCGAATTTGGTGAAACAAAACCAATCAGTGTTTAATCACGTCAACGTTTCGGGGGACGTACCCCCTTCCTCAGGACAAACCAAACACAAGTGCAAACAGTGTGAGAATGAAATTATATACCTTACCAAATCTAGAAGCGCCAACCCCCGTTGCGGCGACGCCGGCCGGAGCCCCGGATCCCGCACTTCCGGACGCATCTCCCTGTCTAACCCGGAAGTGTCGTCGTCCTGCCCCCGGACGTCATCCCGCAACGGCTGTGAACGTGCACACGTTCTGTAACCATGGAGACCATGGAGACAAATTTAGTAAATAAAACACTAAAATAACATACACTAATAGGGTTGGACTGGCCCACAGGGGTACAGGGGAAACCACCGGTGGGCCCCACAGCCTGTGGGCCCTCCTCTTCCTCTAGTGATCAGGTTCCAGACTGTGTTCTTTAATTATACATTATACATATGTTATCTTATACTGCACAGGACTATGTTGTATTCTCTACAGTGCTTTGCCAATATTTATCTTGTACATTATCATGCACGCACTGGCAGTATTTATATATTTGTCAAGGGGCCCATCCCATGCACTCACTAATGGTTAGGCAAACCAATGTAGCAGCTTGCACCACCCCCACTGGAGACTGACCACACCCCTAAACATAGGCCCTACCACTGCATTCCCCGGTGGGCCCTTCAGACCCCAGTCCGACACTGTACACTAACCATATATAGATACTAGAGATGAGCGCCGGAAATTTTTCGGGTTTTGTGTTTTGGTTTTGGGTTCGGTTCCGCGGCCGTGTTTTGGGTTCGACCGCGTTTTGGCAAAACCTCACCGAATTTTTTTTGTCGGATTCGGGTGTGTTTTGGATTCGGGTGTTTTTTTTCAAAAAACCTAAAAAACAGCTTAAATCATAGAATTTGGGGGTTATTTTGATCCCAAAGTATTATTAACCTCAAAAACCATAATTTCCACTCATTTTCAGTCTATTCTGAATACCTCACACCTCACAATATTATTTTTAGTCCTAAAATTTGCACCGAGGTCGCTGGATGACTAAGCTAAGCGACCCTAGTGGCCGACACAAACACCTGGCCCATCTAGGAGTGGCACTGCAGTGTCACGCAGGATGGCCCTTCCAAAAAACACTCCCCAAACAGCACATGACGCAAAGAAAAAAAGAGGCGCAATGAGGTAGCTGTGTGAGTAAGATAAGCGACCCTAGTGGCCGACACAAACACCGGGCCCATCTAGGAGTGGCACTGCAGTGTCACGCAGGATGGCCCTTCCAAAAAACACTCCCCAAACAGCACATGACGCAAAGAAAAAAAGAGGCGCAATGAGGTAGCTGTGTGAGTAAGATAAGCGACCCTAGTGGCCGACACAAACACCGGGCCCATCTAGGAGTGGCACTGCAGTGTCACGCAGGATGGCCCTTCCAAAAAACACTCCACAAACAGCACATGACGCAAAGAAAAAAAGAGGCGCAATGAGGTAGCTGTGTGAGTAAGATAAGCGACCCTAGTGGCCGACACAAACACCGGGCCCATCTAGGAGTGGCACTGCAGTGTCACGCAGGATGGCCCTTCCAAAAAACACTCCCCAAACAGCACATGACGCAAAGAAAAAAAGAGGCGCAATGAGGTAGCTGTGTGAGTAATATAAGCGACCCTAGTGGCCGACACAAACACCGGGCCCATCTAGGAGTGGCACTGCAGTGTCACGCAGGATGGCCCTTCCAAAAAACACTCCACAAACAGCACATGACGCAAAGAAAAAAAGAGGCGCAATGAGGTAGCTGTGTGAGTAAGATAAGTGACCCTAGTGGCCGACACAAACACCGGGCCCATCTAGGAGTGGCACTGCAGTGTCACGCAGGATGGCCCTTCCAAAAAACACTCCCCAAACAGCACATGACGCAAAGAAAAAAAGAGGCGCAATGAGGTAGCTGTGTGAGTAAGATAAGCGACCCTAGTGGCCGACACAAACACCGGGCCCATCTAGGAGTGGCACTGCAGTGTCACGCAGGATGGCCCTTCCAAAAAACACTCCCCAAACAGCACATGACGCAAAGAAAAAAAGAGGCGCAATGAGGTAGCTGTGTGAGTAAGATAAGCGACCCTAGTGGCCGACACAAACACCGGGCCCATCTAGGAGTGGCACTGCAGTGTCACGCAGGATGGCCCTTCCAAAAAACACTCCCCAAACAGCACATGACGCAAAGAAAAAAAGAGGCGCAATGAGGTAGCTGTGTGAGTAAGATAAGCGACCCTAGTGGCCGACACAAACACCGGGCCCATCTAGGAGTGGCACTGCAGTGTCACGCAGGATGGCCCTTCCAAAAAACACTCCACAAACAGCACATGACGCAAAGAAAAAAAGAGGCGCAATGAGGTAGCTGTGTGAGTAAGATAAGCGACCCTAGTGGCCGACACAAACACCGGGCCCATCTAGGAGTGGCACTGCAGTGTCACGCAGGATGGCCCTTCCAAAAAACACTCCCCAAACAGCACATGACGCAAAGAAAAAAAGAGGCGCAATGAGGTAGCTGTGTGAGTAATATAAGCGACCCTAGTGGCCGACACAAACACCGGGCCCATCTAGGAGTGGCACTGCAGTGTCACGCAGGATGGCCCTTCCAAAAAACACTCCACAAACAGCACATGACGCAAAGAAAAAAAGAGGCGCAATGAGGTAGCTGTGTGAGTAAGATAAGTGACCCTAGTGGCCGACACAAACACCGGGCCCATCTAGGAGTGGCACTGCAGTGTCACGCAGGATGGCCCTTCCAAAAAACACTCCCCAAACAGCACATGACGCAAAGAAAAAAAGAGGCGCAATGAGGTAGCTGTGTGAGTAAGATAAGCGACCCTAGTGGCCGACACAAACACCGGGCCCATCTAGGAGTGGCACTGCAGTGTCACGCAGGATGGCCCTTCCAAAAAACACTCCCCAAACAGCACATGACGCAAAGAAAAAAAGAGGCGCAATGAGGTAGCTGTGTGAGTAAGATAAGCGACCCTAGTGGCCGACACAAACACCGAGCCCATCTAGGAGTGGCACTGCAGTGTCACGCAGGATGGCCCTTCCAAAAAACACTCCACAAACAGCACATGACGCAAAGAAAAATTAAAGAAAAAAGAGGTGCAAGATGGAATTGTCCTTGGGCCCTCCCACCCACCCTTATGTTGTTTAAACAGGACATGCACACTTTAACCAACCCATCATTTCAGTGACAGGGTCTGCCACATGACTGTGACTGAAATGACGGGATGGTTTGGACCCCCACCAAAAAAGAAGCAATTAATCTCTCCTTGCACAAACTGGCTCTACAGAGGCAAGATGTCCACCTCATCATCATCCTCCGATATATCACCGTGTACATCCCCCTCCTCACAGATTATCAATTCGTCCCCACTGGAATCCACCATCTCAGCTCCCTGTGTACTTTGTGGAGGCAATTGCTGCTGGTCAATGTCTCCACGGAGGAATTGATTATAATTCATTTTAATGAACATCATCTTCTCCACATTTTCTGGATGTAACCTCGTACGCCGATTGCTGACAAGGTGAGCGGCGGCACTAAACACTCTTTCGGAGTACACACTTGTGGGAGGGCAACTTAGGTAGAATAAAGCCAGTTTGTGCAAGGGCCTCCAAATTGCCTCTTTTTCCTGCCAGTATAAGTACGGACTGTGTGACGTGCCTACTTGGATGCGGTCACTCATATAATCCTCCACCATTCTTTCAATGGTGAGAGAATCATATGCAGTGACAGTAGACGACATGTCCGTAATCTTTGTCAGGTCCTTCAGTCCGGACCAGATGTCAGCATCAGCAGTCGCTCCAGACTGCCCTGCATCACCGCCAGCGGGTGGGCTCGGAATTCTGAGCCTTTTCCTCGCACCCCCAGTTGCGGGAGAATGTGAAGGACGAGATGTTGACAGGTCGCGTTCCGCTTGACTTGACAATTTTCTCACCAGCAGGTCTTTCAACCCCAGCAGACTTGTGTCTGCCGGAAAGAGAGATCCAAGGTAGGCTTTAAATCTAGGATCGAGCACGGTGGCCAAAATGTAGTGCTCTGATTTCAACAGATTGACCACCCGTGAATCCTTGTTAAGCGAATTAAGGGCTCCATCCACAAGTCCCACATGCCTAGCGGAATCGCTCTGTGTTAGCTCCTCCTTCAATGTCTCCAGCTTCTTCTGCAAAAGCCTGATGAGGGGAATGACCTGACTCAGGCTGGCAGTGTCTGGACTGACTTCACGTGTGGCAAGTTCAAAGGGCAGCAGAACCTTGCACAACGTTGAAATCATTCTCCACTGCGCTTGAGACAGGTGCATTCCACCTCCTATATCGTGCTCAATTGTGTAGGCTTGAATGGCCTTTTGCTGCTCCTCCAACCTCTGAAGCATCTAGAGGGTTGAATTCCACCTCGTTACCACTTCTTGCTTCAGATGATGGCAGGGCAGGTTCAGTTGTTTTTGGTGGTGCTCCAGTCTTCTGTACGTGATGCCTGTACGCCGAAAGTGTCCCGCAATTCTTCTGGCCACCGACAGCATCTCTTGCACGCCCCTGTCATTTTTAAAAAAATTCTGCACCACCAAATTCAAGGTATGTGCAAAACATGGGACGTGCTGGAATTTGCCCATATTTAATGCACACACAATATTGCTGGCGTTGTCCGATGCCACAAATCCACAGGAGAGTCCAATTGGGGTAAGCCATTCCGCGATGATCTTCCTCAGTTGGCGTAAGAGGTTTTCAGCTGTGTGCGTATTCTGGAAACCGGTGATACAAAGCGTAGCCTGCCTAGGAAAGAGTTGGCGTTTGCGAGATGCTGCTACTGGTGCCGCCGCTGCTGTTCTTGCGGCGGGAGTCCATACATCTACCCAGTGGGCTGTCACAGTCATATAGTCCTGACCCTGCCCTGCTCCACTTGTCCACATGTCCGTGGTTAAGTGGACATTGGGTACAGCTGCATTTTTTAGGACACTGGTGACTCTTTTTCTGAGGTCTGTGTACATTTTCGGTATCGCCTGCCTAGAGAAATGGAACCTAGATGGTATTTGGTACCGGGGACACAGTACCTCCAACAAGTCTCTAGTTGGCTCTGCAGTAATGATGGATACCGGAACCACGTTTCTCACCACCCAGGATGCCAAGGCCTCAGTTATCCGCTTTGCAGCAGGATGACTGCTGTGATATTTCATCTTCCTCGCAAAGGACTGTTGGACAGTCAATTGCTTGGTGGAAGTAGTAAAAGTGGTCTTACGATTTCCCCTCTGGGATGACCATCGACTCCCAGCAGCAACAACAGCAGCGCCAGCAGCAGTAGGCGTTACACGCAAGGATGCATCGGAGGAATCCCAGGCAGGAGAGGAATCGTCAGAATTGCCAGTGACATGGCCTGCAGGACTATTGGCATTCCTGGGGAAGGAGGAAATTGACACTGAGGGAGTTGGTGGGGTGGTTTGCGTGAGCTTGGATACAAGAGGAAGGGATTTACTGGTCAGTGGACTGCTTCCGCTGTCGCCCAAAGTTTTTGAACTTGTCACTGACTTATTATGAATGCGCTGCAGGTGACGTATAAGGGAGGATGTTCCGAGGTGGTTAACGTCCTTACCCCTACTTATTACAGCTTGACAAAGGCAACACACGGCTTGACAAATGTTGTCCGCATTTCTGTTGAAATACTTCCACACCGAAGAGCTGATTTTTTTGGTATTTTCACCAGGCATGTCAACGGCCATATTCCTCCCACGGACAACAGGTGTCTCCCCGGGTGCCTGACTTAAACAAACCACCTCACCATCAGAATCCTCCTTGTCAATTTCCTCCCCAGCGCCAGCAACACCCATATCCTCCTCATCCTGGTGTACTTCAACACTGACATCTTCAATCTGACTATCAGGAACTGGACTGCGGGTGCTCCTTCCAGCACTTGCAGGGGGCGTGCAAATGGTGGAAGGCGCATGCTCTTCACGTCCAGTGTTGGGAAGGTCAGGCATCGCAACAGACACAATTGGAGTCGGACTCTCCTTGTGGATTTGGGATTTCGAAGAACGCACAGTTCTTTGCGGTGCTACTGCTTTTGCCAGCTTGAGTCTTTTCATTTTTCTAGCGAGAGGCTGAGTGCTTCCATCCTCATGTGAAGCTGAACCACTAGCCATGAACATAGGCGAGGGCCTCAGCCGTTCCTTGCCACTCCGTGTGGTAAATGGCATATTGGCAAGTTTACGCTTCTCCTCCGACAATTTTATTTTAGGTTTTGGAGTCCTTTTTTTACTGATATTTGGTGTTTTGGATTTGACATGCTCTGTACTATGACATTGGGCATCGGCCTTGGCAGACGACGTTGCTGGCATTTCATCGTCTCGGCCATGACTAGTGGCAGCAGCTTCAGCACGAGGTGGAAGTGGATCTTGATCTTTCCCTAATTTTGGAACCTCAACATTTTTGTTCTCCATATTTTAATAGGCACAACTAAAAGGCACCTCAGGTAAACAATGGAGATGGATGGATACTAGTATACTTATGGATGGACTGCCGAGTGCCGACACAGAGGTAGCTACAGCCGTGGACTACCGTACTGTGTCTGCTGCTAATATAGACTGGATGATAATGATATGAAATCAATATATATATGTATATATAATATCACTAGTACTGCAGCCGGACAGGTAGATATATATTTATTAGGTAATGATGACTGATGACGGACCTGCTGGACACTGTCAGCTCAGCAGCACCGCAGACTGCTACAGTAAGCTACTATAGTAGTATGTATCAAGAAGAAAGAAAAAAAAACCACGGGTAGGTGGTATACAATTATGGATGGACTGCCGAGTGCCGACACAGAGGTAGCTACAGCCGTGGACTACCGTACTGTGTCTGCTGCTAATATAGACTGGATGATAATGATATGAAATCAATATATATATGTATATATAATATCACTAGTACTGCAGCCGGACAGGTAGATATATATTTATTAGGTAATGATGACTGATGACGGACCTGCTGGACACTGTCAGCTCAGCAGCACCGCAGACTGCTACAGTAAGCTACTATAGTAGTATGTATCAAGAAGAAAGAACAAAAAAAAACACGGGTAGGTGGTATACAATTATGGATGGACTGCCGAGTGCCGACACAGAGGTAGCTACAGCCGTGGACTACCGTACTGTGTCTGCTGCTAATTTAGACTGGATGATAATGATATGAAATCAATATATATATGTATATATAATATCACTAGTACTGCAGCCGGACAGGTAGATATATATTTATTAGGTAATGATGACTGATGACGGACCTGCTGGACACTGTCAGCTCAGCAGCACCGCAGACTGCTACAGTAAGCTACTATAGTAGTATGTATCAAGAAAAAAAAAAAACACGGGTAGGTGGTATACAATTATGGATGGACTGCCGAGTGCCGACACAGAGGTAGCTACAGCCGTGGACTAACGTACTGTGTCTGCTGCTAATATAGACTGGATGATAATGATATGAAATCAATATATATATGTATATATAATATCACTAGTACTGCAGCCGGACAGGTAGATATATATTTATTAGGTAATGATGACTGATGACGGACCTGCTGGACACTGTCAGCTCAGCAGCACCGCAGACTGCTACAGTAAGCTACTATAGTAGTATGTATCAAGAAGAAAGAAAAAAAAACCACGGGTAGGTGGTATACAATTATGGATGGACTGCCGAGTGCCGACACAGAGGTAGCTACAGCCATGGACTAACGTACTGTGTCTGCTGCTAATATAGACTGGATGAAAATGATATGAAATCAATATATATATGTATATATAATATCACTAGTACTGCAGCCGGACAGGTAGATATATATTTATTAGGTAATGATGACTGATGACGGACCTGCTGGACACTGTCAGCTCAGCAGCACCGCAGACTGCTACAGTAAGCTACTATAGTAGTATGTATCAAGAAGAAAGAAAAAAAAAAAACCACGGGTAGGTGGTATACAATTATGGATGGACTGCCGAGTGCCGACACAGAGGTAGCTACAGCCGTGGACTAACGTACTGTGTCTGCTGCTAATATAGACTGGATGATAATGATATGAAATCAATATATATATGTATATATAATATCACTAGTACTGCAGCCGGACAGGTAGATATATATTTATTAGGTAATGATGACTGATGACGGACCTGCTGGACACTGTCAGCTCAGCAGCACCGCAGACTGCTACAGTAAGCTACTATAGTAGTATGTATCAAGAAGAAAGAAAAAAAAAAACCACGGGTAGGTGGTATACAATTATGGATGGACTGCCGAGTGCCGACACAGAGGTAGCTACAGCCGTGGACTAACGTACTGTGTCTGCTGCTAATATAGACTGGATGATAATGATATGAAATCAATATATATATGTAAACATAATATCACTAGTACTGCAGCCGGACAGGTATATATATTTATTATGTAATGACTGATGACGGACCTGCTGGACACTGTCAGCTCAGCAGCACCGCAGACTGCTACAGTAAGCTACTATAGTAGTATGTATAAAGAAGAAAGAAAAAAAAAAAAAACACGGGTAGGTGGTATACAATTATAATATTATATATATATTAATTATATACAATTATATATATATATATATATATATATATATATTAATTAAACTGGTGGTGATTATTAAACTGGTGGTCAGGTCACTGGTCACACTATCAGCAACTTGCAAGTAGTACTCCTAAGCATACAATCACAATATATATTATACTGGTGTGGCACTCTGGCAGCAAAAGTGTGCACTGTACGTTATATGTAGTATGTACTCATGAGTCCTGAGTCCTGCTCTCAGACTCTAACTGCTCCCCACTGTCAGTGTCTCCCCCACAAGTCAGATAATACAATACAGTCACACTATCTATCACTTCACTTCAGCAAGTACTAGTAGTAGTAGTACTCCTCCTAATGCTCCCCAAAATTACTACTGTGTCTCTCTCTAGTGAGACTGTCTCACTCTCTTCTCGAATCTCTATAAACGGAGAGGACGCCAGCCACGTCCTCTCCCTATGAATCTCAATGCACGTGTGAAAAATGGCGGCGAAGCGCGGCTCCTTATATAGAATCCGAGCCTCGCGAGAATCCGACAGCGTGATGATGACGTTCGGGCGCGCTCGGGTTAACCGAGCAAGGCGGGAAGATCCGAGTCGCTCGGACCCGTGTAAAAAAACATGAAGTTCGGGCGGGTTCGGATTCCGAGGAACCGAACCCGCTCATCTCTAATAGATACTACACAACAGTGCTAGGTATAACAGTACAAATCACTTCACAGTGATAGTCAGTAAAAATTATTGATAAAACAAGTGACCGTTTAAAAGTTGATCCATAAGACACACTCGGGTATTAACCCTTGTGCGATGTGTGAACCTGACAAATGCACCCTCACATAGATTACAATACATCAACGTGTTAAAATGTAATGATAAAAAATCCAAATATAAAAAGTGTGTGTTCAATGTGTTACAATTGTGACCAATGTGTAAAAAATATAAAATTATATACAGAATATGAAGACAAATATTTTTTGCTATAAAACCCCCGCTCATTATACTGCTCGTGACACATCTTATTAGCAAATAGCAACAAGGTACTTTAAAAAAATACCTCTAGTAAACTACAATTCAATAAATTGATCCTAATAATAGAAAATGAAAAATTTAAAGCAGGACATGATGTGCCAAAAAATAATGATATACGGATATACAACAGTATCATATATAGAGGAATTATCATAAAAAAACAGCTAAGGCCTAAATTTTCATTAAGGCCCCTAGGGTGGATGGTGTCAAGCCTGTAGATCCACCGTGATTCAAGCTGTAACAATTTCTTAGGTCTGTTACCTCCACGCTGCGATACTGGGACCTGGTCCACTATTTTATAACGGAGCGAGGTGAGACTGTGTCTACTCTGTGCGAAGTGCCGCGCGACCGGTTGCTCACTAGTGCCAGACTGTAAAGCTGCCCTGATGGCCGACCTGTGCTGGGCCATCCTTTCTTTAAATTGGCATTGGGTTTTGCCAATGTAGTACAAACTGCATGGACATACCAGCACATATATTACAAAGGTCGAGCTGCAAGTAAGAGGCCGTTTTATTGGAATCTTCTTGCCAGTATGCGGGTGCAATATGTAGTCACCTGTCTGCATATGGCTGCAGGTGGTGCACCCCAGGCATCTATAACATCCCGGTCTCCGGGTGAGAAAATGTGTGCTAGTTGAGGGGATATTAAAGTTTGTCACATCACTCTTGACAAGTAAATCTTTGAAGTTTGCCCATGGTCACCTCCGATCCAAATTTACCATCTTTACGTAATAGCAAACTTATGCCTTGCTACACTAGAAGTGCAAACTTCAAAGATTTACTTGTCAAGAGTGATGTGACAAACTTTAATATCCCAGACAGGTGACTACATATTGCACCCGCATACTGGCAAGAAGATTCCAATAAAACGGCCTCTTACTTGCAGCTCGACCTTTGTAATATATGTGCTGGTATGTCCATGCAGTTTGTACTACATTGGCAAAACCCAATGCCAATTTAAAGAAAGGATGGCCCAGCACAGGTCGGCCATCAGGGCAGCTTTACAGTCTGGCACTAGTGAGCAACCGGTCGCGCGGCACTTCGCACAGAGTAGACACAGTCTCACCTCGCTCCGTTATAAAATAGTGGACCAGGTCCCAGTATCGCAGCGTGGAGGTAACAGACCTAAGAAATTGTTACAGCTTGAATCACGGTGGATCTACAGGCTTGACACCATCCACCCTAGGGGCCTTAATGAAAATTTAGGCCTTAGCTGTTTTTTATGATAATTCCTCTATATATGATACTGTTGTATATCCGTATATCATTATTTTTTGGCACATTATGTCCTGCTTTAAATTTTTAATTTTCTATTATTAGGATCAATTTATTGAATTGTAGTTTACTAGAGGTATTTTTTAAAGTACCTAGTTGCTAATAAGATGTGTCACGAGCAGTATAATGAGCGGGGGTTTTATAGCAAAAAATATTTGTCTTCATATTCTGTATATAATTTTATATTTTTTACACATTGGTCACAATTGTAACACATTGTACACACACTTTTTATATTTGGATTTTTTATCATTACATTTTAACACGTTGATGTATTGTAATCTATGTGAGGGTGCATTTGTCAGGTTCACACATCACACAAGGGACCCAAGTGTGTCTTATGTATCAACTTTTAAACGGTCACTTGTTTTATCAATAATTTTTACTAGGGATGTGCACTTGAAATTTTTCGGGTTTTGTGTTTTGGTTTTGGGTTCGGTTCCGCGGCCGTGTTTTGGGTTCGAACGCATTTTGGCAAAACCTCACCGAATTTTTTTTGTCGGATTCGGGTGTGTTTTGGATTCGGGTGTTTTTTTCAAAAAACCCTAAAAAACAGCTTAAATCATAGAATTTGGGGGTCATTTTGATCCCAAAGTATTATTAACCTCAAAAACCATAATTTCCACTCATTTTCAGTCTATTCTGAACACCTCACACCTCACAATATTATTTTTAGTCCTAAAATTTGCACCGAGGTCGCTGGATGACTAAGCTAAGCGACCCAAGTGGCCGACACAAACACCTGGCCCATCTAGGAGTGGCACTGCAGTGTCACGCAGGATGGCCCTTCCAAAAAACACTCCCCAAACAGCACATGACGCAAAGAAAAAAAGAGGCGCAATGAGGTAGCTGTGTGACTAAGCTCAACGACCCAAGTGGCCGACACAAACACCTGGCCCATCTAGGAGTGGCACTGCAGTGTCACGCAGGATGGCCCTTCCAAAAAACACCCCCCAAACAGCACATGACGCAAAGAAAAAAAGAGGCGCAATGAGGTAGCTGTGTGAGTAAGCTAAGCGACCCTAGTGGCCGACACAAACACCTGGCCCATCTAGGAGTGGCACTGCAGTGTCACGCAGGCTGGCCCTTCAAAAAACTACTCCCCAAACAGCACATGATGCAAAGAAGAAAAAAAAGAGGCGCAATGAGGTAGCTGTGTGAGTAAGCTAAGCGACCCTAGTGGCTGACACAAACACCTGGCCCATCTAGGAGTGGCACTGCAGTGTCACGCAGGATGGCCCTTCAAAAAAATACTCCCCAAACAGCACATGACGCAAAGAAAAATTAAAGAAAAAAGAGGTGCAAGATGGAATTGTCCTTGGGCCCTCCCACCCACCCTTATGTTGTATAAACAGGACATGCACACTTTAACCAACCCATCATTTCAGTGACAGGGTCTGCCACACGACTGTGACTGAAATGACGGGTTGGTTTGGACCCCCACCAAAAAAGAAGCAATTAATCTCTCCTTGCACAAACTGGCTCTACAGAGGCAAGATGTCCACCTCATCATCATCCTCCGATATATCACCGTGTACATCCCCCTCCTCACAGATTATCAATTCGTCCCCACTGGAATCCACCATCTCAGCTCCCTGTGTACTTTGTGGAGGCAATTGCTGCTGGTCAATGTCTCCATGGAGGAATTGATTATAATTCATTTTAATGAACATCATCTTCTCCACATTTTCTGGAAGTAACCTCGTACGCCGATTGCTGACAAGGTGAGCGGCGGCACTAAACACTCTTTCGGAGTACACACTTGTGGGAGGGCAACTTAGGTAGAATAAAGCCAGTTTGTGCAAGGGCCTCCAAATTGCCTCTTTTTCCTGCCAGTATAAGTACGGACTGTCTGACGTGCCTACTTGGATGCGGTCACTCATATAATCCTCCACCATTCTTTCAATGGGGAGAGAATCATATGCAGTGCCAGTAGACGACATGTCCGTAATCGTTGGCAGGTCCTTCAGTCCGGACCAGATGTCAGCATCAGCAGTCGCTCCAGACTGCCCTGCATCACCGCCAGCGGGTGGGCTCGGAATTCTGAGCCTTTTCCTCGCACCCCCAGTTGCGGGAGAATGTGAAGGAGGAGATGTTGACAGGTCGCGTTCCGCTTGACTTGACAATTTTCTCACCAGCAGGTCTTTGAACCCCAGCAGACTTGTGTCTGCCGGAAAGAGAGATCCAAGGTAGGTTTTAAATCTAGGATCGAGCACGGTGGCCAAAATGTAGTGCTCTGATTTCAACAGATTGACCACCCGTGAATCCTTGTTAAGCGAATTAAGGGCTCCATCCACAAGTCCCACATGCCTAGCGGAATCGCTCTGTGTTAGCTCCTCCTTCAATGTCTCCAGCTTCTTCTGCAAAAGCCTGATGAGGGGAATGACCTGACTCAGGCTGGCAGTGTCTGAACTGACTTCACGTGTGGCAAGTTCAAAAGGTTGCAGAACCTTGCACAACGTTGAAATCATTCTCCACTGCGCTTGAGACAGGTGCATTCCACCTCCTATATCGTGCTCAGTTGTATAGGCTTGAATGGCCTTTTGCTGCTCCTCCAACCTCTGAAGCATATAGAGGGTTGAATTCCACCTCGTTACCACTTCTTGCTTCAGATGATGGCAGGGCAGGTTCAGGCGTTTTTGGTGTTGCTCCAGTCTTCTGTACGTGGTGCCTGTACGCCGAAAGTGTCCCGCAATTTTTCTGGCCACCGACAGCATCTCTTGCACGCCCCTCTCGTTTTTTAAATAATTCTGCACCACCAAATTCAAGGTATGTGCAAAACATGGGACGTGCTGGAATTTGCCCAGATTTAATGCACACACAATATTGCTGGCGTTGTCCGATGCCACAAATCCACAGGAGAGTCCAATTGGGGTAAGCCATTCCGCGATGATCTTCCTCAGTTGCCGTAAGAGGTTTTCAGCTGTGTGCGTATTCTGGAAACCGGTGATACAAAGCGTAGCCTGCCTAGGAAAGAGTTGGCGTTTGCGAGATGCTGCTACTGGTGCCGCCGCTGCTGTTCTTGCGGCGGGAGTCCATACATCTACCCAGTGGGCTGTCACAGTCATATAGTCCTGACCCTGCCCTGCTCCACTTGTCCACATGTCCGTGGTTAAGTGGACATTGGGTACAGCTGCATTTTTTAGGACACTGGTGACTCTTTTTCTGAGGTCTGTGTACATTTTCGGTATCGCCTGCCTAGAGAAATGGAACCTAGATGGTATTTGGTACCGGGGACACAGTACCTCCAACAAGTCTCTAGTTGGCTCTGCAGTAATGATGGATACCGGAACCACGTTTCTCACCACCCAGGATGCCAAGGCCTCAGTTATCCGCTTTGCAGCAGGATGACTGCTGTGATATTTCATCTTCCTCGCAAAGGACTGTTGGACAGTCAATTGCTTGGTGGAAGTAGTAAAAGTGGTCTTACGACTTCCCCTCTGGGATGACCATCGACTCCCAGCAGCAACAACAGCAGCGCCAGCAGCAGTAGGCGTTACACGCAAGGATGCATCGGAGGAATCCCAGGCAGGAGAGGACTCGTCAGAATTGCCAGTGACATGGCCTGCAGGACTATTGGCATTCCTGGGGAAGGAGGAAATTGACACTGAGGGAGTTGGTGGGGTGGTTTGCGTGAGCTTGGTTACAAGAGGAAGGGATTTACTGGTCAGTGGACTGCTTCCGCTGTCGCCCAAAGTTTTTGAACTTGTCACTGACTTATTATGAATGCTCTGCAGATGACGTATAAGGGAGGATGTTCCGAGGTGGTTAACGTCCTTACCCCTACTTATTACAGCTTGACAAAGGCAACACACGGCTTGACAAATGTTGTCCGCATTTCTGTTGAAATACTTCCACACCGAAGAGCTGATTTTTTTGGTATTTTCACCAGGCATGTCAATGGCCATATTCCTCCCACGGACAACAGGTGTCTCCCCGGGTGCCTGACTTAAACAAACCACCTCACCATCAGAATCCTCCTTGTCAATTTCCTCCCCAGCGCCAGCAACACCCATATCCTCCTCATCCTGGTGTACTTCAACACTGACATCTTCAATCTGACTATCAGGAACTGGACTGCGGGTGCTCCTTCCAGCACTTGCAGGGGGCGTGCAAATGGTGGAAGGCGCATGCTCTTCACGTCCAGTGTTGGGAAGGTCAGGCATCGCAACCGACACAATTGGACTCTCCTTGTGGATTTGGGTTTTCGAAGAACGCACAGTTCTTTGCTGTGCTTTTGCCAGCTTGAGTCTTTTCATTTTTCTAGCGAGAGGCTGAGTGCTTCCATCCTCATGTGAAGCTGAACCACTAGCCATGAACATAGGCCAGGGCCTCAGCCGTTCCTTGCCACTCCGTGTGGTAAATGGCATATTGGCAAGTTTACGCTTCTCCTCCGACAATTTTATTTTAGATTTTTGAGTCCTTTTTTTACTGATATTTGGTGTTTTGGATTTTACATGCTCTGTACTATGACATTGGGAATCGGCCTTGGCAGACGACGTTGATGGAATTTCATCGTCTCGGCCATGACTAGTGGCAGCAGCTTCAGCACGAGGTGGAAGTGGATCTTGATCTTTCCCTATTTTTGGAACCTCAACATTTTTGTTCTCCATATTTTAATAGGCACAACTAAAAGGCACCTCAGGTAAACAATGGAGATGGATACTAGTATACTTATGGATGACGAGCGACTGCCGACACAGAGGTAGCTACAGCCGTGGACTACCGTACTGTGTCTGCTGCTAATATAGACTGGATGATAATGAGATAAAATTAAAATATATATATATATCACACTAGTACTGCAGCCGGACAGGTATATATTATGTAATTACGGACCTGCTGGACACTGTCTGTCAGCACTGCAGACTCCTAAAGTAAGCTACTAGTATCAAGAAGATAGAAGAAAAAAAAACCACGAGTAGGTGGTATACAATTATGGATGGACGAGCGACTGCCGACAAGAGGTAGCTACAGCCGTGGACTACCGTACTGTGTCTGCTGCTAATATAGACTGGATGATAATGAGATAAAATTAAAATATATATATATATCACACTAGTACTGCAGCCGGACAGGTATATATTATGTAATGACGGACCTGCTGGACACTGTCTGTCAGCACTGCAGACTCCTAAAGTAAGCTACTAGTATCAAGAAGATAGAAAAAAAAAAAAAACCACGGGTAGGTGGTATACAATTATGGATGGACGAGCGACTGCCGACACAGAGGTAGCTACAGCCGTGGACTACCGTACTGTGTCTGCTGCTAATATAGACTGGATGATAATGAGATAAAATTAAAATATATATATATATCACACTAGTACTGCAGCCGGACAGGTATATATTATGTAATGACGGAGCTGCTGGACACTGTCTGTCAGCACTGCAGACTCCTAAAGTAAGCTACTAGTATCAAGAAGATAGAAAAAAAAAACCACGGGTAGGTGGTATACAATTATGGATGGACGAGCGACTGCCGACACAGAGGTAGCTACAGCCGTGGACTACCGTACTGTGTCTGCTGCTAATATAGACTGGATGATAATGAGATAAAATTAAAATATATATATATCACACTAGTACTGCAGCCGGACAGGTATATATTATGTAATGACGGACCTGCTGGACACTGTCTGCAGAATGCGTTTATAAAAACACCACACGACGAGTGTTTAACTTTTTCAGGCAGACAATCACAATATACTGGTGGTCAGCAGACAATCACAATATACTGGTGGTCAGTGGTCACTGGTCAGTCACACTGGCAGTGGCACTCTGGCAGCAAAAGTGTGCACTGTACTTAAAATATGTACTCCTGCTATAACTGCTCCCCAGTCTCCCCCACAATTAAGCTGTGTGAGCAGTGAGCACTCAGCACAGTCAGATAATGATATACAGTATTACATATGATGCAGCACACTGGGCTGAGCACTGATATGGTATGTGACTGTGTCACACTGTGTATCGTTTTTTTTCAGGCAGAGAACGGATTAATTAAACTGGTGGTGGTCACTGGTCACTGGTCACACTATCAGCAAGTAGTACTCCGTCCTAAGCAGACAATCACAATATACTGGTGGTCAGTGTGGTCACTGGTCAGTCACACTGGCAGTGTGGCACTCTGGCAGCAAAAGTGTGCACTGTTCTTAAAATATATTATTTATGTACTCCTGCTCTAACTGCTCCCCAGTCTCCCCCACAATTAAGCTGTGTGAGCAGTGAGCACTCAGCACAGTCAGATATACAGTATTACATATGATGATGCAGCACACTGAGGCTGAGCACAGATATGGTATGTGACTGTGTCACACTGTGTATCGTTTTTTTTCAGGCAGAGAACGGATTAATTAAACTGGTGGTCAATGGTCACTGGTCACACTATCAGCAAGTAGTAGTACTCCAGTCCTAATATGCTCCCCAAAATTAGTAAATAGTGTCTCTAACTCTCTACTCTCTTCTCTATAAACGGAGAGGACGCCAGCCACGTCCTCTCCCTATCAATCTCAATGCACGTGTGAAAATGGCGGCGACGCGCGGCTCCTTATATAGAATCCGAGTCTCGCGATAGAATCCGAGCCTCGCGAGAATCCGACAGCGGGATGATGACGTTCGGGCGCGCTCGGGTTAACCGAGCAAGGCGGGAGGATCCGAGCCTGCTCGGCCCCGTGTAAAAAAAGCTGAAGTTCGGTGGGTTCGGATTCCGAGAAACCGAACCCGCTCATCACTAATTTTTACTGACTATCACTGTGAAGTGATTTGTACTGTTATACCTAGCACTGTTGTGTAGTATCTATATATATGGTTAGTGTATGTTATTTTAGTGTTTTATTTACTAAATTTGTCTCCATGATCTCTATGGTTACAGAACGTGTGCACGTCCACAGCCGTTGCGGGATGACGTCCGGGGGCAGGACGACGACACTTCCGGGTTAGACAGGGAGATGCGTCCGGAAGTGCGGGATCCGGGGCTCCGGCCGGCGTCGCCGCAACGGGGGTTGGCGCTTCTAGATTTGGTAAGGTATATAATTTCATTCTCACACTGTTTGCACTTGTGTTTGGTTTGTCCTAGGGAAGGGGGTACGTCCCCCGAAACAATGACGTGATTAAACACTGATTGGTTTTGTTTCACCAAATTCGCCAGCCTCCGAGTGCCGCCTTTCTTTCCTGCATATATATATATATATATATATATCCAGCAGGTGGTTGCACTCACATCTTCAAATTATGTAACCGCTGGGGTGTCCACTCGAATACCGAGGTATCCAAATGTAGAGAAAGAAATTCAGAGGGGGCACTCTCCAGACTTTTTTCATAAACAACTGTTCATTTATTGATATTTATACTTTACATGATCAGCATTTCCTCAAGCGCTTTCGGCCCAAAGCAAGGGCCTTCCTCAGGAGGTACTGTACAACATCCACAACTTCCACCAACCGTGAGCAAAAGATCCAAACACCCAGCAATAACACTGGTCCTGCCTGACTGGCCCTAAATACCCTAGCCACTTGAAAAATGGCGCCAAAAGCAATCTGATGTCATCAAGGAGAGACAAAAACTTCTCCACAATAAATAACCTCTTATTATCAAATAAACAGGAAAATAGCATGGCCAACTCACCCCCACCAAAGAGTACAGATAATGAAGCTCACAAACAACGAGCCAAGGACAACGGAGCAACACCAACAGCCCACTGAGAACCGCCGAGTCCCGGAGCAGGGCACTTCCGGTCCGTGGAACGCAAACGTCACACGGCCGGAAGCGCCCATCCGGAACGCAAACTGGAAGTCAGGGACCTTTGTTTTATCAACTCACCCCCACCAGGGAGCACAAATGGTGAGGCTCATAACCAGCGAGCTGGGGACAACGGAGCCACACCGATAACCCACTGAAAACCGCCGAGTCCCGGGGCGGGACACTTCCGGTCCGTGGAACGCAAACGTCACACGGCCGGAAGTGACCATCCGGAACGCAAACAGGAAGTCAGGGACCTTTGTTGTAACGTATTCAAGCTATAGCATATATAGAAGAGCTGTCAATCCAGATTTAGCTAATGTGTACAATACACCCATTTTAGGACATTTTAAAGTAACTACCAGTGGTCAAATATATATAACCTGTATAGGCAAGGGTACTAGAGCCAGGCAGAGCAGTATTAGGATTTCCCACAACAAAAATACATCCCCCAAAAACAAAAATATATAATTATAACACACATTGACTAGATCCCCACGGTGCAGCGGTCAGGCAAAAGCTAATTATTATTAATCACTATATATCACCCAATTCTACAATATTTTACCACTATCTGATTGGGTCAGCTAAACGCATCCCACTGCACCCTGTGGATCAAAGTCAAACACATATTATTTGGATTAAAAAAATGTATAATGCTATCTAGTACAAGAGCATTAATTGTAGAAACAATGTGTATAAAACACTAATAAACATTAAAAACGTGCATCGGGCAGAAAAAAAGCATATGCAAGTTTAACGTAAAAATATGTTAAGCGGATTCGACTCATTCAGGCCATTAGGTGTCACAGAGCCTAATCTATATATCCATCTTGCTTCGAGTTTTTTCAGAAGAAGAGACCGGTCACCTCCTCTGTTAGGAACAGGAACCCAGTCAATGATTCTGCACTTCAACGATGCCACTTGGTGTCCTTCCTTCAAGAAATGTTGGGCCACCGGTTTGTCGGTACGACCTGTTTGTAGCGCTTGATGAATTGAGCTGCGATGGTTTGCCATTCGCTCTCTGAACGAACAGGTGGTCATCCCCACATATGGAAGTCCACAAGGGCATAATAACATATAGATGACATGATCCATCCGGCAGTGTAAACGATATCGAATGGTGATTGGTTTCCCACTCAATGGATGTGGAAACTTCTCCCCGACCAACATTGAGCGGCATGTCACACAGCCCAAGCATTTGACACAGCCTTTTCTTGTTTTATGCAACCAATTGTTTTCTGAGCCACCCATTTGTCTCGTAGGATGCATCAACAATTGTTTCAAGTTTCGCCCACGTCTAAAGGCTAGCATGGGTGGATGTTCCAAAGATTTTTTGAACTTCGGATCTGAACTCACGATAGGCCAGTGTCTCCTTATCGATGTTCTGATGGTGGGCGATTTGGCATCAAATTGTGTGACATATATCATCCGCGGTTCTTTGGTCGGTTTCACTTCACCTATTCGTGCTCGTGCTTTTTCCAAACACTTGTTGATGGTATCTTTGCTGTACCCCCTCTGAGAAAAGCGAGCCTTCATCTCCACGATCTGATCTTCAGCAATCAATGGATTTGTATTATTTCTCAGGACTCGCATAAATTGTGAGATCGGCAGGCTAGATCTCAAAGCTGGCGGATGGTTACTTGTGGCGTGCAAAATCGTATTGCGATCCGTTTCTTTTCTAAACAGAGTGGTCTCCAATTTAGTGCCGGCCCGTAGAATGGTTAGGTCCAGAAAGTTAATAGACTTCTTATCTGAGTGTCCCATGAACCGTACAGTCGAATCCAAGTTGTTCAAATAGTCTAGCATCTCATTAAACTCTAGTTCGGTACCGTCCCATAGCAAAAAAACATCATCTATGAAACGCCTCTAATATATTATCTTGTTGCTATATTTAGGCATAATATTCAGCGTTTCATACTCATGCATAAATATGCCTGCGTAAATAGGAGCCACATTCGAACCCATGGCTGTCCCTGAGCACTGCATATAATACTCTCCTTGATACATAAAGTGATTGTTAGTCAGAATCATCTCTAGAAATTCCAAAATGCAGTCAATAGGAATCGTGCAAAAGTTTGTTGAAATAAGTAAGTTCCTCACTGCCTCCACACCTAACCTATGCGGAATAATTGTATATAGGGACGATACATCTAGTGTTGCAAGCAACACATCCTCCTTAATCTCCCCAAGGTCCACAATCCTGTCCAAAAAATCACCAGTATCCCTGAGATAGCTCGGTATATGTGGTATAAGCTCCTGTAGAAAACCATCCACGAACATGGCTAACGGTTGTAAAAGAGACCCCCTGGCAGAAATAATAGGTCTGCCAGGAGGGTTAACCATAGATTTATGGACCTTAGGGAGTGTATAGAGCATGGGACAAATTGGAAAATCCACCTTTAGATATGTCGACATCTGCTCAGTCAACCAGCCCAAATTTACTGATCTATCAATCAATGCATCAACCTTTCTTTTCACAAGGGGCATGGGATTGTGCATACATTTAGAGTATGTCACAGGATCCGCAAGTTGGCGCCTGACCTCAGCATCATAGTTAACAAAATTCTGAACCACCACGGCTCCGCCTTTATCAGCGGGCCGGATCACAATTTTATCGTTGTTCCTTAAAGATCTCAACGCTGTGCGTTGGTCAGGTGCCAAGTTTGCAAAACCCTTGGAGGTATTGTTTCCAAAATCATTTTCAGTCATCCTTAAAAAAGTACGAATACTGGGACTAGATGAAGGGGGATCAAATAAACTAGGTTTCTTAAGTATTTTGGGATCAATCGGATCCCCACCATCCTTGAGTGGGAAACCAATCACCATTCGATATCGTTTACACTGCCGGATGGATCATGTCATCTATATGTTATTATGCCCTTGTGGACTTCCATATGTGGGGATGACCACCTGTTCGTTCAGAGAGCGAATGGCAAACCATCGCAGCTCAATTCATCAAGCGCTACAAACAGGTCGTACCGACAAACCGGTGGCCCAACATTTCTTGAAGGAAGGACACCAAGTGGCATCGTTGAAGTGCAGAATCATTGACTGGGTTCCTGTTCCTAACAGAGGAGGTGACCGGTCTCTTCTTCTGAAAAAACTCGAAGCAAGATGGATATATAGATTAGGCTCTGTGACACCTAATGGCCTGAATGAGTCGAATCCGCTTAACATATTTTTACGTTAAACTTGCATATGCTTTTTTTCTGCCCGATGCACGTTTTTAATGTTTATTAGTGTTTTATACACATTGTTTCTACAATTAATGCTCTTGTACTAGATAGCATTATACATTTTTTTAATCCAAATAATATGTGTTTGACTTTGATCCACAGGGTGCAGTGGGATGCGTTTAGCTGACCCAATCAGATAGTGGTAAAATATTGTAGAATTGGGTGATATATAGTGATTAATAATAATTAGCTTTTGCCTGACCGCTGCACCGTGGGGATCTAGTCAATGTGTGTTATAATTATATATTTTTGTTTTTGGGGGATGTATTTTTGTTGTGGGAAATCCTAATACTGCTCTGCCTGGCTCTAGTACCCTTGCCTATACAGGTTATATATATTTGACCACTGGTAGTTACTTTAAAATGTCCTAAAATGGGTGTATTGTACACATTAGCTAAATCTGGATTGACAGCTCTTCTATATATGCTATAGCTTGAATACGTTACAACAAAGGTCCCTGACTTCCTGTTTGCGTTCCGGATGGTCACTTCCGGCCGTGTGACGTTTGCGTTCCACGGACCGGAAGTGTCCCGCCCCGGGACTCGGCGGTTTTCAGTGGGTTATCGGTGTGGCTCCGTTGTCCCCAGCTCGCTGGTTATGAGCCTCACCATTTGTGCTCCCTGGTGGGGGTGAGTTGATAAAACAAAGGTCCCTGACTTCCAGTTTGCGTTCCGGATGGGCGCTTCCGGCCGTGTGACGTTTGCGTTCCACGGACCGGAAGTGCCCTGCTCCGGGACTCGGCGGTTCTCAGTGGGCTGTTGGTGTGGCTCCGTTGTCCTTGGCTCGTTGTTTGTGAGCTTCATTATCTGTACTCTTTGGTGGGGGTGAGTTGGCCATGCTATTTTCCTGTTTATTTGATAATAAGAGGTTATTTATTGTGGAGAAGTTTTTGTCTCTCCTTGATGACATCAGATTGCTTTTGGCGCCATTTTTCAAGTGGCTAGGGTATTTAGGGCCAGTCAGGCAGGACCAGTGTTATTGCTGGATGTTTGGATCTTTTGCTCACGGTTGGTGGAAGTTGTGGATGTTGTACAGTACCTCCTGAGGAAGGCCCTTGCTTTGGGCCGAAAGCGCTTGAGGAAATGCTGATCATGTAAAGTATAAATATCAATAAATGAACAGTTGTTTATGAAAAAAGTCTGGAGAGTGCCCCCTCTGAATTTCTTTCTCTATATATATATATATATATATATATACACACACACACACACATTAAATTATTAAGCCAGGCTACAAAAGTGCTGCGGGGAACAGTGATGCACTGTTTTGTCCTTGGTTGTGAAATATAATCCAAACAAGTTGCTGCATGCTGCTAATACATTATTATTTAGGCTTCAGATCTACAAAATTAATAAATAGTAGTAATTGGAAACTTGTATGCTGCAATGAGCAGCAGCTTTATTCCATTCTAAATGCCAGCAGAATAAAGCAAACACATCACAACTACCAGTAAATGTGTTCTCCATTTGCATAGTAACCAAGGCCTGCACTCAGAAACATGCTGTTTACAATGAGGGAAAATCGAAGCAACCTCAAAATTGTGGAGCCTGCATTAGGCAGTACACTGGGCTAACATTCCTGCACTTGGGACTGATGCCATTGGTCCATTAATGTTCAAAGACATGACTGGAATGTAGATCTATTCCTTTGAAAGACTCCCTGAGCTAAACTAAGCCTTAAACCTTTAGTGCGTGATTTTGACATGTGTTTGGGTGTGAAGTAAGCGCCCAGGGGTTGTGCTTACTGAACATCAAATTCGAATGTGGGCAGAGAATATATTTAGCTCATGGACACTTGTGGACTTTAAAAGCAATGTGGGTGACACTGAAAACTGACACTTGTGCACATTATATTACCTCTTATTGGATTAGTAGGATAACTATTAGTAAGCTGATTATTACATGCTGCAGGGAAATTTGGATCATAAAAGTTTATGAGAAACTTTGAGTATAGTCATTTGCAAGTGTACGTACACCAGAAATGTGAGCCTATTTAAGTATGTACAGTAGGGATTAGTATTCAGTGTGTGCATGCATAACATTAAGCGACATCTGTTATACTTTAGTAGGTAAAATAAGTATACTGCACTTTCATTTCATTAATGGAAAATATGGAAAGATATAAGCACTGCCAATTTTATTTTTCCAAAAACTTTTTTATTGGAGGTTTCCAAACATTATGTTTAATAAGCAATCAAAGGCATACATTTATTATGAACAGGAGTTAATATAGTCGAATCTGTATATAAAAATATGTTAGTCCCAATTATATACTTGGTGCCTGTAAAAGAATCAGGAAAATATGACAAATAAGAAAAGGAACAGTCAGTTCAAAAATATGATGTAATTTTACAGTTCAAATCAAATAGGGGGCAAACCATTAGTGATGAGCGGGTTCGGTTCCTCGGAATCCGAACCCGCCCGAACTTCAGGTTTTTTTACACGGGGCCGAGCGACTCGGATCTTCCCGCCTTGCTCGGTTAACCCGAGCGCGCCCGAACGTCATCATCCCGCTGTCGGATTCTCGCGAGGCTCGGATTCTATCGCGAGACTCGGATTCTATATAAGGAGCCGCGCGTCGCCGCCATTTTCACACGTGCATTGAGATTGATAGGGAGAGGACGTGGCTGGCGTCCTCTCCGTTTAGACTAGAGTACTAGAGAGAGACACTAATTTTGGGGAGCATATTATTAGGAGGAGTACTACTTGCTGCTGATAGTGTGACCAGTGACCACCAGTTTAATTAATCCGTTCTCTGCCTGAAAAAAAACGATACACAGTGTGACACAGTCACATACCATATCTGTGCTCAGCCCAGTGTGCTGCATCATATGTAATACTGTATATCATTATCTGACTGTGCTGAGTGCTCACTGCTCACACAGCTTAATTGTGGGGGAGACTGGGGAGCAGTTATAGCAGGAGTACATATTTTAAGTACAGTGCACACTTTTGCTGCCAGAGTGCCACTGCCAGTGTGACTGACCAGTGACCACTGACCACCAGTATTGTGATTGTCTGCTGACCACCAGTATATTGTGATTGTCTGCCTGAAAAAGTTAAACACTCGTCGTGTGGTGTTTTTATAAACGCATTCTGCAGACAGTGTCCAGCAGGTCCGTCATTACATAATATATACCTGTCCGGCTGCAGTACTAGTGTGATATATATATATTTTAATTTTATCTCATTATCATCCAGTCTATATTAGCAGCAGACACAGTACGGTAGTCCACGGCTGTAGCTACCTCTGTGTCGGCAGTCGCTCGTCCATCCATAATTGTATACCACCTACCCGTGGTTTTTTTTTCTTTTCTATCTTCTTGATACTAGTAGCTTACTTTAGGAGTCTGCAGTGCTGACAGACAGTGTCCAGCAGGTCCGTCATTACATAATATATACCTGTCCGGCTGCAGTACTAGTGTGATATATATATATATTTAAATTTTATCTCATTATCATCCAGTCTATATTAGCAGCAGACACAGTACGGTAGTCCACGGCTGTAGCTACCTCTGTGTCGGCAGTCGCTCGTCCATCCATAATTGTATACCACTTACCCGTGGTTTTTTTTTTTTCTATCTTCTTGATACTAGTAGCTTACTTTAGGAGTCTGCAGTGCTGAGTCTGACAGACAGTGTCCAGCAGGTCCGTCATTACATAATATATACCTGTCCGGCTGCAGTACTAGTGTGATATATATATATATATATATATATTTTAATTTTATCTCATTATCATCCAGTCTATATTAGCAGCAGACACAGTGCGGTAGTCCACGGCTGTAGCTACCTCTGTGTCGGCAGTCGCTCGTCCATCCATAATTGTATACCACCTACCCGTGGTTTTTTTTTTTCTATCTTCTTGATACTAGTAGCTTACTTTAGGAGTCTGCAGTGCTGAGTCTGACAGACAGTGTCCAGCAGGTCCGTCATTACATAATATATACCTGTCCGGCTGCAGTACTAGTGTGATATATATATATTTTAATTTTATCTCATTATCATCCAGTCTATATAGCAGCAGACACAGTACGGTAGTCCACGGCTGTAGCTACCTCTGTGTCGGCAGTCGCTCGTCCATCCATAATTGTATACCACCTACCCATGGTTTTTTTTTTCTTTTCTATCTTCTTGATACTAGTAGCTTACTTTAGGAGTCTGCAGTGCTGACAGACAGTGTCCAGCAGGTCCGTCATTACATAATATATACCTGTCCGGCTGCAGTACTAGTGTGATATATATATATATTTTAATTTTATCTCATTATCATCCAGTCTATATTAGCAGCAGACACAGTACGGTAGTCCACGGCTGTAGCTACCTCTGTGTCGGCAGTCGCTCGTCATCCATAAGTATACTAGTATCCATCCATCTCCATTGTTTACCTGAGGTGCCTTTTAGTTGTGCCTATTAAAATATGGAGAACAAAAATGTTGAGGTTCCAAAAATAGGGAAAGATCAAGATCCACTTCCACCTCGTGCTGAAGCTGCTGCCACTAGTCATGGCCGAGACGATGAAATGCCATCAACGTCGTCTGCCAAGGCCGATGCCCAATGTCATAGAACAGAGCATGTAAAATCCAAAACACCAAATATCAGTAAAAAAAGGACTAAAAAATCTAAAATAAAATTGTCGGAGGAGAAGCGTAAACTTGCCAATATGCCATTTACCACACGGAGTGGCAAGGAACGGCTGAGGCCCTGGCCTATGTTCATGGCTAGTGGTTCAGCTTCACATGAGGATGGAAGCACTCAGCCTCTCGCTAGAAAAATGAAAAGACTCAAGCTGGCAAAAGCACAGCAAAGAACTGTGCGTTCTTCGAAATCCCAAATCCACAAGGAGAGTCCAATTGTGTCGGTTGCGATGCCTGACCTTCCCAACACTGGACGTGAAGAGCATGCGCCTTCCACCATTTGCACGCCCCCTGCAAGTGCTGGAAGGAGCACCCGCAGTCCAGTTCCTGATAGTCAGATTGAAGATGTCAGTGTTGAAGTACACCAGGATGAGAAGGATATGGGTGTTGCTGGCGCTGGGGAGGAAATTGACAAGGAGGATTCTGATGGTGAGGTGGTTTGTTTAAGTCAGGCACCCGGGGAGACACCTGTTGTCCGTGGGAGGAATATGGCCATTGACATGCCTGGTGAAAATACCAAAAAAATCAGCTCTTCGGTGTGGAAGTATTTCAACAGAAATGCGGACAACATTTGTCAAGCCGTGTGTTGCCTTTGTCAAGCTGTAATAAGTAGGGGTAAGGACGTTAACCACCTCGGAACATCCTCCCTTATACGTCACCTGCAGAGCATTCATAATAAGTCAGTGACAAGTTCAAAAACTTTGGGCGACAGCGGAAGCAGTCCACTGACCAGTAAATCCCTTCCTCTTGTAACCAAGCTCACGCAAACCACCCCACCAACTCCCTCAGTGTCAATTTCCTCCTTCCCCAGGAATGCCAATAGTCCTGCAGGCCATGTCACTGGCAATTCTGACGAGTCCTCTCCTGCCTGGGATTCCTCCGATGCATCCTTGCGTGTAACGCCTACTGCTGCTGGCGCTGCTGTTGTTGCTGCTGGGAGTCGATGGTCATCCCAGAGGGGAAGTCGTAAGACCACTTTTACTACTTCCACCAAGCAATTGACTGTCCAACAGTCCTTTGCGAGGAAGATGAAATATCACAGCAGTCATCCTGCTGCAAAGCGGATAACTGAGGCCTTGGCATCCTGGGTGGTGAGAAATGTGGTTCTGGTATCCATCATTACTGCAGAGCCAACTAGAGACTTGTTGGAGGTACTGTGTCCCCGGTACCAAATACCATCTAGGTTCCATTTCTCTAGGCTGGCGATACCAAAAATGTACACAGACCTCAGAAAAAGAGTCACCAGTGTCCTAAAAAATGCAGCTATACCCAATGTCCACTTAACCACGGACATGTGGACAAGTGGAGCAGGGCAGGGTCAGGACTATATGACTGTGACAGCCCACTGGGTAGATGTATGGACTCCCGCCGCAAGAACAGCAGCGGCGGCACCAGTAGCAGCATCTCGCAAACGCCAACTCTTTCCTAGGCAGGCTACGCTTTGTATCACCGCTTTCCAGAATACGCACACAGCTGAAAACCTCTTAAGGCAACTGAGGAAGATCATCGCGGAATGGCTTACCCCAATTGGACTCTCCTGTGGATTTGTGGCATCGGACAACGCCAGCAATATTGTGTGTGCATTAAATATGGGCAAATTCCAGCACGTGTCATGTTTTGCACATACCTTGAATTTGGTGGTGCAGAATTATTTAAAAAATGAGAGGGGCGTGCAAGAGATGCTGTCGGTGGCCAGAAGAATTGCGGGACACTTTCGGCGTACAGGCACCACGTACAGAAGACTGGAGCACCACCAAAAACGCCTGAACCTGCCCTGCCATCATCTGAAGCAAGAAGTGGTAACGAGGTGGAATTCAACCCTATATATGCTTCAGAGGTTGGAGGAGCAGCAAAAGGCCATTCAAGCCTATACAATTGAGCACGATATAGGAGGTGGAATGCACCTGTCTCAAGCGCAGTGGAGAATGATTTCAACGTTGTGCAAGGTTCTGCTGCCCTTTGAACTTGCCACACGTGAAGTCAGTTCAGACACTGCCAGCCTGAGTCAGGTCATTCCCCTCATCAGGCTTTTGCAGAAGAAGCTGGAGACATTGAAGGAGGAGCTAACACAGAGCGATTCCGCTAGGCATGTGGGACTTGTGGATGGAGCCCTTAATTCGCTTAACAAGGATTCACGGGTGGTCAATCTGTTGAAATCAGAGCACTACATTTTGGCCACCGTGCTCGATCCTAGATTTAAAACCTACCTTGGATCTCTCTTTCCGGCACACACAAGTCTGCTGGGGTTCAAAGACCTGCTGGTGAGAAAATTGTCAAGTCAAGCGGAACGCGACCTGTCAACATCTCCTCCTTCACATTCTCCCGCAACTGGGGGTGCGAGGAAAAGGCTCAGAATTCCGAGCCCACCCGCTGGCGGTGATGCAGGGCAGTCTGGAGCGACTGCTGATGCTGACATCTGGTCCGGACTGAAGGACCTGCCAACGATTACGGCCATGTCGTCTACTGGCACTGCATATGATTCTCTCCCCATTGAAAGAATGGTGGAGGATTATATGAGTGACCGCATCCAAGTAGGCACGTCAGACAGTCCGTACTTATACTGGCAGGAAAAAGAGGCAATTTGGAGGCCCTTGCACAAACTGGCTTTATTCTACCTAAGTTGCCCTCCCACAAGTGTGTACTCCGAAAGAGTGTTTAGTGCCGCCGCTCACCTTGTCAGCAATCGGCGTACGAGGTTACTTCCAGAAAATGTGGAGAAGATGATGTTCATTAAAATGAATTATAATCAATTCCTCCGTGGAGACATTGACCAGCAGCAATTGCCCCACAAAGTACACAGGGAGCTGAGAAGGTGGATTCCAGTGGGGACGAATTGATAATCTGTGAGGAGCGGGATGTACACGGTGATATATCGGAGGATGATGATGAGGTGGACATCTTGCCTCTGTAGAGCCAGTTTGTGCAAGGAGAGATTAATTGCTTCTTTTTCGGTGGGGGTCCAAACCAACCCGTCATTTCAGTCACAGTCGTGTGGCAGACCCTGTCACTGAAATGATGGGTTGGTTAAAGTGTGCATGTCCTGTTTATACAACATAAGGGTGGGTGGAAGGGCCCAAGGACAATTCCATCTTGCACCTCTTTTTTCTTTCATTTTTCTTTGCGTCATGTGCTGTTTGGGGAGTGTTTTTTGGAAGGGCCATCCTGCGTGACACTGCAGTGCCACTCCTAGATGGGCCAGGTGTTTGTGTCGGCCACTAGGGTCGCTTAGCTTACTCACACAGCTACCTCATTGCGCCTCTTTTTTTCTTTGCGTCATGTGCTGTTTGGGGAGTGTTTTTTGGAAGGGCCATCCTGCGTGACACTGCAGTGCCACTCCTAGATGGGCCAGGTGTTTGTGTCGGCCACTAGGGTCGCTTAGCTTAGTCATCCAGCGACCTCGGTGCAAATTTTAGGACTAAAAATAATATTGTGAGGTGTGAGGTGTTCAGAATAGACTGAAAATGAGTGGAAATTATGGTTTTTGAGGTTAATAATACTTTGGGATCAAAATGACCCCCAAATTCTATGATTTAAGCTGTTTTTTAGGGTTTTTTGAAAAAAACACCCGAATCCAAAACACACCCGAATCCGACAAAAAAAATTCGGTGAGGTTTTGCCAAAACGCGGTCGAACCCAAAACACGGCCGCGGAACCGAACCCAAAACCAAAACACAAAACCCGAAAAATTTCAAGTGCACATCTCTACAAACCATATTGTAATGCAATAGGAGGGTGGGTGTTAGTGATTATTTGCTTTCGCAAAGAAGACATCACTGCCAGTATACTGTGCAGCAACAAATACTGGACAACTTTATCTTTACGCTGCAATTTAGAGATGAGATACAAACCTAAACCTATACACACTTTTTAAATTGACCCCCTCATTGCAGAGCAATATACTTACACCCTATTTTCTCAATTTTCCACAGAGAATAGGTGGTAGAGATGAGCGCCTGAAATTTTTCGGGTTTTGTGTTTTGGTTTTGGGTTCGGTTCCGCGGCCGTGTTTTGGGTTCGAACGCGTTTTGGCAAAACCTCACCGAATTTTTTTTGTCGGATTCGGGTGTGTTTTGGATTCGGGTGTTTTTTTCAAAAAACACTAAAAAACAGCTTAAATCATAGAATTTGGGGGTCATTTTGATCCCAAAGTATTATTAACCTCAAAAACCATAATTTACACTCATTTTCAGTCTATTCTGAATACCTCACACCTCACAATATTATTTTTAGTCCTAAAATTTGCACCGAGGTCGCTGTGTGAGTAAGATAAGCGACCCTAGTGGCCGACACAAACACCGGGCCCATCTAGGAGTGGCACTGCAGTGTCACGCAGGATGTCCCTTCCAAAAAACCCTCCCCAAACAGCACATGACGCAAAGAAAAAAAGAGGCGCAATGAGGTAGCTGTGTGAGTAAGATTAGCGACCCTAGTGGCCGACACAAACACCGGGCCCATCTAGGAGTGGCACTGCAGTGTCACGCAGGATGGCCCTTCCAAAAAACCCTCCCCAAACAGCACATGACGCAAAGAAAAAAAGAGGCGCAATGAGGTAGCTGTGTGAGTAAGATTAGCGACCCTAGTGGCCGACACAAACACCGGGCCCATCTAGGAGTGGCACTGCAGTGTCACGCAGGATGTCCCTTCCAAAAAACCCTCCCCAAACAGCACATGACGCAAAGAAAAAAAGAGGCGCAATGAGGTAGCTGACTGTGTGAGTAAGATTAGCGACCCTAGTGGCCGACACAAACACCGGGCCCATTTAGGAGTGGCACTGCAGTGTCACGCAGGATGTCCCTTCCAAAAAAACCTCCCCAATCAGCACATGATGCAAAGAAAAAGAAAAGAAAAAAGAGGTGCAAGATGGAATTGTCCTTGGGCCCTCCCACCCACCCTTATGTTGTATAAACAAAACAGGACATGCACACTTTAACCAACCCATCATTTCAGTGACAGGGTCTGCCACACGACTGTGACTGATATGACGGGTTGGTTTGGACCCCCCCAAAAAAGAAGCAATTAATCTCTCCTTGCACAAACTGGCTCTACAGAGGCAAGATGTCCACCTCATCATCACCCTCCGATATATCACCGTGTACATCCCCCTCCTCACAGATTATCAATTCGTCCCCACTGGAATCCACCATCTCAGCTCCCTGTGTACTTTGTGGAGGCAATTGCTGCTGGTCAATGTCTCCGCGGAGGAATTGATTATAATTCATTTTAATGAACATCATCTTCTCCACATTTTCTGGATGTAACCTCGTACGCCGATTGCTGACAAGGTGAGCGGCGGCACTAAACACTCTTTCGGAGTACACACTTGTGGGAGGGCAACTTAGGTAGAATAAAGCCAGTTTGTGCAAGGGCCTCCAAATTGCCTCTTTTTCCTGCCAGTATAAGTACGGACTGTGTGACGTGCCTACTTGGATGCGGTCACTCATATAATCCTCCACCATTCTATCAATGTTGAGAGAATCATATGCAGTGACAGTAGACGACATGTCCGTAATCGTTGTCAGGTCCTTCAGTCCGGACCAGATGTCAGCATCAGCAGTCGCTCCAGACTGCCCTGCATCACCGCCAGCGGGTGGGCTCGGAATTCTGAGCCTTTTCCTCGCACCCCCAGTTGCGGGAGAATGTGAAGGAGGAGATGTTGACAGGTCGCGTTCCGCTTGACTTGACAATTTTGTCACCAGCAGGTCTTTCAACCCCAGCAGACTTGTGTCTGCCGGAAAGAGAGATCCAAGGTAGGCTTTAAATCTAGGATCGAGCACGGTGGCCAAAATGTAGTGCTCTGATTTCAACAGATTGACCACCCGTGAATCCTTGTTAAGCGAATTAAGGGCTCCATCCACAAGTCCCACATGCCTAGCGGAATCGCTCCGTGTTAGCTCCTCCTTCAATGTCTCCAGCTTCTTCTGCAAAAGCCTGATGAGGGGAATGACCTGACTCAGGCTGGCAGTGTCTGAACTGACTTCACGTGTGGCAAGTTCAAAGGGCATCAGAACCTTGCACAACGTTGAAATCATTCTCCACTGCGCTTGAGACAGGTGCATTCCACCTACTATATCGTGCTCAATTGTATAGGCTTGAATGGCCTTTTGCTGCTCCTCCAACCTCTGAAGCATATAGAGGGTTGAATTCCACCTCGTTACCACTTCTTGCTTCAGATGATGGCAGGGCAGGTTCAGTAGTTTTTGGTGGTGCTCCAGTCTTCTGTACGTGGTGCCTGTACGCCGAAAGTGTCCCGCAATTCTTCTGGCCACCGACAGCATCTCTTGCACGCCCCTGTCGTTTTTTAAAAAATTCTGCACCACCAAATTCAAGGTATGTGCAAAACATGGGACGTGCTGGAATTTGCCCATGTTTAATGCACACACAATATTGCTGGCGTTGTCCGATGCCACAAATCCACAGGAGAGTCCAATTGGGGTAAGCCATTCCGCGATGATCTTCCTCAGTTGCCGTAAGAGGTTTTCAGCTGTGTGCGTATTCTGGAAAGCGGTGATACAAAGCGTAGCCTGCCTAGGAAAGAGTTGGCGTTTGCGAGATGCTGCTACTGGTGCCGCCGCTGCTGTTCTTGCGGCGGGAGTCCATACATCTACCCAGTGGGCTGTCACAGTCATATAGTCCTGACCCTGCCCTGCTCCACTTGTCCACATGTCCGTGGTTAAGTGGACATTGGGTACAACTGCATTTTTTAGGACACTGGTGAGTCTTTTTCTGACGTCCGTGTACATTCTCGGTATCGCCTGCCTAGAGAAGTGGAACCTAGATGGTATTTGGTAACGGGGGCACACTGCCTCAATAAATTGTCTAGTTCCCTGTGAACTAACGGCGGATACCGGACGCACGTCTAACACCAACATAGTTGTCAAGGCCTCAGTTATCCGCTTTGCAGTAGGATGACTGCTGTGATATTTCATCTTCCTCGCAAAGGACTGTTGAACAGTCAATTGCTTACTGGAAGTAGTACAAGTGGGCTTACGACTTCCCCTCTGGGATGACCATCGACTCCCAGCGGCAACAACAGCAGCGCCAGCAGCAGTAGGCGTTACACGCAAGGATGCATCGGAGGAATCCCAGGCAGGAGAGGACTCGTCAGAATTGCCAGTGACATGGCCTGCAGGACTATTGGCATTCCTGGGGAAGGAGGAAATTGACACTGAGGGAGTTGGTGGGGTGGTTTGCGTGAGCTTGGTTACAAGAGGAAGGGATTTACTGGTCAGTGGACTGCTTCCGCTGTCACCCAAAGTTTTTGAACTTGTCACTGACTTATTATGAATGCGCTGCAGGTGACGTATAAGGGAGGATGTTCCGAGGTGGTTAACGTCCTTACCCCTACTTATTACAGCTTGACAAAGGGAACACACGGCTTGACACCTGTTGTCCGCATTTCTGGTGAAATACCTCCACACCGAAGAGCTGATTTTTTTGGTATTTTCACCTGGCATGTCAACGGCCATATTCCTCCCACGGACAACAGGTGTCTCCCCGGGTGCCTGACTTAAACAAACCACCTCACCATCAGAATCCTCCTGGTCAATTTCCTCCCCAGCGCCAGCAACACCCATATCCTCCTCATCCTGGTGTACTTCAACACTGACATCTTCAATCTGACTATCAGGAACTGGACTGCGGGTGCTCCTTCCAGCACTTGCAGGGGGCGTGCAAATGGTGGAAGGCGCATGCTCTTCACGTCCAGTGTTGGGAAGGTCAGGCATCGCAACCGACACAATTGGACTCTCCTTGTGGATTTGGGATTTCGAAGAATGCACAGTTCTTTGCTGTGCTGCTTTTGCCAGCTTGAGTCTTTTCATTTTTCTAGCGAGAGGCTGAGTGCTTCCATCCTCATGTGAAGCTGAACCACTAGCCATGAACATAGGCCAGGGCCTCAGCCGTTCCTTGCCACTCCGTGTCGTAAATGGCATATTGGCAAGTTTACGCTTCTCCTCCGACAATTTTATTTTAGGTTTTGGAGTCCTTTTTTTTCTGATATTTGGTGTTTTGGATTTGACATGCTCTGTACTATGACATTGGGCATCGGCCTTGGCAGACGACGTTGCTGGCATTTCATCGTCTCGGCCATGACTAGTGGCAGCAGCTTCAGCACGAGGTGGAAGTGGATCTTGATCTTTCCCTAATTTTGGAACCTCAACATTTTTGTTCTCCATATTTTAATAGGCACAACTAAAAGGCACCTCAGGTAAACAATGGAGATGGATACTAGTATACAATTATGGACTGCCTGCCGAGTGCAGACACAGAGGTAGCCACAGCCGTGAACTACCGTACTGTACTGTGTCTGCAGCTAATATAGACTGGTTGATAAAGAGATAGTATACTCGTAACTAGTATGTATGTATAAAGAAAGAAAGAAAAACCACGGTTAGGTGGTATATACAATTATGGACGGGCTGCCGAGTGCCGACACAGAGGTAGCCACAGCCGTGAACTACCGCACTGTACTGTGTCTGCTGCTAATATATAGACTGGTTGATAAAGAGATAGTATACTCGTAACTAGTATGTATGTATAAAGAAAGAAAAAAAAACCACGGTTAGGTGGTATATACAATTATGGACGGGCTGCCGAGTGCCGACACAGAGGTAGCCACAGCCGTGAACTACCGCACTGTACTGTGTCTGCTGCTAATATAGACTGGTTGATAAAGAGATAGTATACTCGTAACTAGTATGTATGTATAAAGAAAGAAAAAAAAACCACGGTTAGGTGGTATATACAATTATGGACGGGCTGCCGAGTGCCGACACAGAGGTAGCCACAGCCGTGAACTACCGCACTGTACTGTGTCTGCTGCTAATATATAGACTGGTTGATAAAGAGATAGTATACTCGTAACTAGTATGTATGTATAAAGAAAGAAAAAAAAACCACGGTTAGGTGGTATATACAATTATGGACGGGCTGCCGAGTGCCGACACAGAGGTAGCCACAGCCGTGAACTACCGCACTGTACTGTGTCTGCTGCTAATATAGACTGGTTGATAAAGAGATAGTATACTCGTAACTAGTATGTATGTATAAAGAAAGAAAAAAAAACCACGGTTAGGTGGTATATACAATTATGGACGGGCTGCCGAGTGCCGACACAGAGGTAGCCACAGCCGTGAACTACCGCACTGTACTGTATCTGCTGCTAATATAGACTGGTTGATAAAGAGATAGTATACTCGTAACTAGTATGACTATAAAGAAAGGAAAAAAAACCACGGTTAGGTGGTATATACAATTATGGACGGGCTGCCGAGTGCCGACACAGAGGTAGCCACAGCCGTGAACTACCGCACTGTACTGTGTCTGCTGCTAATATAGACTGGTTGATAAAGAGATAGTATACTACTAATATTATATATACTGGTGGTCAGGTCACTGGTCACTAGTCACACTGGCAGTGGCACTCCTGCAGCAAAAGTGTGCACTGTTTAATTTTAATATAATATTATGTACTCCTGGCTCCTGCTATAACCTATAACTGGCACTGCAGTGCTCCCCAGTCTCCCCCACAATTATAAGCTGTGTGAGCTGAGCACAGTCAGATATATATATACATTGATGCAGCACACTGGGCTGAGCAGTGCACACAGATATGGTATGTGACTGAGTCACTGTGTGTATCGTTTTTTTCAGGCAGAGAACGGATATATTAAATAAAACAAACAACTGCACTGTCTGGTGGTCACTGTGGTCGTCAGTCACTAAACTCTGCACTCTCTTCTACAGTATCACAGCCTCAGGTCAATCTCTCTCTCTCTCTCAACCCTAATCTAAATGGAGAGGACGCCAGCCACGTCCTCTCCCTATCAATCTCAATGCACGTGTGAAAATGGCGGCGACGCGCGGCTCCTTATATAGAATCCGAGTCTCGCGAGAATCCGACAGCGTCATGATGACGTTCGGGCGCGCTCGGGTTAACCGAGCAAGGCGGGAGGATCCGAGTCTGCTCGGACCCGTGAAAAAAACATGAAGTTCGTGCGGGTTCGGATTCAGAGAAACCGAACCCGCTCATCTCTAATAGGTGGATCCGTTTTTTGTAATTCTGAACATTTTGTAACATTGTGAGAATATTGTGATAACCTTTAGAATGTAAGCTCTCATGAGTAGGGCCCTATTCCCTCTTGAGCTTCTCCTTTTCTTACCTTAATGATCCTCAACTGCCCATATCCTGCAGTTTTTTGGCCACCTTGAAACTTATCTCTATGTCGTCTACTGGTGTAGTTATGCTTAGTTACCCTGTACTTCTCCTATATTGTCTTCAACTGTAAGTCACTGTTTTCCTGTTTTGATTATGTGCATATGTACTCTGTAACTGATCACTGCGGAACCCCTGTGGCGCCATATAAATAAAGGATAATAATAATAATAATAATAATAATAATAACAATCATGGTACTATTTAGAGATGAGCGGGTTCGGTTCGTCGAGATCCGAACCCCCCCCCCCCGAACTTCACCTATTTTACACGGGTCCGAGGCAGCCTCGGATCTTCCCGCCTTGCTCGGTTATCCCAAACGCGGCCGAACGTCATCATCCCGCTGTCGGATTCTCGCGAGATTCATATTCTATATAAAGAGCCGCGCGTCGCCGCCATTTTCACTCGTGCATTGGAGATTGAACGGAGAGGACGTGGCTACGTTCTCTGCCTGAAAAGCTCCATATCTGTGCTCAGTGTGCTGCAAATATCTGTGCTCAGTATGCTGCAAATATCTACGTTCTCTGCCTGAAAAGCTCCATATCTGTGCTCAGTGTGCTGCAAATATCTGTGCTCAGTGTGCTGCAAATATCTAAATTATCTGCCTGAAAAGCTCCATATCTGTGCTCAGCAGGGGTTAAAGTAGGCCGGAACGGGGCGGAACTGCCACCTCCAGCCCACTTTACCCGGCCATGGGAACTTTGTACAGGCTGCGCTGCCAGATTAGCCTGTTCCCGCTGTCACAGTCACTGCGCCGCGCCACGCCTCCCACTTTAATAGATGGGGTGGGCGGGCAGCTTCACTAGACAGTGTCTCCCTCCTTAGCCCCTGCTTCCACATGTACCCGCTGCTCCTGCTGGCCGCGGCGGCGGGAATGAGATCATGCAGTGCTATCACTGCATGTCTGTCTCTCCTGTCGCCTAAAGTGGAGGAGCTGTTGGAGCCCTGACAGGATGACCCATGCACATGAATGAGGTAGAAAGGAGATGTGCGGGGGGGTGGGAGGGATAATGTCGCTATGCTAAGGATCAACTCTGGTGGGGAAGGGGGGCTTGTTTTGGACTATATGTGCTGGGGGGCTGTGTGTGGGGGTTATATGTGCTGGATGGGGCTGTGTGTAGGACTATATGTGCTGGGAGGGCTATGTATGGGACTATAAGTGCTGGGGGGAGCTGTGGATGGGACTATATGTGCTGGGGGGGCTGTGTGTGGGACTATGTTCTGAAGGGCTAGCTCTGTGGAATTATATGTGCTGGGGGTGGGCTGTTTGCAGAATTATATGTGTTGCGGGGGACAGCTGTGTGTGGGACTATATGTGCAGGGGGAGCTGTGTGTGGGGTTATATGTGCTGAAAGGGGGGGAGCTGTGTGGGGGATTATACGTGCTGGGGGGGACGGCATGTGGTATTATAATGTGCTGGGGGGACGGTGTGTGATATTATACGTGCTGGGGGGCAGCTGTGTGTGGGATTATACGTGCTGGGAGGATAGTGTGTGGGACGTGCTGAGGGGAGTGCTGTGTGTGGGATAAACTGTCAGGGAGGGAGACTTGTGTCAGGGATAAAATCAGAGGTTAAACTGAGCCGGAACGGGGCAGAACGCAGTTGCGTCAGTTCCAATTGGAGACAGAAGGCAGTTCTGCCTCCTCCGGCTCACCTAACCCAGAATGTGAGCCGCATGGGGATGCCGGGCGCCCTCTGAGGCTGTGTTACCAGCGGGCACCCGCACCTTCCCCTCAGCGGCAGCCGGAGCTCACTCTGAGCTCCGGTTTCCACTGTGTGCGGCTGTGTGCAGCCCGCCAGGGTTTAGAGGGCGCTACTGCAGACAGTGAGTCAGTCACTGTCTACAGCTCCGCTGCCGCCCGCAATACAACTGTGATAAACGCAGAGTTAGATGTGCACACGGCAGAGACGTGCGGTGAGCTAAATAGCTCAGGAGGCACTGACTAGCACCAGAGCCCGTTCAGCACTGACAGTGTTGACCCTGCCTCCATGGTTAATGTGTGCGCAATGGGACGCGAGTACGTCACGCCGCACGCCCACCAGCCAGCTCTCTACCTCTGTGCGGCCATGATGGGAGGAGAGACGGAGGAGCATGCTGCTCCTCTTACAGGACTGGACCTGTACAAGTCACGGGGAATTCAAATGTTTGAAAAGTCGGTGTGTGTGTGTGTGTGTGTGTGTGTGTGTGTGTGTGTGTGTGTGTGTGTGTGTAATTGTGCACATATACAAATCTGTGTGTCAGTGTGCCCTTGGTCACTGTATGATGGGTCAGTGTTCCTCTGTCCAATCTATGTATGTGTGCACCGGCATATTTTTTTTTTTTACAGAGCTAGCGGTACGCTGCGGCGGGTCATAACAAAGCAGGAGGAGGCAGTCCGGCCGGAGTAGAGGAGGGGGGCCCCTCCCCTTCCCTCCTCTCGGATACTGTTTGACTTGCCAGACCTCCGAAGCAGGGCCGGCTCGAGGGACATTCAATCGCCTGCCAGTGCTGGGACCATGAGACTATGTTCTCCAGAACCTTCCACTGTGTCCAAAAATGATTGGCTCTCTTACTGCCGGTCAGAGAAGTTCTCTCTTTCCTCTCCCCTCTTCGTCTCTCACTTCCTCTCTCCTCTCATGTAAACAGCCATTGTTTTTTTTCTGCGTGTCTCTCCCCCGAATACTTTCCCGTCATGTCCCAGTGAGCCCTTTCAACCCAATTTACCTCCTTTACTCCCTCGTACAGAGACCTCGGATACCCTCTCCCTGTCACACTCTGCTTGTCACCTTCTCCCCATCACCCTATGCCTCTCCCTGTCCCCCTCTCCCAGTCTCCCTCGGCTTGTCGCCCCCTCCCCATCACCTTCTGGCTTTCCCGGTCACCCACTGCTTATCACCCTCTCATTTTCACACTCTACCTTTCTCTTTCACCCACTCTCCGTCACCCTCAGCCTCTCCCTATTATCAACTTCTCCCTGTCACCTTCTCCCGGTTACCCTCTCTCTGTCACCCACTCTTCTCCGTCACACCCTGATTACTACTGTGCTGTGTAATGTGAATAACGGACGCTACTGTGTGGTGTAATGTGAATTGGTACTATTCTGTGGCCGCGCCTGGCAGCTGTACTGGGGGCATAACTGCATGGGGCATCTATACTGGGGGCAGCTTCTGCTGGGGACATAACTATAGGGGGCAGCTTTTACTGGGGGCATAACTACAGGGGGCATCTGTATTGGGGGCATAACTACAGTGAGACAGCTTCTACTGGGGGCATAACTACAGGGGGCAGCTTCTACTGGGGGCATAACTACAGGGGGCATGAACTACTGGGGACAGCTTCTACAAGGGCATCTGTACTGGGAACATCTGTACTGGAGGCAGCTCAAAGTAATTAAAATTAGGGATACTATTGGGTGACCACGTCCCTTTCTTTTTGGGACCACGCCCCTTTTTTTCGCACGGCGCGTCTACGGCGCGCACAATCCCTTCACGGCTCGGGTGTGGGGGGTTGGGAGGGGTGAGTTCCACCACCTCTCCAGGACCACTTTAAGCACTGGTGCTCAGTGTGCTGCATTTTGGTGACCAACAGTATATAGTTGTACAGTACAGTAGGCCATTGCTGTATCTTGCAGCTCCGTGTCACTGAAAGTATCCATTCCATATCTGTGCTGCATTTTTGTGAGCAGTATATATAGTAGTACAGTGCAGTATTTTGGTGACCAACAGTATATAGTTGTATAGTACAGTCAGGGCCGGTGCAAGGTTTCTCAGCACCCTAGGCAAATAGTCAGCGGCCGTCCCTGCCAAAATACCGAGCCCTCAGGTAAAATTTAGGGATAAGATATTAGGACTGTTTTAGCAGTTTGGGTTTAGGTGTCTAGATTAGGGGCTATTATTAGGGAGGTGTGTGTGTGTGTGTGTGTGTGTGTGTGTGTGTGTGTATATATATATATATATATATATATATATATATTAGTGATGAGCGGATTCGGTTTTACTCGGTTCTCAAAACTGCATCTTATTGGCTCACGGATGTCATGTGTTTTGGATAGCCAAGAAGATGCCGTTTTGAGAACCGAGTAAAACCGAACCCGCTCATCACTAATAAATATATATATATATATATATATATATATACACACATAGACAACACACACACACACACACACACACACACACACACACAGTGGTTGAAGTGGAAATTTTGAAGTGGGGGTATGGAAAAGTGAAGGTTGTAATTATGCGCACGCTACTCCGAAAAAAGGGTGCGTGGCCACTTAAAAGGGGGCGTGCCCTTCAGTGTAGTTTACCACCCCTTATACACATTTTGCACCACAATAGTAGGACCCCTTATATTTTCTAGTACTGGTGCTCCTTTCACATTATACCACACAGTATGAGCTGAAAATCACATTATAGCACACTCTATGAGTCAAAAATCACATTATTGCACACAGTATGAGCCGAAAATCACATTATAGCACACGGTATGAGCCGAAAATCACATTATAGCACACGGCATGATCCGAAATTCACATTACAGCACACGGTATGAGCCGAAATTCACATTAGAGCACACTGTATGAGCCAAAATTCACATTATAGCACACGGTATGAGCCGAAATACACATTGTAGCACACGGTATGAGCAGAAATTCACATTAGAGCACACGGTATGACCCGAAATTCACATTAGAGCACATGGAATGAGCCGAAATTCACATTATGCAATGTGGAATGAGCTGAAATTCACATTATGCCACACACAAAGCCACATATCTACATACTCACAGCCACATACAGTATACACACACACATATATACATATAAACACACAGCCACATACATATATATACACACACACAACCACATTTACACACACACACTGTCCCCACCCTGACACTCTCCTCCACCAGTTCCCCTCTGCTCACCAGTTGCCAGGTAGCCTGGGGTATCAGCATACGGGAGCCGGAGCTGGGCAGCTATGCTGTGGAGTGGGAGCTGGCCACCCAAGTTGTCATCAGGAGAAAGCCGGAGCTGGGCAGCCGAGCTGTCAGGGGGGTGGGAGCCGGAGCCTTGGCATAATCATGCCGCATGCAGGAGCCGCAGCAGATTTGAAATAGTAGCGCCGCGGTCAGCTTGATGTGGCGGCGGACCGGCGGGGGACAGTACTTGAAGAAGTGTCGGTATAGCATACCGTTGTACACCAGCTCACTTCAGGCACGGATATATATATATATATATATATATATATATATAAAATTGATACTGCGGCACTCAGAGTCGTACAAAAAGTGCAAAGTGTAGTCAAAAAAATTTACATCACATAGTCCAACATTTCGGGGTGCCTAACCCCATTGTCACACCTTGACAAAGGGGTTAGGCACCCCGAAACTTTGAATTGTGTGATGTAAATCTTTTGGACTACACTTTGCTCTTTTTAAATGACTCCGAGTGCCGCAGTATCAATTCTATATACTATCCTCCGCACTGAGAGCACCGGGCCAATCAACATCCAAAACGGAGTGCCGGGCTGATGGTAATATATATGAAAAATATATATGGAATACATATGATATCTTGGCGCTTAGGATGCCAAAATACTGACAGCGGTATCCCAGAGATTAAAATCCCAACACTTTCTAATTAAGTAAGCTCACCCTGACCCCTAACCCCCCCTCCCCAAAACCCTAACACACCTTTCGCGCAGCCTGACCCTAATTGCCCCCCAGCTTAATCCTAACCCTCCCCGTTGGTACCTAACCACCCCCTTCCTGCAGCCTAAACCTATCCCTCCTTCTCCCTCAGCCTAACCCTCCCCAGGTGTGCCTAACCCTGACCCTCCCCCTACCCGCAGCTTAACCCTAATCCCCCCCCCCCAAGCCTACACCTAACCTCTCCCCTCCCTCCCCAGTCCCACCCACCCCCCACCCCCTGCGGCTTACTTCTCTAGGGTCGTGGCAGTTCAGGATCCCAGCAATCGGAATAGCGGCTCCGACATTTAGATTCAAGTTGGGACTCCGGCGTAGGTATTCCGAGAAGTGGCCGGATTCTGAACACAGAGATCCTGACTGCATTCCATATAGATTTTATGCATTAGCAACTTAGACCCATCCTAACTATATATATATATATATATATATATATATATAAACACAGGGTAGTGTGATGCTGTGTGACACTGGGGCTGTAACTCACACTTCTGTAATGTTGCACAGAACCCAACCTCACTCCCCAACCACATAGAAGTCCCCCTGCGTGTCCACAGCACGGGGGGGCAGCATGTCGGGATAGCGTCCACACGGCAGTCACGGTGTAGGAGGAGGTGGCTCAACCCCGTCTGCACGGAGCAAACAGATGCAGGCCAGGGAGAGCAGATGCCGGACGCTGACAGGGAGCAATGTATGGTGCAGCGCCTGCACGTACCTTCGCTGCTACTCACCACTCGGCAGGATGAGTTGCGAGGTGGGGACAGGCAGGAGAGGGGGGGGGGGGGGGAGTGAGAGACACACAGCCCGAGCTCCCGGTGAAACAACCACGAGAGTCACTTTACCCGTGCTGCCAGTTAAAGAAATGTATCATAAATAGCAAGGGGATCCACCAGTGGTTGGGGAAGCCCTCTTCGCATCGGGTTAAGGTCCCGCCCCCCGCCTCCTCCACAGGCTCCGGCAGCTTTGTTGCCTCCTTACCTGGTTTGTGGACCCAGCGCCGGCGGAGGGAGCAGATCATCTGCTACATACTCATCAGGTCGGGAGGGTGGGGGGGCAGTGAGCGACACAAGAGGGGCAGATGGGAACAGCTCTAGAGCGGTGGCGAGCACAGAGCGGTCACTTCCTTTTTCTTTTTTTTTCTTTGCTGCACTCAGAGCCGCCCCTGAAGTGTTGCCGCCCATAGGCAGCTGCCTAAAGCTGCCTAATGGTGGCGCTGGCCCTGAGTACAGTAGGCCATTGCTGTATCTTGCAGCTCCGTGTCACTGAAAGTATCCATTCCATATCTGTGCTGCATTTTTGTGAGCAGTATATATAGTAGTACAGTGCAGCATTTTGGTGACCAACAGTATATAGTTGTACAGTACAGTAGGCCATTGCTGTATCTTGCAGCTCCGTGTCACTGCAAGTATCCATTCCATATCTGTGCTGCATTGTTGTGAGCAGTATATATAGTAGTATAGTGCAGCATTGTGGTGACTAGTATACTACAGTACAATAGTCAAGTGCTGTTCTCGCTGCTCAGTGTCAGTTCTCTGTAGTATCATCAGTGCTCAGTAAAATCAGTGCTCAGTACAATCAGTGATTGATCAGTATAATCTGTTCTCAGTATAATCAGTGAGCTGTTAGACGTGCGCCCGTTTTCCGCCATTAGTGCATTGGGATTTAGACAATTGATGAAGTTATTGTGTCCCGGTACAAAATCCCATCTAGATTCCACTTCACTAGGCAGGCGATAGCGAGATTTTACCAATTAATATCAGTGATTTATTATTAATTATTAATTACAGTGATCTTGCCAGATGATTCCAGTGATTTTGTCATTTTCTTCCAGTGATTTGGACCAATAATACCATTGATTAGAATGAATAATTCCAGTGATTTTGTAGTTTTCTTCCAGTGATTTGGACCAATAATACCATTGATTAGAACGAATAATTCCTGTGATTTTGTCATTTTCTTTCAGTGATTTGGACCAATAATACCATTGATTAGAACAAATAATTCCTGTGATTTTGTCATTTTCTTCCAGTGATTTGGACCAATAATACCATTGATTAGAACAAATAATTCCTGTGATTTTGTCATTTTCTTCCAGAGATTTGGACCAATAATACCATTGATTAGAACGAATAATTCCTGTGATTTTGTCATTTTCTTCCAGCGATTTGGACCAATAATACCATTGATTAGAACAAATAATTCCTGTGATTTTGTCATTTTCTTCCAGTGATTTGGACCAATAATACCATTGATTAGAACAAATAATTCCTGTGATATTGAGGTGTTTGTGTCGCTAAGCTTAGCCGTCCAGCAACCACAGTGCACCTCTTTTTCTCTTTTCTTTGCATCATGTGCTGTTTTGGGCCAATTTTTTGAGTGCCATCCTGTCTGACACTGCAGTGCCACTCCTAGATGGGCCAGGTGTTTGTGCCGCCCTCTTGGGTCGCTTAGCTTAGTCATCCAACGACGTCGGTGCAAATTTAGGACTAAAAATAATATTGTGAGGTGTGAGGTGTTCAGAATAGACTGGAAATGAGTGGAAATTGTGGTTATTGAGGTTAATACTATAGGATCAAAATTACCCCCAAATTCTATGATTTAAGCCAGAGGTTCTCAAACTCGGTCCTCGGGAGCCCACACAGTGCATGTTTTGCAGGTAACCCAGCAGGTGCACAGGTGTATTAATTACTCACTGACACATTTTAAAAGGTCCACAGGTGGAGCTAATTATTTCACTTGCAATTCTGTGAGGAGACCTGCAAAACATGCACTGTGTGGGCCCCCGAGGACCGAGTTTGAGAACCTCTGATTTAAGCTGTTTTTAAGGGTTTTGGGGGAAAAACACCTGAATCCAAAACAAACCCGAATCTGCCAAAAAAAATTCAGGGAGGTTTTGAAAAAACACGTCTGAATCCAAAACACGGCCGCGGAACCGAATCCAAAACCAAAACACAAAACCCGAACAATTTCCGGTACACATCTCTAGTACTATTGTGTGCCAGTGGTTCACAGGTGTTTCAACGAGTCAATATTGTATTGTATAATAAGTAGAGATGTGAACCGAACACTTTTCGTGTTTTGTGTTTTGGTTTTAGATAGAAATTTGCGGCTGGCACTTTTCGGGTTTTGTGTTTTGGTTCTAATTCCACTTTCGTGTTTTGGTTTTGGCTTGGTTTTGCCAAAACCACCCTTTTGTGTTTTGGTTTTGGTTTTGGATCTGGATCTGGATGATTTTTGAAAAAACATAAAAACACCTACAATCACAGAATTTGGGGGCAATATTGCTCCTAGGGTATTATTAACCTCAATAACATTAATTTCCACTCATTTCCAGTCTATTCTGAACACCTCACAATATTGTTTTTAGGCCTAAAAGTTGCACCGAGGTGGCTGTTTGACTAAGCTAAGTGACACAAGTGTGCGGCACAAACACCTGGCCCATCTAGAAGTGGCACTGCAGTTGCAGACAAGATGGCACTATTCAAAAACTAGTCCACAAACAGCACATGATGCAAAGAAAAAAAATAGGTGCAATTAGGTAGCTGGATGGCCAAGCTAAGCGACACAAGTGTGCGGCACAAACACATGGCCCATCTAGGAGTGGCACTGCAGTGTCAGAGAGGATGGCACTTTTCAAAAACTAGGCCCCAAACAGCACCTCATGCAAAGATGTAGAAGAGGTGTAATTAGGTAGCTGTATGACTAAGCCAAGCGACACAAACAATTGGCCCATCTAGGAGTGGCACTGCAGTGGCAGACAGGAGGGCAGATATCAAAAAAGGCCCCAAACAGCACATGATGCAAAGAAGAAAAAAAAGGTGCATCGAGGATGCTGTATGACTAAGCTAAGCGACACAACCACCTGGCCCATCTAGTAGTGTCACGCAGTGGCTGAATGTCGAGAGTGGGCCGCAATTGTTCGGTCCACTGACAGCATCTCCAGCATGTCCCTGTCATTTTTAAAAAATTCTGCAATTGGTGGACTTATATGGCAGTACCCCAGGACTAATACAGCAGTACCCCTGGACTCATACGGCAGTGTCAGACAGGATGGCACTTTTCAAAAATTTGGCCCCAAACAGCACCTCATACAAAGATGTCGAAGTGGTGCAATGAGGTAGCTGTATGACTAAGCCAAGCGACACAAACAATTCCCACTGGAATTATATGTCCATATCACTGGAATTATACATCCAAATCACTGGAATTATACGTCCTGTCAAAGTCGAAAAATATTGCAGTACACACATCACGTACAAACAACACACAGATGGCCTCCGCGCGTGTACTTGTTCTGCTGTGCGTGCACATATTCGCAATTTGCGTATGGTCGCTCCCGCGGTCGTGCGCATCAGCGCGTGGTATGGGTATTTACGGTAGAGTTTGTGAACGCATGGAGAGCTATCAAAACACATTACATATTTAATCCAAATAGTGCACAAAGTACACATAGTACCCCTGCACCACATATGAAATTAACAACAGTTTAAATGGTTTCAGAACAAAGGGATAAACCTTTACAGAATAGGAGGGGACAGAACAAGGTCATAAGGTGGTGTTTGGTATCCAGCTGTAGGGTATTTTAAGGGTAACATTCCGGTGTCAGTTTGAGGAAGATCGTATGTTCCTGCGGATAGTTATGTGCAGAAGCAGAATATAGATATAAACTGTATTTACTGTACATTATGTATGCGGCGGGAATCCAGAGGAGACCACCCACAAGAGCAGTTGGGAAATACATCGCCTACCTATTCAAACCGACCTATGACCTCTCCTGTACTGTAAAAGTGCATTCCTGTGTCTAATGGACAAAGGGATTACAGTATCTATTGTATTGCTTTTGGAAGAAGTGTATAAAGAGAGCCTGCTTCTGGCCTGGTAAATCACAAGACTCACAAAGTTATCTATTTGATGACCGGGCCGGGAAGCGCAAGCGAATCTACTCAAGTATGTACCATTGAATGTAGCCATTTACTCTGTTATATTGTATTGTATTATTTGTATTGTAACCCCCTTTCAGCAATAATCCACTGTGGTGTCGGAACCCAGCGGTTAAATCACAATTGGTGTCGTGTCTTCATTGCCCTGCTAAGGTTTAAAGTGTTTTATCATTGCATTGCATTACTGTGAAGGTTTAAAGTGTATCTCTGGGTGTGTGCGCGCTGTGTGTACTTTGTACCCCCAGCGCGGCGTTTGTAAGCTAAGTCCGTACAGTGAAAGAAGCAATCAATCTCTCCTTGCACAAACTGGCTCTACAGAGGCAAGATGTCGACCTCATCCTCATCCTCTGATTCCTCACCCCTTTCAATGTGTACATCCTCCTCACAGAGTATTAATTCGTCCCCACTAGAATCCACCATCATAGGTCCCTCTGTACTTTCTGGAGGCAATTGCTGGTAAAGGCCTTCCCGGAGGAATTTATAATTCATTTTGATGAACATCATCTTCTCCGCATTTTGTGGAAGAAACCGCCTACGCCGATTGCTAACAAGGTGACCGACTGCACTAAACACTCTTTCGAAGTACACACTGGAGGGGGGGCAACTTAGGTAAAATAAAGCCAGTTTGTGCAAGGGCATCCAAATTGCCTCTTTTTCCTGCCAGTATATGTACAGGCTGTCTGACATGCCTACTTGGATGCTGTCACTCATATAATCCTCCACCATTCTTTCAATGGTGACAGAATCATATGCAGTGACAGTAGACATGTCAGTAATCGTTGGCAGGTCCTTCAGTCCGGACCAGATGTCAGCACTCGCTCTTGACTAGCCCACCCAGCAGGTGGGCTAGGAAATCTTATCCTTTTCCTTGCAGCCCCAGTGGCGGGAGAAATTGAAGGAGGAGCTGTTGACGGTTCAAGTACTGCATGAGTTGACAATTTACTCACCAGCAGGTCTTTGCACCTCTGCAGACTTGTGTCTGCTGGAAAGAGAGATATAACGTAGGCTTTAAACCTAAGATCGAGCATGGTGGCCAAAATATAGTGCTCTGATTTCAACAGATTGACCACCCTTGAATCCTGGAAAAGTGACTGAAGGGCTCCATCCACAAGTCCCACATACTTTGCGGAATCGCTCCATCTTAGCTCCTCCTTCAATTTCTCCAGCTGCTTCTGGAAAGGTCTGATGAGGGAAATGACCTGCCTCAAGCTGGCAGTGTCTGAACTGACATCACGTGTGGCAAGTTCGAAGGGTTGGAGAACGTTGCACAAGACGGAAATCATTCTCCACTGCACTTGAGTCAGGTGCATTCCCCCTCCTTTGCCTATATCGTAGGTGGATGTATAGGCTTTAATGGCCTTTTGCTGCTCCTCCATCCTCTGAAGCATATGAAGTGTTGATTTTGACCTTGTTACCACCTCTTGCTTCAGTTGATGGAAGGGCAGGTTCAGTAGTGTTTGCTGTCGCTCCAGTCTTCGGCACACAGTGGCAGAATGTCGAAAGTGGCCCGCAATTTTTCGGGCCACCGACAGCTTCTCCTGTACACCCATCATTTTTCTAAAAATTTTGCACCACCAAATTAATTGTATGTGCAAAACATGGGATGTGCTGGAATTTGCCCAGATGTAATGCACGCACAATATTGGTGGCGTTGTCCGATATCACAAATCCCCAGGAGAGTCTAATTTGGGTAAGCCATTCTGCGATGATGTCCCTTAGTTTCCATAAGAGGTTGTCAGCTGTGTGCCTCTTATGGAAAGCTGTGATACATAGCGTAGCCTGCCTAGGAACCAGTTGGCGTTTGCAAGATGCTGCTACTGTTCCTGCTGCGGTTGTTGCTGCAGGAGGCCATACATCTACCCAGTGGGATGTCACAGTCATATTGTTCTTAGTCTGCCCTGTTCCACTTGTCCACATGTCCGTGGTTAAGTGGACAGTGGGTACAACTACATTTTTTAGGACACTGAGGACACTTTTTCTGACGTCTCTATACATTCTCGGTATTGCCTGCCAAGTAAAGTGGAACCTAGATTGGATTTGGTATAGGGGACACAATACCTCCATCAATTGTCTAAATCCCACTGCACTAATGGCGGATACCGGATGCACGTCTAACACTAACATAAGTGCCAAGGCCTCATTTCTCCGCTTTGCTACAGGATGACTGCTGTCATATTTCATCTTCCTCACAAAGTACTGTTGGACAGTCACTTGCTTACTGGAAGTAGTACAAGTGGGCTTACGACTTCCCCTCTGGGATGATGATTGACTCCCAGCAGCAACAACAGCAGCGGCAGCAACAGCAGGCATACCACTCAAGGATCCTCCGGAGGAATCCCGGTTAGGAGAGGACTCCTCAGTCTTGACAGTGACATGGCCTGCAGGACTACTGACATTCCTGACTGAGGAGGAAGTTGACGCTGAGGGAGTTAGTGGTGTGGCTTGCAGGAGTTTGGGTACAGGAGGAAGAAGGGATTTAGGTGTCAGTGGACTGCTTACGCTCTTAACCAAAGTTTCACAACTTAACACTGACTTGTGATGAATGCGCTGCAAGTGACGTATAAGGGAGGATGTTCCTAGGTGATTAACATCCTTACCCCTACTTATTACAGATTGACAGAGGCAACAGATGGCTTGACACCTGTTGTCCGGATTCGTGGAGAAATAATTCCACACCGAAGAGGTGGCTTTTTTGGTAGTTTGCCCAGGCATCACAATGGGCTTCTTAATCCCACGGACAACAGGTGTCTCCCCAGGTGCCTAATTTAAACAATCCACATCACCATCAGAATCCTCATCGTCAACTTCCTCCTCAGCTCCAGCAACACCCATATCCTCATCCTGGTGTACTTCAACAGTGACATCTTCAATTTCAATATCAGGAACTGGACTGTGGGTGCTCTTTCCAGCACTTGCAGGGGGCATGCAAATGGTGGAAGGAGCCACCTCTTCCCGTCCAGTGTTGGGAAGGTCAGGAATTTCAACCGCCGACACACTTGGACTCTCCTTGGGGATTTGTGATACCATCTCAGAACGCACAGTTCTTTTCTGTGCTTTTTCCAGCTTAACTCTTTTAATTCTTCTAGCGGGCGGATGAGGACTTCCATCATCATGTGAAGCTGAACCACTAGTCATGAACATAGGCCAGGGCCTCAGCCGTTCCTTGCCACTCCCTGTCGTAAATGGCATATTGGCAAGTTTACGTTTCTCCTCAGACCATTTAAATTTCTTTTTTTTTGCCCTTTTACTTATCTTTAACTTTTTGGTTTTTACATGCCCTCTACTATCACATTAGGCATCGGCCTTGGCAGACGACGTTGATGGCATTTCATCATCTATGTCTTGGCAAGTGGCAGCAGCTTCAGCACTAGGAGGAAGTGCTTCTTGATCTTTCCCTATTTTATCCTCCAAATTTTTGTTCTCCAATTTTTTTAGAGTTATATAACACAATATGCATCATAGGAATGACTAATGGCTGATGGCCAGGACACTACCACTAGTCTGATGCGTGCCGTAACTAGGCATTTTAGCGCTGTGTGCAAGAAACAACATTGGTGCCCCCCCCCCCCCCCCCGTGTAAGACAGGGGCAGTGCGCGCCGCAGGCGCGCAAAAAATATATAGGGGCGTGGATTCATGGGAAGGGGCGTGGTCACAAAATAATAGCAATTCATACTACGGTGCACAGTAGTCTACATTATTCAAATTACGCTGCACAGTAGCGCCACTACACCAGGTAGAGCCCCTTTTATACATTACAGAAGACAGCGTCCCCCTTTTTACACATTACAGCAGACAGTCTCCCTTTTAACACATTGCGGCAGCCAGTCCTCCTTTTTACACATTGCGGCAGACAGCGTCCCCTTTTTTACACATTACAGCAGACAGCGTCCCCTTTTTTAACATTACGGCAGACAGCGTCCCCTTTTTACACATTACAGCAGACAGCGTCTCCGTTTTTACACATTACGGCAGACGGTGTCCCCCTTTATACACATTGCGGCAGCCAGTTCCCCTTTTTACACATTACGGCAGCCAGTCCCCCTTTTTACACATTGCGGCAGCCACAGCCAGTCCCCATTTTTACACATTGCGGCAGCCAGTCCCCCTTTTTACACATTGCGGCAGCCAGGCCCCCTTTTTACACATTGCGGCAGCCAGGCCCCCTTTTTACACATTATGGCAGACGGTGTCCCCCTGAGAGAGAGAGAGAGAGAAAGAGAGATACAAACTTACCATCTCCCCGCTGACAGGCTCCTAGTGCAGCTCCCTCGGTGCAGGCAGGTGAGAAGGAGCAGGGAGGGGGACTGGAGCCGCAGCAGCGCTATTTCATTGGTAGTAAGCGCCGCTGTAATCTCCTTCCGTATTGGCTGCCCGACGCTGCTGTGGATGCTGGGATGGAGGAACCGCAAACGTGAAACGTGAAACGTCACGGAAACGTGAATATTTAATGGGCACTTGCAGTCTATTTTGTTATCTATCAGGGAAAAGCTTGGCCTATATAACTTTATTAGCACATAATTATGAGACAGTAATGGATATACCTTTTGAAAACGTTTTGAAACTCTGTGATTGATGACTGCTGTAACTTTCATATGCTTTGCTATGAGGCATACTGTATACTGCAGTGTCTGTAACGAAAATCAGAAACTCGTGCATGGGGCGGGTACTAATTAATGAATCATTTTACCCACACCACCTCCCCATAGAATGCCGCATTATAACGTGCATAATCTCCTACCACATTACAAGCACCTCTTTCTTTAAGTTATATATTTTTTAAGTCTACAAATGCGCTGTTTCCCCCCCCCAAAGTATAACTGGAACGTACACAACGCATTCCATTAAACGTATACTGAATTTAATAGTGAAAGCCTCTGATCTGCCTCTCAGATAGTTAGATACTTTCAGTTTTGAATACAGGCTGAAGTGCTGCACTTGTGCGGTGCAACCTATTTTTGCAAATAGAGGTCCAGCTCTAAATAAGACCCAAAGTTCTAATACGAAGAGATCCTTAGTGGGCAACTTGTATGATTTTGTAGACCACAGCACTATTGTGAAATGAGACAGCCAACTTTGACCAGCTTGTTGTATGATACACTCACCACTGCCAGAGAAGATGCCTCAAGTCAGCTGTAGCCTGGAGAGGAAGATTCAAATCAGCTGGATGTTGTCCTACTGCTCAGTGATGATAATATGACTTTGCTTCATTGTTAAAGGGAGTTATTTTATATTATATTTAATTTTATTTGATGGAATATTTACTTTTAATATACCAGGATAATCTACCATTTCCTGTTACTGTATATAAATATAATTCTGTTGCTACAGATATGCAAGTTGTTGACAGTTTTACTGTGCTGTAAGGAATGTTCTCAATATAGGAGAGATGTACAGTATTGGGCCTTGGAGAGAGAGATAAAGTGGAGTAGTTGCCCAAAACAACAAATCAGCTTCTATCTGTCATTTCAAAGGTTGTGCTAGATAAATGACAGTTAGAAGCTGATTGGTACCTTTGGTCAACTTCTCCACTTCATCTCTCACCAAGGTTTGATACATCTTCCCCTCAGATTGGTCAGCAAGCCCAAGCCTTGGCTCCTACACAAATGCCTACAACTTGCTTCACAAACCCTTGGTGCTTCGATGGAAAACTAGGCACACCTGCCCAAGTTGAGGCACCACAAGTATTTTATGGTAAACCTCAAGATAACAGTACTGCAAAGACCATTGTCCTGTATGCAACAAGTGCCCCTGACTTCCCTGCCCCCTTGCTGACTCCTTAGGTTATTTATGTTTGGAAATCCCTACTGACTGGCATGTAATAGGTAAGGAGGTGTGAAAAAGACAATCGCACAGTAAAAAGGAGGAGGGCAGGAGTTTTTTCTTTTACATTTTTTTCAATTAAAAAAACAATAACAAAAAAATTAAACCAGGAAGTACGTTTCCATGGAGATCTCATTCCTTCCCATTCAGAACCCAATTCAAACTCCTTGCACTCACCTTTTAAATAGAGATGAGCGGGTTCGGTTTCTTTGAATCCGAACCCGCACGAACTTCACTTTTTTTTCCACGGGTCCGAGCGACTCGGATCTTCCCGCCTTGCTCGGTTAACCCGAGCGCGCCCGAACGTCATCATGACGCTGTCGGATTCTCGCGAGGCTCGGATTCTATCGCGAGACTCGGATTCTATATAAGGAGCCGCGCGTCGCCGCCATTTTCACTCGTGCATTGAGATTGATAGGGAGAGGACGTGTCTGGCGTCCTCTCCATTAGAATAGAGATAGATAGATTAGATAGAGAGAGATTGTGCAGAGTCGCAGACAGAGTTAGTTTACCACAGTCAGTGACCAGTGCAGTTGCTAGTTAACTTTTATTTAATATAATATATCCGTTCACTTCTCTCTGCTATATCCGTTCTCTGCCTGAAAAAAAAAACGATACACAGCACAGTCAGTCACACAGTGTGACTCAGTCTGTGTGCACTCAGCTCAGCCCAGTGTGCTGCACAGTCATCAATGTATAAATTAAAAGCTTATAATTAATTGTGGGGGAGACTGGGGAGCACTGCAGGTTGTTAGCAGGAGCCAGGAGTACAATTATATTAATTAACAGTGCACACTTTTGCTGCAGGAGTGGTGACCAGTGCCTGACCACCAGTATAGTATTGTTGTATACTACTAATATCTCTTTAAATATCAACCAGTCTATATTAGCAGCAGACACAGTACAGTGCGGTAGTTCACGGCTGTGGCTACCTCTGTGTCGGCACACGGCAGGCAGTCCGTCCGACCAGAATTGTATTATTTATTATTATATACCTACCACCTAACCGTGGTTTTTTTTCCATTCTTTATACCGTCATAGTGTCATCCTAATTGTTACGAGTATACTACTATCTCTTTATCAACCAGTGTACAGTGCGGTAGTTCACGGCTGTGGCTACCTCTGTGTCGGCACACGGCAGGCAGTCCGTCCGACCAGAATTGTATTATTTATTATTATATACCTACCACCTAACCGTGGTTTTTTTTTCATTCTTTATACCGTCATAGTGTCATCCTAATTGTTACGAGTATACTACTATCTCTTTATCAACCAGTGTACAGTGCGGTAGTTCACGGCTGTGGCTACCTCTGTGTCGGCACACGGCAGGCAGTCCGTCCGACCAGAATTGTATTATTTATTATTATATACCTACCACCTAACCGTGGTTTTTTTTTCATTCTTTATACCGTCATAGTGTCATCCTAATTGTTACGAGTATACTACTATCTCTTTATCAACCAGTGTACAGTGCGGTAGTTCACGGCTGTGGCTACCTCTGTGTCGGCACACGGCAGGCAGTCCGTCCGACCAGAATTGTATTATTTATTATTATATACCTACCACCTAACCGTGGTTTTTTTTTCATTCTTTATACCGTCATAGTGTCATCCTAATTGTTACGAGTATACTACTATCTCTTTATCAACCAGTGTACAGTGCGGTAGTTCACGGCTGTGGCTACCTCTGTGTCGGCAGTCGGCAGGCAGTCCGTCCATCCATAATTGTATTATTATTATAATATATACCACCTAACCGTGGTTTTTTTTTCATTCTTTATACCGTCATAGTGTCATACTAGTTGTTACGAGTATACTACTATCTCTTTATCAACCAGTGTACAGTGCGGTAGTTCACGGCTGTGGCTACCTCTGTGTCGGCAGTCGGCAGGCAGTCCGTCCATCCATAATTGTATTATTATTATAATATATACCACCTAACTGTGGTTTTTTTTGCATTCTTTATACCGTCGTCATAGTGTCATACTAGTTGTTACGAGTATACTACTATCTCTTTATCAACCAGTGTACAGTGCGGTAGTTCACGGCTGTGGCTACCTCTGTGTCGGCAGTCGGCAGGCAGTCCGTCCATCCATAATTGTATTATTATTATAATATATACCACCTAACCGTGGTTTTTTTTGCATTCTTTATACCGTCGTCATAGTGTCATACTAGTTGTTACGAGTATACTACTATCTCTTTATCAACCAGTGTACAGTGCGGTAGTTCACGGCTGTGGCTACCTCTGTGTCGGCAGTCGGCAGGCAGTCCGTCCATCCATAATTGTATTATTATTATAATATATACCACCTAACCGTGGTTTTTTTTTCATTCTTTATACCGTCGTCATAGTGTCATACTAGTTGTTACGAGTATACTACTATCTCTTTATCAACCAGTGTACAGTGCGGTAGTTCACGGCTGTGGCTACCTCTGTGTCGGCAGTCGGCAGGCAGTCCGTCCATCCATAATTGTATTATTATTATAATATATACCACCTAACCGTGGTTTTTTTATACCACCTAACCGTGGCAGTCCGTCCATAATTGTATACTAGTATCCAATCCATCCATCTCCATTGTTTACCTGAGGTGCCTTTTAGTTCTGCCTATAAAATATGGAGAACAAAAAAGTTGAGGTTCCAAAATTAGGGAAAGATCAAGATCCACTTCCACCTCGTGCTGAAGCTGCTGCCACTAGTCATGGCCGAGACGATGAAATGCCAGCAACGTCGTCTGCCAAGGCCGATGCCCAATGTCATAGTACAGAGCATGTCAAATCCAAAACACCAAATATCAGAAAAAAAAGGACTCCAAAACCTAAAATAAAATTGTCGGAGGAGAAGCGTAAACTTGCCAATATGCCATTTACCACACGGAGTGGCAAGGAACGGCTGAGGCCCTGGCCTATGTTCATGGCTAGTGGTTCAGCTTCACATGAGGATGGAAGCACTCAGCCTCTCGCTAGAAAACTGAAAAGACTCAAGCTGGCAAAAGCACCGCAAAGAACTGTGCGTTCTTTGAAATCCCAAATCCACAAGGAGAGTCCAATTGTGTCGTTTGCGATGCCTGACCTTCCCAACACTGGACGTGAAGAGCATGCGCCTTCCACTATTTGCATGCCCCCTGCAAGTGCTGGAAGGAGCACCCGCAGTCCAGTTCCTGATAGTCAGATTGAAGATGTCAGTGTTGAAGTACACCAGGATGAGGAGGATATGGGTGTTGCTGGCGCTGGGGAGGAAATTGACCAGGAGGATTCTGATGGTGAGGTGGTTTGTTTAAGTCAGGCACCCGGGGAGACACCTGTTGTCCGTGGGAGGAATATGGCCGTTGACATGCCAGGTGAAAATACCAAAAAAATCAGCTCTTCGGTGTGGAGGTATTTCACCAGAAATGTGGACAACAGGTGTCAAGCCGTGTGTTCCCTTTGTCAAGCTGTAATAAGTAGGGGTAAGGACGTTAACCACCTCGGAACATCCTCCCTTATACGTCACCTGCAGCGCATTCATAATAAGTCAGTGACAAGTTCAAAAACTTTGGGTGACAGCGGAAGCAGTCCACTGACCAGTAAATCCCTTCCTCTTGTAACCAAGCTCACGCAAACCACCCCACCAACTCCCTCAGTGTCAATTTCCTCCTTCCCCAGGAATGCCAATAGTCCTGCAGGCCATGTCACTGGCAAGTCTGACGAGTCCTTTCCTGCCTGGGATTCCTCCGATGCATCCTTGCGTGTAACGCCTACTGCTGCTGGCGCTGCTGTTGTTGCCGCTGGGAGTCGATGGTCATCCCAGAGGGGAAGTCGTAAGCCCACTTGTACTACTTCCAGTAAGCAATTGACTGTTCAACAGTCCTTTGCGAGGAAGATGAAATATCACAGCAGTCATCCTACTGCAAAGCGGATAACTGAGTCCTTGACAACTATGTTGGTGTTAGACGTGCGTCCGGTATCCGCCGTTAGTTCACAGGGAACTAGACAATTTATTGAGGCAGTGTGCCCCCGTTACCAAATACCATCTAGGTTCCACTTCTCTAGGCAGGCGATACCGAGAATGTACACGGACGTCAGAAAAAGACTCACCAGTGTCCTAAAAAATGCAGTTGTACCCAATGTCCACTTAACCACGGACATGTGGACAAGTGGAGCAGGGCAGGGTCAGGACTATATGACTGTGACAGCCCACTGGGTAGATGTATGGACTCCCGCCGCAAGAACAGCAGCGGCGGCACCAGTAGCAGCATCTCGCAAACGCCAACTCTTTCCTAGGCAGGCTACGCTTTGTATCACCGCTTTCCAGAATACGCACACAGCTGAAAACCTCTTACGGCAACTGAGGAAGATCATCGCGGAATGGCTTACCCCAATTGGACTCTCCTGTGGATTTGTGGCATCGGACAACGCCAGCAATATTGTGTGTGCATTAAATATGGGCAAATTCCAGCACGTCCCATGTTTTGCACATACCTTGAATTTGGTGGTGCAGAATTTTTTAAAAAACGACAGGGGCGTGCAAGAGATGCTGTCGGTGGCCAGAAAAATTGCGGGACACTTTCGGCGTACAGGCACCACGTACAGAAGACTGGAGCACCACCAAAAACTACTGAACCTGCCCTGCCATCATCTGAAGCAAGAAGTGGTAACGAGGTGGAATTCAACCCTCTATATGCTTCAGAGGTTGGAGGAGCAGCAAAAGGCCATTCAAGCCTATACAATTGAGCACGATATAGGAGATGGAATGCACCTGTCTCAAGTGCAGTGGAGAATGATTTCAACGTTGTGCAAGGTTCTGATGCCCTTTGAACTTGCCACACGTGAAGTCAGTTCAGACACTGCCAGCCTGAGTCAGGTCATTCCCCTCATCAGGCTTTTGCAGAAGAAGCTGGAGGCATTGAAGAAGGAGCTAACACGGAGCGATTCCGCTAGGCATGTGGGACTTGTGGATGCAGCCCTTAATTCGCTTAACAAGGATTCACGGGTGGTCAATCTGTTGAAATCAGAGCACTACATTTTGGCCACCGTGCTCGATCCTAGATTTAAAGCCTACCTTGGATCTCTCTTTCCGGCAGACACAGGTCTGCTGGGGTTGAAAGACCTGCTGGTGACAAAATTGTCAAGTCAAGCGGAACGCGACCTGTCAACATCTCCTCCTTCACATTCTCCCGCAACTGGGGGTGCGAGGAAAAGGCTCAGAATTCCGAGCCCACCCGCTGGCGGTGATGCAGGGCAGTCTGGAGCGACTGCTGATGCTGACATCTGGTCCGGACTGAAGGACCTGACAACGATTACGGACATGTCGTCTACTGTCACTGCATATGATTCTCTCAACATTGATAGAATGGTGGAGGATTATATGAGTGACCGCATCCAAGTAGGCACGTCACACAGTCCGTACTTATACTGGCAGGAAAAAGAGGCAATTTGGAGGCCCTTGCACAAACTGGCTTTATTCTACCTAAGTTGCCCTCCCACAAGTGTGTACTCCGAAAGAGTGTTTAGTGCCGCCGCTCACCTTGTCAGCAATCGGCGTACGAGGTTACATCCAGAAAATGTGGAGAAGATGATGTTCATTAAAATGAATTATAATCAATTCCTCCGCGGAGACATTGACCAGCAGCAATTGCCTCCACAAAGTACACAGGGAGCTGAGATGGTGGATTCCAGTGGGGACGAATTGATAATCTGTGAGGAGGGGGATGTACACGGTGATATATCGGAGGGTGAAGATGAGGTGGACATCTTGCCTCTGTAGAGCCAGTTTGTGCAAGGAGAGATTAATTGCTTCTTTTTTGGGGGGGGTCCAAACCAACCCGTCATATCAGTCACAGTCGTGTGGCAGACCCTGTCACTGAAATGATGGGTTGGTTAAAGTGTGCATGTCCTGTTTTGTTTATACAACATAAGGGTGGGTGGGAGGGCCCAAGGATAATTCCATCTTGCACCTCTTTTTTCTTTTCTTTTTCTTTGCATCATGTGCTGATTGGGGAGGGTTTTTTGGAAGGGACATCCTGCGTGACACTGCAGTGCCACTCCTAGATGGGCCCGGTGTTTGTGTCGGCCACTAGGGTCGCTTATCTTACTCACACAGCGACCTCGGTGCAAATTTTAGGACTAAAAATAATATTGTGAGGTGTGATGTGTTCAGAATAGGCTGAAAATGAGTGTAAATTATGTTTTTTGAGGTTAATAATACTTTGGGATCAAAATTACCCCCAAATTCTATGATTTAAGCTGTTTTTTAGGGTTTTTTGAAAAAAACACCCGAATCCAAAACACACCCGAATCCGACAAAAATAATTCGGTGAGGTTTTGCCAAAACGCGTTCGAACCCAAAACACGGCCGCGGAACCGAACCCAAAACCAAAACACAAAACCCGAAAAATTTCAGGCGCTCATCTCTACTTTTAAAGCCCTTACCCAATCCTCTGCCACCTACATCCAGGGCCGTCTTTCGTATGGGCTCAATGGGCTCTTGCCCAAGGGCCCCAGGAGTATAAGGGCCCTAGCCTGATAGCTGAGGGTCCCCTCTTTCCAGGGGTACCAGATTTTTGAAAATCGGACCTGGGGAACTGGAAATATCCGACTTGAAAGCAGTGGTCCCCATCCAAGCCTGTTAATTGCTATTCCCAGCCAGATATCTCAGGTTCTGTCTGACTTAGAGTTTTTCTGAGGGTATCATCCTAAAGCTGTTACTCTCCTCTTTCGGTGGACACTAACAGCTTGTCTCTACTGTGACCAGAACCAGAGATATCAGCCTTCCATCAGCTGGTCTCTGCATCAGCTCCACACGCCTAATATGCAGTTTTAGATTTTCGTTGGTGAATTGCTCAGGCTCCTGAACTCTGATCCCCAAATCCCCAGTACCTCCTGATAGGTCAGACTCTCTAGATTTTTATCCCATTCAGAAATATATTTTCAGGAACTTGAGATATCTGCAGTCAAGCAAGCTGCCCTCCCACCGGAAAATGATAAATATTAAGCCCACTCCACTATCCACCCCTCCCCTACGTATTAAACACCCCCTACCACCCTGGAAGTCATGTACCGGGGCTTCTTCATTCAGCCTAATGCCCCTTCTACAGTTTAGCCCCATCTGTGCAGTAAAGGAGTAATTAGCAGAAATTACTGCTCCAGGTCCTACATGCTGAGTGGCAGATAGAACACCCCCTACCGCCCGCGGGACATCAAATCTGCCGCTGATAGCACCCCCCACCCCTACTGCTGGAGGATGCGTAGGGGGCCCAGTGCATTGCTGTGCCCAGGGGCCTACACTACTGTTAAGATGGCCCTGCCTACATCTCCTCTCCCTCCACACCTTGCCTCCCAGCGGGTTACATGCTCCCAATTCTGCCTCCAAAATTATGCACGTGCTGATCCCTACCACTGGAACTCTCTTTGTATCAGGCTATCCACCTCACTCCAAAGCTTCAAGCTGGCTCTAAAAAAACACTTCTTTATTAACCTTTTGATGCAATAAGTATAATAACCTAATGTGAGATTTAAAAAAAAAATAATAATGTTTTTTGTTAGTCATCAGGCCTTATAAAAACAGTAAAAAAGTTTTTTTATAAAACTAAAGAAGTTATACACATGTCCACTTGAGTGGACAACATGGATCTACAACAGGGGGGCATTACGTGTGTAAGCGTCACTGGTACAGGGGCATTATGTGTGTACGCGTCACTAGTACAGGGGGCATTACGTGTGGAAGCGTCACTGGTACAGGGGCGTTACGTGTGTAAGTGTCACTGGTACAGGGAGCGTTACGTGTGTAAGTTTCACTAGTACAGGGGCGTTACGCGTGTAAGTGTCACTGGTACAGGGGCGTTACGCGTGTAAGTGTCACTGGTACAGGGGCGTTACGTGTGTAAGTTTCACTGGTACAGGGGCGTTACGCGTGTAAGTGGCACTGGTACGGGGGGCGTTACGTGTGTAAGTTTCACTGGTACAGGGGCGTTACGCGTGTAAGCGGCACTGGTACAGGGGGCGTTATGCGTGTAAGCGTCACTGGTACAGGGGGCGTTACGTGTGTAGGCGGCACTACTACAGGGAGCATTATGTGAATACATGTCACTGCTACAGGAGGCATTATGTGCACTGTCCCTTTGTAAAGTATGGGAGGGCGCAAATTTATAGTTTGCAGGAGGGCGCCGAACACCCTAGCACCGGCCCTGGACACAAGTATGCAGCACAAACACCTGGCCCATCTAGGAGTGGCACTGCAGTGTCAGACAGGAGGGCAGAAAAAAAAGGCCCCAAACAGCACATCATGCAAAGATGTAAAAGAGGTGCAATGAGGTAGCTGTATGCAGGGCCGGTGCTAGGGTGTTCGGCACCCCCCTGCAAACTATAAATTTGCGCCCTCCCATATTCCTTTGGCGCGTGCAGGGAAAAGGGGTGTGGTCTCACAAGGGGCATGGCTACAGAATTACGCCACAATGTAGCACAATCAAATTCATCTTATACGTAATGCCCCACCCGTAGTAGTAGCGTCCTTATATGTAATGCAGCCCAGTAGTAGTAGCTTCCTTAATACATAATGCCCCCCCAGTAGAAGTAGCATCCTTCTACATAATGCCCCCCCCCCAGTAGTAGTAGCATCCTTATACATAATGCCCCCCTGTAGTAGTAGTGTCCTTATACATAATGGCCCCCCAGTAGTAGTAGCATCCTTATACATAATGCACGCACAGTAGTAGTAGCGTCCTTATACGTAGTGCACCCCCAGTAGTAGATGCGTCCTTATACGTAATTCCCCCCAGTAGTAGTAGCGTCCTTATACGTAGTGCACCCCCAGTAGTAGAAGCGTCCTTATACGTAATTCCCCCCTAGTAGTAGCGTCCTTATACGTAATGCCCCCCCAGTAGTAGTAGCGTCCTTATATGTAATGCCCCCCCAGTAGTAGTAGCGTACTTATACGTAGTGCACCCCCAGTAGTAGTAGCGTCCTTATACGTAATTTCCCCCAGTAGCAGTAGCGTCCTTATACGTAATGCCCCCCAGTAGTAGTAGCATCCTTATACGTAATGCCCCAGTAGTAGTAGCATTGTTATACGTAATGCCCTCCCAGTAATAGTAGCATCCTTATACATAATGCCCCCAAGTAGTAGTATCGTCCTTATACGAAATGCCTCCCAGGTAGTAGTAGCGTCCTTATACGTAGTGCACCCCAGTAGTAGTATCGTCCTTATACTTAATGCCCCCCCCAGTAGTAGTAGCGTCATTATACGTAGTGCACCCCAGTAGTAGTATCGTCCTTATAAGTAATGCCCCCAGACCCAGTAGTAGTAGCGTCCTTACACGTAATGGCCCCTCCAGTAGTAGCGTTGTTACACGTAATGCTCCCCCTGTAGTAATAGCGTCCTTATATGTAATGCCCCCCACAGTAGTAGTAGCATCCTTATATGTAATGACCCCCACAGTAGTAGTAGCGTCCTTACATGTAATGCCCCCCCCAGTAGTAGTAGCGTCCTTATACGTAATGCCCCCCACAGTAGTAGTAGCGTCCTTACATGTAATGCTCCCCCAGTAGTACCGTCGTTATACGTAATGCCCCTCCCAGTAGTAGCATCCATAAAGCATGTGCACAGACATACCACACACACACACACAATTCACACACATACACACCCACCATATATACACACACACACACACACACACACTTCTCTCTCACCCTCCACTTACCTAAGCCAGTCTCCCTCTGTACAGCAGCCTGGTCCGTGTAGCCCCACCCCCTTCTGACCCATTTAACCACGCCCCCTTCCATCCCATGTAGCTCCGCCTCCTTCTGTCCCGAACTCGGCGCTGTCACACAGGTGAGGGGAGGAGGCTTTTCATGCTGCAGGTGCCCGCTGCCAGTGCCTGTCATACAGTGACAGACACAACAGCTGGCAGCAGCAGGAGGGGGGACAGGACAGCACAGCAGGGAAGGGATGCAGAGCAGGGGAAGCACCTTTCCGTCCCAGCGCCTCACTGCACTGCATCCCTTCGCTGAGCAGGTAGCGCCGGGCCTGGCTGTATGACTAAGCTAAGTGACACAAACAATTTGCCCATCTAGGCGTTTCACTGCAGTGTCAGACAGGAGGGCAGATATAAAAAAGGCACAAACAGCACATCATGCAAAGATGAAAAAGAGGTGCAATGAGGTAGCTGTATGACTAAGCTAAGCGACACAAACAATTGGCCCATTTAGGAGTTTCACTGCAGTGTCAGACAGGTGGGCAGATATAAAAAAAAAAGGCCCCAAACAGCACATCATGCAAAGATGAAAAAGAGGTGCAATGAGGTAGCTGTATGACTAAGATAAGCAACACAAGTGTGCAGCACAAACACCTGGCACATCTAGGGTTGGCATTGCAGTCCCACTGCACTAATGGCAGATACCGGACGCACGTCTAACACCAGCATAGTTGTAATTATACTCCAGTATCACGGGAATTATATGGCAATGTCACTGTAATTAAACGGCAATATCACAGGAATTATACGCTATTATCCTGAGAATTATATGGCAATATCATTGTAATTATACGCCAGTATCACAGGAATTATACGCCAGTATCCCGAGAATTATAGCCAATATCACTAAAATTATACACCAGTATCACAGGAATTATACGCCAGTATCACGGGAATTATATGGCAATATCACTGTAATTATACAGCAATATCACAGGAGTTATAAATCAGTATCCCGAGAATTATACGGCAATATCACAGGAATTATATGCCAGTATCACGGGAATTATATGGCAATATCACAGGAATTATACAATACGGCAATATCGCAAAAATTATACACCAATATCCCGATAATTATACAGCAATATCACTGTAATATACGCCAGTATCACGGGAATTATATTGCAATATCACAGGAATTATACGCCAGTATCCCGAGAATTATACGCCAATATCACTGAAATTATACACCAGTATCACAGGAATTATACGGCAATATCACAGGAATTATACGCCAGTGTCACGGGAATTATATGGCAATATCACCGTAAACTAATTATATGGCAATATCACAGGAATTATACGGCAATATCACAGGAATTATACACCAGTATCCCGAGAATTATACGGCAATATCACAGGAATTATACGCCAGCATCCAGAGAATTATACGGCAATATCACTGTAATTATACACCAGTATCATGGGAATTATATGGCAATATCACGGGAATTATACGGCAATATCACAGGAATTATACGCCAGCATCCAGAGAATTATACGGCAATATCACTGTAATTATACACCAGTATCATGGCAATTATATGGCAATATCACAGGAATTATACGGCAATATCACAGGAATTATATGCCGGTAACCCTGGATATATGGCAGCAGAGGACACCAACACTGTGACTGGCTGGACTGATGCAGCATAAGACACTGACTACACTGGACTGAGCAGCACAAGATAGAACTAGAATTGCCACCCCACTTTCCCACCCACACAGGCACTGAGGACAGAGACACGTCCTCTCACTACACTCTCCGAGACTAGAGTGAAAATGGCCGCGACGCGCGGCTCCTTATATGGAATCCAAATCCTGCGAGAATCTGACAGCGGGATGATGAGGTTTTTGCTCGTTCTGGTTTCCGAGTCAGGCGGGAAAGCCCGAGCTTGACTCGGATCCGGGCTCGTGACGTGAAGTATGATAGGGTTCGGTTCTCTGAGAACCGAACCCACTCTTCCCTAGTCACAACCATTTTTATGGTGTCTCAGCGTCTGACTGTAATCTCATAGACAGAAAATATGGTGACATGTAACAGGTGAGTATGAGGTGTAATGTCAATGCAGATGTAGGTGGACATACCTAGATTCTTCACCCGGAATTTCCCTGTTGGACCGGAACTTGCTGCTGTAACCCTAGGTAGAGGGATGTAGAACCCCAGGTCCTGGAGGACCCAATACAATAATCACCACACGTTAGGACGGTGACATAGAATTTATTATTCTGGAACAGCTGGTCACTGTTATGAAATTGACGGGTTACAAAGGCAAGTACAATGTCACATTGGAGAAACGATGCAAACAAGGATGTATAATAATAAGGCAAATAATAATGTAAATTCACAATAGACTCGTATAATACCTCATACCACAGGTTCTCAAACTCGGTCCTCAGGACCCCAAACAATTCATGTTTTTCAGGTCTCCTCACAGAATCGCAAGTGAAATAATCAGCTCCACCTGTGGATGTTTTAAAATGTGTCAGTGAGTAATGACTACACCTGTGTTCATGCTGGGTGACCTGCAAAATGTGAACTGTGTGGGGTCCTGAGGACCGAGCTCGAGAACCACTGCCTCATACCATTTACTCTAACACTACGGGTCTTTTCCTTTACTAAAATGTACTAATGTGCACACAGTGGTGGTATAACCGCAGTAGTCACTTCAAGCTGCTTCTACCTAAAGTGTATACTCGGTCCCACCCACCCTTATGTTGTATAAACAGGATATGCACACTTTAACAAACCCATCATTTCAGTGACAGGGTCTGCCACACGACTGTGGCTGAAATGATTGCTTTTTTTTTGGTGGGGGCCCAAACCAACCAATCAACCTCTCCTTGCACAAACTGGCTCTACAGAAACAAGATGTCCACCTCCTCCTCATCGTCTGATTCCTCACCCCTTTCACGGTGTACAACCCCCTACTCACAGAGTATTAATTCGTAACCCACTGGAATCCACCATCACAGGTCCCTGTGTACTTTCTGGAGGCAATTGCTGGTAAATGTCTCCACGGAGGAATTTATTATAATTCATTTTGATGAATATCATCTTCTCCACATTTTCTGGAAGTAACCTCCTACGCCGATCGCTGACAAGGTTACCGGCTGCACTAAACACCCTGTCGGAGTAAACACTGGAGGGGGGGGGGGTGGGGGGGGCAACTTAGGTAAAATAAAGCCAGTTTGTGCAAGGGCCTCCAAATTGCCTCTTTTTCCTGCCAGTATACGTACGGACTGTCTGACATGCCTACTTGGATGCTGTCACTCATATAATCCTCCACCAATCTTTCAATAGTGACAGAATCATATGCAGTGACAGTAGACTACATGTCAGTAATCATTGGCAGGTCCTTCAGTCCGGACCAGATGTCAGCTATCGCTCCTGACTGCCCTGCATCACCGCCAGCGGGTGGTTTTGGAAATGTTATCCTTTTCCTGGCAGCTCCAGTGGCGGTAGAAAATGAAAGAGGAGTTGTTGGCGGGTCACGTTCCGCTTGACTTGACAATTGTCTCACTAGCAGGTCTTTCAACATCTGCAGACTTGTGTCTGCCGGAAAGAGAGATACAACGTAGGCTTTAAACCTAGGATCGAGCACGGTGGCTAAAATGTAGTGCTCTGATTTCAACAGATTGACCACCCGTGAATCCTGGTTAAGCGATTGAAGGGCTCCATCCACAAGTCCCACATGCCTAGCGGAATCGCTCCATTTTAGCTCCTTCTTCAATCTCTCCAGCTGCTTCTGCAAAAGCCTGATGAGGGGAATGACCTGACTTAGGCTGGCAGTGTCTGAACTGACTTCACGTGTTCAAGTTCAAAGGATTGGAGAACCTTGCACAACGTTGAAATCATTCTCCACTGCGCTTGAGTCAGGTGCATTCCCCCTCCTTTGCCTATATCGTAGGCAGATGTATAGGCATGAATGGCCTTTTGCTGCTCCTCCATCCTCTGAAGCATATAGAGTGTTGAATTCCACCTCATTACCACCTCTTGCTTCAGCTGATGGCAGGGCATGTTCAGAAGTGTTTGCTGGTGCTCTAGTCTTCGGCACGCGGGGGCTGAATGCCGAAAGTGGCCCGCAATTCTTCGTGCCACTGACAGCATCTCCATTACACCCCTGTCGTTTTTTTAAAAATTCTGCACCACCAAATTCATTGTATGTGCAAAACATGGGACGTGCTAGAATTTGCCCACATGTAATGCACGCACAATATTGGTGGCGTTGTCCGATGTCACAAATCCCCAGGAGAGTCCAATTGGGGTAAGCCAATCTGCGATGATGTTCCTCAGTTTCTGTAAGAGGTTGTCAGCTGTGTGCCTCTTATGGAAAGCGGTGATACAAAGCGTAGCCTGCCTAGGAACAAGTTGGCGTTTGCGAGATGCTGCTACTGTTGCCGCTGCTGCTGTTGATGCTGCGGGAGGCAATACATCTACCCAGTGGGCTGTCACAGTCATATAGTCCTTAGTCTGCCCTGCTCCACTTGTCCGTGGTTAAGTGGACACTGGTTACAACTGCATTTTTTAGGACACTGGTGACTCTTTTTCTGACGTCTGTGTACATTCTCGGTATCGCCTGCCTAGAGAAGTGGAACCTAGATGGTATTTGGTACCGGGGACACACTACCTCAAGTAATTCTCGAAGTCCCTGTGAACTAACAGCGGATACCGGACGCACGTCTAACACCAACATAGTTGTCAAGACCTGAGTTATCTACTTTGCAACAGGATGACTGTCAAATGCTTACTGGAAGAAGTACAAGTGGTCTTCCGACTTCCCCTCTGGGATGACGATCGACTCCCAGCAGCAACAACAGCAGCGCCAGCAGTAACAACAGAAGCAGTAGGCGTTCCACTCAAGGATCCATCGCAGGAATCCCAATTAGGAGAGGACTCGTCAGACTTGCCAGTGACATGGCCTGCAGGACTATTGGTGTTCCTGTATAAGGAGAAAATTGACATTGAGGGAGTTGGTGGGGTGGTTTGCAGGAGCTTGGGTACAAGAGGAAGAAGGGATTTAGTTGTCAGTGGACTGCTTCCGCTGTCACCCAAAGTTTTTGAACTTGTCAATAACTTCTGATGAATGTGCTCCAGGTGACGTATAAGGGAGGATGTTCCTAGGTGGTTAACGTCCTTACCCCTACTTATTACAGCTTGACAAAGGCAACACACGGCTTGACACCTGTTGTCCGCATATCTGTTAAAATAATTCCACACTGAAGAGGTGATTTTTTTTGTATTTTGACTAGGCATGTCAATGGCCTTATTCATCCCACGGACAACAGGTGTCTCCCCGGGTGCCTGACTTAAACAACCTCACCATCAGAATCCTCCTCGTCAATTTCCTTCTCAGCACCAGCAACACCCATATCCTCATCCTGGTGTACTTCAACAGTGACATCTTTAATCAGGAACTGGACTGTGGGTGCTCCTTCCAGCACTTGCAGAAGGCGTGCAAATGGTGGAAGGAGCCACCTCTTCCCATCCAGTGTTGGGAAGGTCAGGCATCGCAACCGACACAATTGGACTCTCCTTGAGGATTTGTGATTTAGAAGAACGCACAGTTCTTTGCTGTGCTTTTGCCAGCTTAACTCTTTTCATTTTTCTAGCGGAGGATGAGTGCTTCTATCCTCATGTGAAGCTGAACCACTAGCCATGAACATAGGCCAGGGCCTCAGCCGTTCCTTGCCACTCCGTGTCGTAAATGGCATATTGGCAAGTTTACGCTTCTCCTCAGATGATTTTAATTTAGATTTTTGGGTCATTTTCCTGAACTTTTGTTTTTTGGGGGGATTTTACATGCTCTCTAGTATGATATTGGGCATCGGCCTTGGCAGACAACGTTGATGGCATTTCATCGTCTCTGCCATGACTAGTGGCAGCAGCTTCAGCACTAGGTGGAAGTGGATCTTGATCTTTCCCTATTTTACCCTCCAAATTTTTGTTCTCCATTTTTTAATGTGTGGAATTATATGCCAGTAATATATCTGGAATTAGACGGCAATAATGTCGGGAATTAGATACAACTAGAGAGATACCAGATACCACTGTGACTGGAATGATGATGACCTATGCACAGTGACAGGACACTACCACAGCACCCTACAGCAGCAAGATGCAGCACAAGACACTGGACTTTTAGTAATGTACTGTAGTATACTGGTCAACACAATGCACCACTGATACTGAGCACAGATACTGAGCACTGATGAGGATACTAGAACTGACACGGAGCAGCAAGATGCAGCAATGGACTATTGTACTAGTATTATATACTGGTCACCACAATGCAGCATTGATACTGAGCACAGATATTGAGCACTGATGAGGATACTAGAACTGACACGGAGCAGCAAGATGCAACAATGGACTATTGTACTGTAGTTGTATTATATACTGGTCACCACAATGCTGCATTGATACTGAGCCCAGATATTGAGCACTGAGGAGGATACTAGAACTGACACGGAGCAACAAGATGCAGCAATGGACTATTGTACTGTAGTATTATATACTGGTCTCCACAATGCAGCATTGATACTGAGCACAGATACTGAGCACTGATGAGGATACTAGAACTGACACGGAGCAGCAAGATGCAGCAATGGACTATTGTACTAGTATTATATACTGGTCACCACAATGCAGCATTGATACTTAGCACAGATATTGAGCACTGATGAGGATACTAGAACTGACACGGAGCAGCAAGATGCAACAATGGACTATTGTACTGTAGTAGTATTATATACTGGTCACCACAATGCAGCACTGATACTGAGCCCAGATATTGAGCACTGAGGAGGATACTAGAACTGACACGGAGCAGCAAGATGCAGCAATGGACTATTGTACTGTAGTATTATATACTGGTCTCCACAATGCAGCACTGATACTGAGCACAGATACTGAGCACTGATGAGGATACTAGAACTGACACGGAGCAGCAAGATGCAGCAATGGACTATTGTACTAGTATTATATACTGGTCACCACAATGCAGCACTGATACTGAGCACAGATATTGAGCACTGATGAGGATACTAGAACTGACACGGAGCAGCAAGATGCAGCAATGGACTATTGTACTGTAGTATTATATACTGGTCTCCACAATGCAGCACTGATACTGAGCACAGATACTGAGCACTGATGAGGATACTAGAACTGACATGGAGCGGCAAGATGCAGCAATGGACTATTGTACTAGTATTATATACTGGTCACCACAATGCAGCACTGACACTGAGCACAGATATTGAGCACTGATGAGGATACTAGAACTGACATGCAGCAGCAAGATGCAGCAATGGACTATTGTACTAGTAATATATACTGGTCACCACAATGCAGCACTGATACTGAGAACAAATATTGAGCACTGTTGAGGATACTAGAACTGACACGGAGCAGCAAGATGCAGCAATGGACTATTGTACTGTAGTATTATATACTGGTCACCACAATGCAGCACTGATACTGAGCACAGATATTGAGCACTGATGAGGATACTAGAACTGACACGGAGCAGCAAGATGCAGCAATGGACTATTGTACTGTAGTATTATATACTGGTCACCACAATGCAGCACTGATACTGAGCACAGATATTGAGCACTGATGAGGATACTAGAACTGACACGGAGCAGCAAGATGCAGCAATGAACTATTGTACTGTAGTATACTGGTCACCACAATTCAGCACTGATACTGAGTACAGATATTGAGCTGATATTGAGCTTTCCACTCAGAGGACGTAGCCATGTCATCTCCGCTCAATCTACAATACACAAGTGAAAATGGCGGCGATGCGCGGCTCTTTATATGGAATCCGAATATCGCGAGGATCCGACAGCGGAATGATGACGTTTTCCCTCGTTCGGGTTTTCCGAGTAAGGCGGGAAGAACCGAGGCTGCTTCGGACCCGTGTAAACCACGTGAAGTTCGGGGGGGTTCGGTTCTCGGAGAACCAAACCCGCTCATATCTAGTATAAACACTCGGTCACTCTTTTAGGGGGGAATTCAAATGTTTGAAAAGTCAGTTGGGTGTTTGTTTTTTCCTACCGACTTTTCAAACATTTGAATTTTCCCCTTAACCACTTGCCTGGCATGGTCGCATCAGATGCGACCATGCCTGCAAGTGCTCTATCTGACCTGGTCGCACAGGATGCGACCAGTCAGATAGAGTGTGTTAGCAGTGTCCCTCTGCCTCCCTGCACTCTCCCCCTGTGTCTGCCGTGCTGCCGATCACTGCTGTTCGGTCAGCACGGCAGGATCCCTCCCTCCAGCGGCTGCAGACAATGGAGAGTAAATGAACCCTCCCAAGCCACCCAGAGACCCCCCTTTATACCTGCAGGCTGTCCCGGCTTTCAAAATGAAAGCCGCGATGGTCACAATGTTCCTGATGCTCCGATGGTTGCAATGTTCCAGATCGATGTTTTGATGTTTGGAAATATAAAAATTTGAGAAAAAAATAAAAATTTATATTTTTTTTCCTTTTTTTTTTTTTTTTACTAAAATCATTTGGGATACGGTTAAAGTCATGTTCTTCACCTAATTCACTCATTAAAAAAAACGTCCATTTCGGAGCGGTTTTCGGCAAAATAAATCGTTAGTTAAGTGGTTAAAGTTAGCAGGTAAGTGAATAACTCATAGTCAAATAATAGAATATATAGCACAGTTCAGTAGTGTGGAGTAAGAGGATTAAGCGCAGTCCTGTATTGCGGAATAGCAGATTGTATACATCTAGTTAAAGCAAGCAGTTCAGGGAATAGCAAAGTATAGCACTTCGACATCTCTCACTGTACAGATAGTAAAAGGGAGCATGTAAGTGCCTAGCTCGGTTTCGGCAGTAGGTAGTAGCGTGCACAAGCAGATAGGCGGGTTGGTTTGTATTTGAAGGTAAGCAAACAACGGTCTCTAGTCAAAGTGCAAATAAAGGTGAAGGCATATAGGCACCTAGGTGATTTGCAGAAGTAAAGGAGTGAGTTTGGAGTGATAATTTGGTCAACACACACTACTCTCTTCCGTAGGGGCTGTCACTTAGCTGAGCCCCTGCACTAAAGTTACTCTCCTTCCACACTACCAGTCTAGGAGCAGCTCCTGTATTATTTCACTCTTTGCTCTCAAACTGCTGCTAAAAGGAATTGCAGAGTTTGCATTAGCCCCCTTTTTAAGTCTCTCTCTCTGTGTGGCTGCAGCTGACTAGAATTAGGGCATTAATTGTGCTTATGAACAGCTGCACTATCCCTGACTCTGAGGGGATGGTACCATTACATTGGGAACTAATCTCTCCCTCTTGTCCCCTAATTGCTGTGGTAACTGCTACTAACAGAAGAGCTGGCGGGTGTCAGTGTGGCTGACAGGAATACTGCTAGCAACAATTGTCGTCGGCCGGGTCCACGGCTTAAAGGCTCTAATGACCGCTCCTTCTGATGCTCTGGCTGCTCTCAGGGGCACACTGACGCTCTCCTCCCCCTATACTGTGTACAGGCTCCCACAGGGTTGCGCTGGCAGATCTCAGCTACCTGTCTCTCCTCAGCATCACAGTGCAACATCGCTCTCCGCGCTGTTACCTCAGAGCACCACTCCTCACACCGTCTCTCTCCATGTCACCTCAGGAGACTCCTCAGCAATCACCTCAGGAGGTAACCCCACCTCCTACTCTTCCCGCTCTGCACCACCCAATCAGCAGCTTCGATTCCTCCTGCTCTGCAGGTCTGCACCTGGGTCCTAGCGCTCCACAAGTTGCTGTCCTTTGGTTGCTGGCGTTGCCTAGCAACCTAAGCAAGGGGAAGATGTTAACCCTTTCAGTTGCACTGTGTCGGCTAGTGAGAAGTATAATGCTTTCTTTCTGATTCCACTACTTCTGAAGCCTGGGGTTTTGCCGACTCCATGACAAGTCTCATTGTTAGGGTTACTCCCCTTTATTGTTTGCTTCCCTCTTGTTATATCAATATTTGTTTGTACAGGAAGTTCAAAAATCACATCCACAGTGAGCACTGTCTCTGGCTGTAGCTCTCCTCTGCAGCTGTGGGAAGCCAGAGAGGTACAACACTTAACGTAGGTAACAAATTCTCTTTTATTTTGTGCAAATAAAGTGTTTAAAGACAGTTATGCTGTCATATTACATTGCACATATTCTCTGTGGTGAGACTTTCCAAGTGTAGACATTCAAAGTTGTCAGTAACATTTTTAACAGTGTTTCGCCACTCCGTTTTACCTAGGGCAAGTTCAATACTCTGAATGTATCACAGGTAAGTATACACAATGCAATTCCAGGTTCAATACTCTGGGTGTAACACAGGTAAGTATTTAATTTATTGTAGGTAATATTATGTCACGAAATTCAAGATTTAATATGCTGATCTACTAATAGTGTATACAAGTACTCATTATTTTATTTATTTATTATTATTACTACCAGTTATTTATATAGCGCACACATATTCTGCAGCTCTGTATAGAGAATACTTGCCCATTCACAGAAGTCCCTGCCCCAGTGGAGCTTACAATCTATAGTCCCTATCACATGTACACACAGACACATTCACACTAGGGTTAATTTTTGTTGGAAGCCAATTAACCTACCAGTATATTTTTGGATTGTGGGAGGAAACCTATGCAAGTACAGGGAGAATATACAAACTCTGCACAGTAAGGGCCATGATGGGAATCGAATCCATGACCTCAGTGCTGTGAGGCAGTAATGCTAACCATTACACCATCCGTACTGCCCCATTATTCTGAGTTATTTTGCTCTTATGAGGTATTTGGACGGGAGGCATTCGATATGCCGGCTGACGGGATCCTGGCGCTCAGCATACCGATGCCGTGATCTGGACAGTCGGCGTACCGACAACTATTCTCCCTCTTGGAAAGAAAAAATTACCAGCGCTGGCTGATCATGTAGATAATGAAACAATCCAATAACCAAAAGGCTTAAATATAAAATATCACATTTATTATACAAATGTAAATGAATAATTGAACAATAAGATTAAATCATTAGAATAAAAATAGGAATAAAATTGTGTATCAGTTTTCAATAGGAATGCCACAAGGTGCCTGAATTATTGAAAAGTCCACATTAGGCAATTTATTGACACTCAAAGGGACCTTGATCACTGGAGATGTCCATCACTAATCGGTTATTTTTGCATAAACCGAAAAATTGCAAATGTGAGGTAGTTACCAGTGATCCTTGGAGCAGATAGAGTCCACCTGTAGTTAACTGGATCAGTTGTCCTCTTTGGCATGGAGGGATACGTCCAGAATAGTGGGTACTGCTAGAAAATTGTCCCAATTGTTGTATTACCGAGTGTCAGGAGAGCCAGTGGTGCTGATGAATATCAGGATAAAATGGTAGCTCAACGCGTTTCGCTGGTTTTAAATGATCCAGCTTCCTCAGGAGCAAGTAAGATAGTGGCTGTCATGAGGCCCTTTTATACTGATGTATGTGGCAATGATTGTTGTTCACACATAATTGCAATATATAAGCCTTTTGGAAAAATATACTCTAATATATATATCTATAAACTAATTGGTCCCACACACTCAAATATCCTAGTAGATTATAAAAACGAGTTTGCACTAGAAAGATATAAGTATTTTCTTTATTAAGATATGTATACAAATCTAGAAGGCCCCGATCACGTGACTGGTAAGATCACGTGATCGGTATCCCATCCAATGGAAGTATATTATCCTTGTCATGTGACACACCAGGTGACTACAACAAAATCCGGTTGCTAAGTGATGTGTGTCTGTATAGTAATCTAGAAGGCCCCGATCATGTGACTGGTAGGGTCACGTGATCGGCATCCCGTCCAATGGAAGTATATTGTCCTTGTCATGTGACACACCAAGAGACTACAACAAATTCGGTTGCTAAGTGATGTGTGTCTGTATGGTTATGTCCGGTATCGTGACGTGAAATGTCACGTGACCGGACTCATCTCACCATATTTAGCTTATCTCAGCCGTCTTTACGGCTGACGGCATAACGTAACGTGTCTTTTGTTTCAGTCACATGACCGGAGAAAATGAAGGAGTGTTTATATGGAAAGCAAGCTTTATAGTTTCCATGGTACCTATTACACCTCTAAGGGAGAATTTCAACGCTAACATTGATAATATATACATATAAAAGAAAGAGATAGCTATGCAAGTTAATTGATAAGTGGATAAGTGTTATTCATATCTATTTGAAAAGATCATATAACAATTTGTATAGAGAATAGAGCAAATCTTTCTTGACACTAGAAATGTCAGAAAATTGAACATAAATAAAAAGTTGGACATTAATAAAAAATGAACTAATTAAACAATAAATTAAATTAAATGAAATAAAATAAAATAGAATAAAATAAACATATGGTAGGAGACAGAAATCCATTGATAAGGTGCTTCCCAAGCATGTCAGAGTGATTATATTAGAAAAAGAGACAAATAATATATATATATATATTTAAATGACAGAGTTTAGTTCCACAGTTTCATTTAGACCTACAGGATGCAAATAATTAAATTTCAGCATCCAATATACTTCACGGCTACACAATCTCTTGAATCTGTCACCCCCCCTGGAAGTTGGGGCGATCTGTTCAAGACATATCACAGATAAACAGGATGGGTTGGAATCATGTTTTATAGAGTAGTGTCGTGAGACACTATGAGTTTGACATTTATTAATAATATTTCTCCTGTGTTCCATAAAACGAACACGTAATTTCCGGGTTGTGCGTCCTATATACAGATGTAGCCAACTTTATCTTGACTGTTTCTCCGCCGAGACGGGCGTTTAGCCACGCTAAGGCGATAGCTGAGTTTAATCACAGGCAGGCGCGTTGAGACGATCTAGATACTCATCATGCATTACACATCTCCACCACTGTGTGGCTAATGCTCCACTAATCCAGTACTTTCGATCGTACAGTATAGCGGCGGATTGATCTACAGCTCTGGCAATACTGTAGGCGTAACGGGAGGCGGTGGAAAAAGTATGGAGTACAGTACTGTATGTGTATGGAGACGCAACTACAGTAATTGTGTAAAAGGAAGAATGTACAGTACAATGTATAAACACCGTGCTTTTAAAATATATGAGCGTCTGAGTTCGCTAATGCATAATGGGAATGGAGGACTAGCAGAAGGCGGAGGAAAACACCGTGCTTTACAAATGCGAGCGTCCGAGTCCTCTAAGGCATAAACCAACAGCAATGGGGCGGGGGCCGGGCGCTGTTTGCAGTACTTTCACACATGAAATTGGAAATCTCTCATGAGGCGTCGTGGGCTAGGGGTGAAGGCTCCCACCTCCCTCACTGGGGGTCCAGGGTTCGAGACATGATGTGCTTTCTTTCTTTTTTTTTTTTTTCTGTAATAATGCACTGTATTATTTTATTTACATTGTAAGACAGTCAATGGAAGGATGCACACAGGTTTCACATAAATCAAAGTACATCTGCAGGAGCGATTCTTTACGCTAAATGCAACCTACAGTACAGTACGGTACTGTAAGTGAGCAAAATAGTACTACAGTGGGCGTTTGTGTATTGCACATGACCTGCATTCCCTCCCTGTCTACTGCATGATCTGTGCAGGCTCCCATGGGGGAAGGGCAACAGGCTAGCAGGAGGCGGAGGAAAACACCGTGCTTTACAAATGCGAGCGTCCGAGTCCTCTAAGGCATAAACCAACAGCAATGGGGCGAGGGCCGGGCGCTGTTTGCAGTACTTTCACACATGAAATTAGAAATCTCTCATGAGGCGTCGTGGGTTAGGGGTGAAGGCTCCCACCTCCCTCACTGGGGGTCCAGGGTTCGAGACATGATGTGCTTTCTTTCTTTTTTTTTTTTTTTTCTGTAATAATGCACTGTATTATTTTATTTACATTGTAAGACAGTCAATGGAAGGATGCACACAGGTTTCACATAAATCAAAGTACATCTGCAGGAGCGATTCTTTACGCTAAATGCACCCAAACAGCGTGAATGAAATGAGTGTATTCTGGCGCTACCAACTAAGCAAAACAGTACTGTAGATCTTCAGCGTTTGTGCATTGCACAGGACCTGAATTTCCTCCCTGTGCAGGCCCCCAGGGGGGAAGGGCGATGGGGGTAGGGGGGAGACGATGGAAAATACTGTGCCTTTGAAATGCAATTACATGAGCGTCCGAGTACACTACGGCATACTGTAAACCAACACCAATGGGAAGGAAGTGCCAACCTTATTTTTAATGTGTTCCCGTGACATTCACTTTAACATTTTTTTTTTTCTCTCCAATACAGTACATCCAATGGAAGGATGCACACAGGTTTCACATAAATCAAAGTACATCTGCAGGAGCGATTCTTTACGCTAAATGCAACCTACAGTACGGTACTGTAAGTGAGCAAAATAGTACTACAGTGGGCGTTTGTGTATTGCACATGACCTGCATTCCCTCCCTGTCTACTGCATGATCTGTGCAGGCTCCCATGGGGGAAGGGCAACAGGCTAGCAGGAGGCGGAGGAAAACACCGTGCTTTACAAATGCGAGCGTCCGAGTCCTCTAAGGCATAAACCAACAGCAATGGGGCGAGGGCCGGGCGCTGTTTGCAGTACTTTCACACATGAAATTAGAAATCTCTCATGAGGCGTCGTGGGTTAGGGGTGAAGGCTCCCACCTCCCTCACTGGGGGTCCAGGGTTCGAGACATGATGTGCTTTCTTTCTTTTTTTTTTTTTTTTCTGTAATAATGCACTGTATTATTTTATTTACATTGTAAGACAGTCAATGGAAGGATGCACACAGGTTTCACATAAATCAAAGTACATCTGCAGGAGCGATTCTTTACGCTAAATGCACCGAAACAGCGTGAATGAAATGAGTGTATTCTGGCGCTACCAACTAAGCAAAACAGTACTGTAGATCTTCAGCGTTTGTGCATTGCACAGGACCTGAATTTCCTCCCTGTGCAGGCCCCCAGGGGGGAAGGGCGATGGGGGTAGGGGGGAGACGATGGAAAATACTGTGCCTTTGAAATGCAATTACATGAGCGTCCGAGTACACTACGGCATACTGTAAACCAACACCAATGGGAAGGAAGTGCCAACCTTATTTTTAATGTGTTCCCGTGACATTCACTTTAACATTTTTTTTTTTCTCTCCAATACAGTACATCCAATGGAAGGATGCACACAGGTTTCACATAAATCAAAGTACATCTGCAGGAGCGATTCTTTACGCTAAATGCAACCTACAGTACGGTACTGTAAGTGAGCAAAATAGTACTACAGTGGGCGTTTGTGTATTGCACATGACCTGCATTCCCTCCCTGTCTACTGCATGATCTGTGCAGGCTCCCATGGGGGAAGGGCAACAGGCTAGCAGGAGGCGGAGGAAAACACCGTGCTTTACAAATGCGAGCGTCCGAGTCCTCTAAGGCATAAACCAACAGCAATGGGGCGAGGGCCGGGCGCTGTTTGCAGTACTTTCACACATGAAATTGGAAATCTCTCATGAGGCGTCGTGGGCTAGGGGTGAAGGCTCCCACCTCCCTCACTGGGGGTCCAGGGTTCGAGACATGATGTGCTTTCTTTCGTTTTTTTTTTTTTTTCTGTAATAATGCACTGTATTATTTTATTTACATTGTAAGACAGTCAATGGAAGGATGCACACAGGTTTCACATAAATCAAAGTACATCTGCAGGAGCGATTCTTTACGCTAAATGCACCCAAACAGCGTGAATGAAATGAGTGTATTCTGGCGCTACCAACTAAGCAAAACAGTACTGTAGATCTTCAGCGTTTGTGCATTGCACAGGACCTGAATTTCCTCCCTGTGCAGGCCCCCAGGGGGGAAGGGCGATGGGGGTAGGGGGGAGACGATGGAAAATACTGTGCCTTTGAAATGCAATTACATGAGCGTCCGAGTACACTACGGCATACTGTAAACCAACACCAATGGGAAGGAAGTGCCAACCTTATTTTTAATGTGTTCCCGTGACATTCACTTTAACATTTTTTTTTTTCTCTCCAATACAGTACATCCAATGGAAGGATGCACACAGGTTTCACATAAATCAAAGTACATCTGCAGGAGCGATTCTTTACGCTAAATGCAACCTACAGTACGGTACTGTAAGTGAGCAAAATAGTACTACAGTGGGCGTTTGTGTATTGCACATGACCTGCATTCCCTCCCTGTCTACTGCATGATCTGTGCAGGCTCCCATGGGGGAAGGGCAACAGGCTAGCAGGAGGCGGAGGAAAACACCGTGCTTTACAAATGCGAGCGTCCGAGTCCTCTAAGGCATAAACCAACAGCAATGGGGCGAGGGCCGGGCGCTGTTTGCAGTACTTTCACACATGAAATTAGAAATCTCTCATGAGGCGTCGTGGGTTAGGGGTGAAGGCTCCCACCTCCCTCACTGGGGGTCCAGGGTTCGAGACATGATGTGCTTTCTTTCTTTTTTTTCTTTTTTTTCTGTAATAATGCACTGTATTATTTTATTTACATTGTAAGACAGTCAATGGAAGGATGCACACAGGTTTCACATAAATCAAAGTACATCTGCAGGAGCGATTCTTTACGCTAAATGCACCCAAACAGCTCGGTATACCGTAATGTGCATAGACCTCGCTTATCCCAATGTAATTGAGCTAGGGGATTGTGACGCTCCTTCAGCATTGCCCCCTGAACTGTGAAATGTATGCCATATTGTATCTCACTCCATATCCGAGCGCTGCCACGTGCTGGGAGTTCACGGTCGGCGGCCATTTTGTCAGGTTGCTAAGCGATCCAGCTCGGTATACCGTAATGTGCATAGACCTCGCTTATCCCAATGTAATTGAGCTAGGGGATTGTGACGCTCCTTCAGCATTGCCCCCTGAACTGTGAAATGTATGCCATATTGTATCTCACTACATATCCGAGCGCTGCCACGTGCTGGGAGTTCACGGTCGGCGGCCATTTTGTCAGGTTGCTAAGCGATCCAGCTCGGTATACCGTAGTGTGCATAGACCTCGCTTATCCCAATGTAATTGAGCTAGGGGATTGTGACGCTCCTTCAGCATTGCCCCCTGAACTGTGAAATGTATGCCATACTGTATCTCACTACATATCCGAGCGCTGCCACGTGCTGGGGGTTCACGGTCGGTGGCCATTTTTAGTGTGCATAGAACTCGCTTATCCACATAGGCCCCTGTGTTTTTAACTACTATATTGAGATGCACATTTCTAGGCCTACAGTATTTAATATACAGTAAGCAGCATTGTTGTTAGGCAATAATTGAAGAATTTACATACAGTACTGACATGTACTGTATGTAATGCTTGTACATCATGTCAGTCGACCCTTATGCTGTACACTACTGTAAGTCTCACAGGGCCCATGCACTTCCAAGGAGGGTTATTTACTGTACTGTATCTGTTTCATACAGTCCATAACACTGAAGTTGTATTTTCAGTACTGTACAGTATACAATACTTAAATTTGAACATCAGGTACTGGATAGTAAACATGTACAGTATTAACTTCTATCATAAAACTCTTATGCATTTTCAGATGTGTAAATTTTAGACTACAGTATTCACAAATGTTTTCTCTCCATACAGGAATTATAGTTGGACAACATGCCAGTAACTATCAACAAAACGATGAGCAAGATAATCGCCAACATGAAAAAAGAAAATAAAACCATCAAAGAGATCCATGCATGGCTCAAGGAAAGTGGCATTATAGTCACTTTAGAAACGGTGCGCTATCATGCATTCGAGAGAACAACGCCCAGATTTGTATTTCCTACAAAATGCACATGGTACGTACTGTACACTACTGTAATGTTTAAATGACTTGCTTTATACCATAAACAATTTTTTTGAAATAAAATAAAAACTTCATCAATTGTAACTGTGATTGTGCTGTTCATGAATTCATATTTTTCATACTGTATTGTACTGTAGGAGAGTGCAACAAATTGTGGAGGAACTAACTCGTGAGGATGATGAGCGTACTGCTCTGCAAATAAAACGAATTCTCCATTCCAAGTATGACCTGGACATATCGGCCACCAGCATCAGAAGGATGCGACGGAAAATGGGATGGACCTTTGGCGCAACAAGGTAAAATACTGAAAGCAGTATAAACCATACAGTAAATGCACTGTTAATAATCCCTTGATACGTGATATAATAATGCCATAAATCATTATACAGAGTGTGTACTTTATACTATATACAGTATGTGTGTGTGTATATACTGTATATATTCTATCCCAAAAGAGATACCTACTGTATAGGCACTCAGAGACAGCAATGAAGCATTGCCGGCTTATTGTGATGATTACATACTGTATACTGTGTGTGTGTGTGTGTGTTTGTGTGTATGTACAGTATGTATATATATATATTACTCTGTATGTAACTTAATGTACTGTATGTACAGTTTAATGTATACAGTAGGTATATAATACAGTATACTGCACATACAGTCTACTGTATATACAGTAATCTGTAAATCTGTAATTTCATAACTGTATCTGATTTCATTATTTGTGGCTCTTCACAGGATATCTCCAATGATAAGAGATGTGAATAAAGAAAAGAGAGTGGAACAGGCACGGCGATGGATTGAGAGTGGTGAAACATTTGATGATGTCATTTTCACAGATGAATCGTCTGTTGCCCTTGAGCGGTTCTCCAGAATGTCATTCAGGAAACGTAACCATATCTCTTTAAAACCACGCCCAAAGCATCCATTGAAAATCCATGTATGGGGAGGCATATCACGATTAGGAGCTGGTCCCCTATTATTTTTCGAAGGTACAGTACTATACTTTATTCTGTGCCTGTGTTCTGTAAAAATACATGTTGTACTGTAGAGTACGTGTAACTGCACAATAAAAGGAGTTGCTTATTAATGAACAACATTTTTTGATTTCTGTAGGAATCATGGATAAGAAATATTTCCAAGAAACAATAGTAGAGAAATGTATGGTGCCATTTGTGAATAAATATTACCCAACTCACCATAGGATATTCCAAGACAATGATCCTAAACACTCCGCCTCAGCCAAATTTATGGAAGAGAAAGGTATGAATTGGGAACGCACACCACCAGAGTGAGTATTCTTTCAACAGTGTACAAGTAAAATTTTGGATAGCACTCTAGTACTGTAAAAAAAAATTTTTGTTTAATAAACAGTACAATATTGTATGTTTAATTTTCTCTATTTACTGTAATGTAATTAATTTTTTCTATACGCTTTTTTTTTATTTTTATATAGATCACCAGACATGAACCCAATCGAATTAGTGTGGGCTCAATTGAAGAGGTACGTTAGGAGTGTTGCAAAGCCAACAACAAAACAGCAACTGGTGGATGGGATAAAGAAATTTTGGCTAGAAGTACTCACACCTGAACATTGTAATAATTATATAAATCACCTGTATAAAGTATTACCTGTTGTAGTTGAAAGAAATGGTCAAGCCACAAATATGTAGTTCTGTATTTTCTGTTTAAAATTTTAAATTGGTGCATTATTAAAAAAAATGATAAAATTGCCTTTGTCTGATTATTGCATAAACTAATGTAGAATATTATACAGTAGTAATGTTATTGATGTGTACTGTATGAACAGTTATTTTCAGTTTTATAAGTCCTGAATAAGAGTACTGTACATTTTGATCAGTGCAGTACATGGAATCGGATGTTGTAATACTTTATTTTTACATTAATATTGATGTTTTTCCAATAAATATTCAATTTTACAGTATGGTACGGTACAGTACATGAGGGTACCTGTACAGTATGATACGTCATTATGGGGGAGAAATACTGTATCCACTAAATGTACAGTAAAATGTTTTTTTCTTATTACAAACACACAAATGCATCTCAGATGGAAATATGCTATACACAGCAGACAGCTTATGGTGACAGAACTTCCCTACTGTATCCCCACCCATAGTCGTGGTATATTTTAGATTGCCTAATGAGACACTCCTGCAGCATTGCCAATGATTCATGTAAAACCTGTGTGCAAACAGTATCTGTATTGAATGCAAAGTACAGTAAGAGTACAGTATACAGTATTATCAGAGCCAAACCTGACCAACATGATGCCCTAGGCTAGATTTTGGCTGATGCCCTCTTGCACAGATGCTACGTAGTTCCGCCTCTAACCCTGCACCCCTTTCCCAGCACCATCACCCATTTTGGCGCTCCTACCCCCTATAATCTAAATAAGAACAATGTGCACATTTAGTGCCAGCCCAAAACAGTGTACAGTATGTTCTTGCTGGGAAGGGGCATGGTAACACAATAATACCCGAAGATGAAATGACACAACACAGTACTGCAACTTTATTCACATTATATCATGCAGTGGTGTCTCTTATTCTCATGACATCATATCATAGTACCACATTACTCCTAACAGTAATGCCCCTTATTCACATTACACCCCACCACATTCATCTTTATTTACATTAGACCACAGGTTCTCAAACTCAGTCCTCAGGACCCCACACAGTGCAGGTTTTGCAGGTCTCACAGAATCACAAGTGAAAAAATTAGCTCCACCTACTGTATGGACCTTCTAAAATGTGTCAGTTAGTAATGAATACATCTGTGCACTTGCTGGTTTACCTGCAAAACATGCACTGTGTGGGGTCCTGAGGACCAAGTTTGAGAACCACTGCATTAGACCATGCAGTAGTGCCCTTTCCTTATGTTACACCAGAAAATATTGTAGTACACCTTATACACATACAGTACAGTAATGCCACACATTAGTAATGCATTTCATATTTAAATTTTCTGATTTAATTTCATAGAGCCGCAGTCACTCACAGAATATAGGCATGTACTGTAGCATCTCATTTTATTCTGCAGAAGCTGATTATTCCCGTTTGGCTAGTTTGCCGCCTCTGTACAGTATATCACAATAGAAAAAAGTTATAGTGTCAGTGAAAAAAGCACCTCATGACAGATACTGTACACAAGCTCATGTCTAAATACTGTATACTGTAAGCAGTGACATTAAGGGGTACAGTACTGTATATGCAATTGCAGTCGAATTCCGGAAGGAATACGGAAAAAATGGACACGGGATCCCCCATCTTTTTAGAACCAGCACCGGGCTCTGCGCCTGGTCCTGGTGCAAAAAATAAGGGGGACAAAAAAAGCGTAGGGGTTCCCCATATTTTTTGAATCAGCACTGGGCTCCACTAGCTGGACAGATAATGCACAGCCGGGGGAGACTTTTATACCGGTCCCTGCGGCCATGGAATTAAATACCCAACTAGTCACACCTGGCCGGAGTACCCTGGAGGAGTGGGGGCCCCTTAAATCAAGGGGACCCCCCTCCAGCCACTCGATTATCTCTATCACCCCTGTGTATTGTAGCTAGGGGATTGTGACGCTCCTTCAGCATTGCCCCGTAGCCTGCAAAATCTGTGCTGTTATTTGCTCCATAGCTGAGTGCCTCCTAGGAGCTACTGTAGGAGTCACAGGCGGTAGCCATTTCAATTGAGTCTGCCCTGCTATAGAATTGTACAGGTATGTGTACATTACCGTACGGTGCATAGAACCTTTACAGTAGAAACTCTCCTGCAGCTTTGGCCTGCTTTACTGTATGTACTGTAAAACTTGTGTTTTGTCAGTTTGCTATGCGACCGAGCCCGGTGTAACGTACAGTACTGTAATGTGCATAGACCTCGCTTACAGTATCTCTGTGTATTTTGGCTAGGGGATTGTGACGCTCCTTCAGCATCGCCCCGTAGCCTGCACAGCTTATGCCATTTCTCATTCCATACCCAACTGCTGCCTGCCACGAGGTGGGGGTTCAGGAGGTGGGGGTTCATGGGTAGTGGTCGTTTTGACAGTGTGCTATGCGATTGAGTCCGGTGTACCGTAATACTGTATGCAATCCTACAGTAGCTTATCCCTCCCCTGTGTATTTTGGCTAGGTGATTGTGACGCTCCTTCAGCATTGCCCCATAACCTGCACAAGGGTTCAGGGGCGGCGGCCATTTTGCCAGTGTGCTACAGTATGTCATCGAGTCCGGTGTACCATAATATGCATACTGTGTATTTTAGCTAGGGGATTGTGACGCTCCTTCAGCATTGCCCCATAGTCTGTACAATCTGGACTATTACTTGCTCCGTAGCCTAGGGCCTCTGTGGGGCAAGGAGTCATAGGTGGTAGCCATTTCTATTCAGTCTGCCCAGCTACAGAATTGTATGTGTACTGTGTACGGAGCATAGTACCTTAACCTGCATAGAACCTGCACATTATGGTACACCGGACTCGATCGCATAGAACCGCTCATGCAGCTACTGTATGCCCTGGTTTACAGTATGTGAATAAAAAAAATAATAAAGTGTCTGAAAAAAACTACAGTAACATGCATTCGTACTTAAGGAATCGAACCCTGGACTCTGAGTATAGGAAGCGAAACACTTCACCACTTCGCCGCAGACAAATGTATAAATCCGTTGGTTTTGATTATGCTGTAATGGCTACGGGATTAGGACGATAACATACTGTAGAAAATTCCTAATCTTGAGAGGCAATAGTGAACTTGTAACACACATCCATTTGCGACAGTGTACACTACTGGTTTTACAGTACTGTGTTTTGTCTGCGGGACTTGGACGCTCACATACAGTATTCATAAAGTATTGTAGATGGATCATATACTGTATGCTGTACTACTGTATTTGCGTCGGTGTCGTACTGTATATACAGTACTGTATTAAATAATGCAGCGTAATGAGTACAGTATTTGCTGTATGCAGCGTAATGAGACGCCTTAGTAAAGTAGTCCTTATTATGTATGTCAGTATTGTATTTTACGGGAGACCACACGCATGCGCAGTGGTGATTGTAAAAAGCGACATCTGGTGGCTGATCGCAGGTATTACACGTAAAGGTAACGCCAAACGTCAAATGTCTGTCTCCGTGCGATTAGATAGCCTCTCTGTGGCTAGGCGCGCCTCGCTACGCCACAGTACGCTGCGTATGGTCGAACGGGACAACCGCCGCGGCCACTCAAGATAAAGGTGGCTACATCTGTAATTAAGTCCGCAACTACAGGTTAATAAATAGATAACAAAAATTGTCTCACAATTCATAAAAGTTTTTGATTCATAGGTCTCATTGAAATATGGAATATTAATTGAGTTAGTCTTGCGTTGTATGTGTGAACACATAGTACATCTTGTTTGGCCACATTTGTGGAAACCCAATGGTTTCGTGGTAAGCCATTCTACCCCTGTTTGGATACTAGATTCTTTAATGTTTCTTAAATGGCTAGGAGCCAATATAGTCTTTAATGATCTGTTTTTCCTGTAAGTCATTTGTAATTGAGTAGGTAAAATAGTGCTAAGTATATTGTCTTGTTTTAGTATTCGGTAATTACGTGAGACTATAGATTTTATTTCTCGAGCGCATCTGTTATATTTACAGAAAAAGGAAAAGTCTCTGTTACTCTGTCTTCCAGTTTTGTGTGTAGATGAATTCTTCTGATGAAAAAGAAGTTGTCTATCCATGTTATAGACTTCTATGTATGCCTGTTGTAACAGCGTCTCTGGGTAATCTCTAGTCCTAAATGAATTGATCAGTTCTTTGGCCTGTGAGGCAAATGTCTCAATGGTAGAACAGTTCCGACGTAGTCTCATAAATTGACCTTTGGGGATATTATCCTTCCAGGGTCTATAGTGTGAGCTAGTGTAATGTAAATAAGAATGGGTGTTCACAGGTTTAGTGTAATTAGAAGTGGTAACTTCATTATTGATTATTTCTAGTGTCAGGTCAAGGAAGTCCACACGGTTCTTACTAAAGGTGTGAGTGAAGGATAAATTAAATAAATTAGTGTTAAGATTAGAAACAAAGTGATTGGCAGATAACTCGTCCCCATCCCAAATAATAAATAAATCATCAATATAACGGCCATAGAAGACCAGGGACGCCCCCCACGGACTACTCCATATATGTTGTTGCTCAAAGTCGCCCATGTATAAATTGGCATAGCTGGGGGCGAACCTGGTCCCCATGGCCGTGCCCATCACCTGTAAATAATAACGGTCCAAAAACGTGAAATAATTGTGAGTAAGAATGAACTTAATACATTTTAAAAGAAAAAGTCTGTGATCCACACTGAGATCACTATCCAATTCCAGACGTCTAAAAATGGTATCGCAGCCCAATACATGAGGGATATGGGTGTATAATGATTTGACATCAAGGGTCAGGAATGCAAAAGAATCCTGCCATTTTATATCTTTTATTTTAATGAGAAAATCAGTCGTATCCTTTAGATGTGATCTCAGTGTGGAGACTCGTGGTTGAAGGAAAGTGTCAACGTAATGGGATAAATTAGATGTGAGGGAGTCTATACCGGAAACAATAGGACGACCAGGGGGTGCAGTGAGGGATTTGTGAATTTTGGGTAAAAAATAAAAAGTGGGAGTGATGGGATATTGTGGTAGTAAGAATCGGTGTTCTTCCTTAGACAGGACACCCGACTCTAATGCAGGGTCAAGAAGCTCCTTTAACTCCGTCAGAAAAGTGTATGTGGGATTGGTATCAAGAATTTTGTAAAAGTTTTTATCTTCTAGTTGATTATAAGCTTCTTTAACATAATCAGTACGGTTCATAATAACGAGACCACCACCCTTGTCGGCCTCTTTAAATACCAAAGAGTTGTCCTGTGTTAATGTGCGAAGTGCCTTATGTTCCTGTTTAGTTAGATTGGAAGGGGTTTGAAACTTATCCTGGTTACGTTCTACCATTGCTTTAAAATCATCCAAAGTAATTCTATAAAATGCCTCTATACTACTGCTCTTGGCTGATATTGGGAAGAATTCGGATTTATTTTTAAATGAGCTAGATTCTCTTTTAATATCATAAATCTTTTCCATTGTCAAGGGTATTCCATGAGAGGTGTTATTTTCCTCCCATAACTGTTCTAGCATTGATATCATAATGTCATCTGTGCTATTAAGAACAATGGGTATAGAATCATCATTTTTTGCATTTAAGTTCTTTTTAGCGAAATATCTCTTTCGGCATAATGTACGTACAAATCTATTGAGATCCACATACAACTCAAAAAGATTAGGATTATTCGTTGGGGAAAATTTCAAACCCTTCTCTAATAATGTAATAATACCAATGCCGTGATCTGGACAGTCGGCGTACCGACAACTATTCTCCCTCTTGGGGTGTCCATGACACCCTGGAGGGAGAATAAATAGCACGGCGCGCACCTGGCGAGCGCAGTGAGCACGCAAGGGGCTCTTTTGCGCTTGCCCCTCTGCCACCATGCTGGTGCTCAGGATCCCAGCGCCGGTATGCTGGGCACTGGGATCCCAAGCGTCAGTATAACAGAGTACACCCTATTTGGACAATAGGTGATTCTCATTCAATTTATGTCCTATTGTCTATAATAGTACTGGTAAGTATTTTAATTTGTTACAAATGGGTGTATATGGTACATTTCAAGGTTTAATACTCTGGATATAACACTGGCAGGGGTTTAATTCATTATGGATAAATGTGCACCGTAAGGCTTAAAATTCAATATTCTAACACAGTGTTGATGCCTGTAAGGGGATGTAGTTATGTGACCGGCGGTCAGGAGACCGACGGTCACATAACCTCATCCTACATCCCGCCCCCTCACAATCCCGACGGTTGGCATGCCGACCAACAGGGACTATTCCCACTTGTGGGTGTCCACGACACCCATAGAGTAGGAACAGAACCCGTGGCGACCGCAGGTTGCCACCGACCCCGCAGCATGGCGAGTGCAGTGAGCCTGCAAGGGGCTTGCTGCACTCGCCACCCCCTGCCGGGATCCCGGTGTCAGTATGCTGATGCATACCACACCGACCTGTAAGTACTCCTATTTTTCTGAGCTAGCTGCCAGGGTTATATCCCCATTAATTCAAACAAGACAGACATAAAGTGGACAGAGATAAAGTACCAACCAACCAGCTCCTTTCATTTTTCAAACACAGCCTGTAGCTTCACAGCTAGATGCTGATTGACTGGTACTTTATCTCCATCCTTATCTCTCCTCAAGGCTTAGTACATAGACCCCTTGGAAGTAAAAAAAAAAAACTAGAAGCAAAGTAGGTCATACCAACAGGTCCGCCATCAAGGGGGGACTGCCTGAGCAGCAGTCCCGTGCCCAGACACTTTGACAGACAAGGGGGGTCCGGACGCTCCTACCACCCACTACTGCCGCAACATCTGCAAGGTGAAAGAGGTCCCTGGCTGGTCCTCTGCCTATCTGCCCTCAAAGGAAAGTGGCAGAGGGCCCAGGTCCTACCGCCCACCAGCCACTGCCTGCATTGCTGGCTATGGGGGGCACAATAAACTGTTTTATGCAGCATGCATGATATCACGCTGCGCCACTAGAAGAGCAAGGAGCAGCGCACCTGAGGCGCAGCCCCTATCAGGAGAAGATGGAAAGAGGGTAACTTTGCCAGCCGGCTGAGGCAGAAGAGGGCTTGAAAAAGAGAGTGCGTGCATGTCTGCAGATTGATTGATTGATTGATTGATTGACTGATTGAATGTATGGCTGCAGAGAGAGTTAGTGAATGTGGTGTGTGTGTGTGTGTGTGTGTGTGTGTGTGTGTGTGTGTGTGTCTACAGAGCGTGTGTTGCTCCAGATCAAAACAGATTAGGTTCAGTCACAAGTAATGGTTAGGGTTTGCCCAGTTTATCTTTGTGACATAAAAGTAGAGATGAGCGGGTTCGGTTTCTCTGAATCCGAACCCGCACGAACTTCATGTTTTTTTTCACGGGTCCGAGCGACTCGGATCTTCCCGCCTTGCTCGGTTAACCCGAGCGCACCCGAACGTCATCATGACGCTGTCGGATTCTTGCGAGGCTCGGATTCTATCGCGAGACTCGGATTCTATATAAGGAGCCGCGCGTCGCCGCCATTTTCACACGTGCATTGAGATTGATAGGGAGAGGACGTGGCTGGCGTCCTCTCCATTTAGATTAGAAGAGAGAGAGAGAGAGATTGACCTGATTTACTGGAGATTAGGAGTACTGTAGAACTGTGTAGAGAGTGCAGAGTTTACTAGTGACTGACCACAGTGACCACCAGACAGTGCAGTTTTATTTAATATATCCGTTCTCTGCCTGAAAAAAACGATACACAGTGACTCAGTCACATACCATATCTGTGTGCACTGCTCAGCCCAGTGTGCTGCATCCAGAGGCGGAACTACCGGCAGTGCAGGCAGTGCACTGCACTGGGGCCCGCCTCTGTCCAGGGGCCCAAGCATGTAATGAGTCAAACTGACTCATTACATGCCGCTGTGCGCTGCAGACAACCGCTGCCCGCAGCGCACAGCCGCCCGGAGATAGGAGCTGAGCAGCGGTACAGACGGGGGAAGGAGGAGGGAGCCGGAGGACGGAGCCGCAGCAGCGCTTTGTTACTGGTGGAGGCGCTGCTGCTGCTGCTCCTCTGCTTCCCTATAGGCTGTCTTCTGAGAACAGCCTATAGGGAAGCAGAGGGGCAGCAGCAGCAGCGCCTCCACCAGTAGCAAAGCGCTGCTGCGGCTCCGTCCTCCGGCTCCCTCCTCCTCATTCTCTACTGCCCGGGAATCGTCGTCTGACGCAGCTGCACCGAGGAGCCTGAGGGTAAGTATAATTCTTCTTTCTTTCTTTCTTTCTTTCTTTCTTTCTTTCTTTCTTTCTTTCTTTCTTTCTTTCTTTTTCTTTCCTTCTTTCTTTCTTGTGCCTGCCTGCCGCAATGTGTAAAAAGGGGGGACTACCTGCCGCAATGTGTAAAAAGGGGGGACTGCCTGCCGCACTGTGTAAAAAGGGGGGACTGCCTGCCGCAATGTGTAAAAAGGGGGGACTACCTGCCGCAATGTGTAAAAAGGGGGGACTGCCTGCCGCGATGTGTAAAAAGGGGGGACTACCTGCCGCAATGTGTAAAAAGGGGGGACTGCCTGCCGCAATGTGTAAAAAGGGGGGACTGCCTGCCGCACTGTGTAAAAAGGGGGGACTGCCTGCCGCAATGTGTAAAAAGGGGGGACTACCTGCCGCAATGTTTAAAAAGGGGGGACTGCCTGCCACTATGTGTAAAAAGGGGAATCTGCCTGCCGTAATGTGTAAAAATGGGGACGCTGTCTGCCGTAATGTGTAACAAGGGCACGCTGTCTGCCGTAATGTGTAAAAAGGGGTAATCTGCCCGACGCTATGTGTAAAAATGGGGAATCTGCCTGCCGTAATGTGTAAAAAAGGGGGGCTGCCTGACGCTATGTGTAAAAATGGGGAATCTGCCTGCTGCTATGTGTAAAAAGGAGGAATCTGCCTGCCGTAATGTGTAAAAATGGGGACGCTGTCTGCCGTAATGTGTAACAAGGGCACGCTGTCTGCCGTAATGTGTAACAAGGGCACGCTGTCTACCGTAATGTGTAACAAGGGCACGCTGTCTGCCGTAATGTGTAAAAAGGGGTAATCTGCCCGACGCTATGTGTAAAAATGGGGAATCTGCCTGCCGTAATGTGTAAAAAAGGGGGGCTGCCTGACGCTATGTGTAAAAATGGGGAATCTGCCTGCCACTATGTGTAAAAAGGGGAATCTGCCTGCCGTAATGTGTAAAAATGGGGACGCTGTCTGCCGTAATGTGTAACAAGGGCACGCTGTCTGCCGTAATGTGTAAAAAGGGGTAATCTGCCCGACGCTATGTGTAAAAATGGGGAATCTGCCTGCCGTAATGTGTAAAAAAGGGGGGCTGCCTGACGCTATGTGTAAAAATGGGGAATCTGCCTGCTGCTATGTGTAAAAAGGAGGAATCTGCCTGCCGTAATGTGTAAAAATGGGGACGCTGTCTGCCGTAATGTGTAACAAGGGCACGCTGTCTGCCGTAATGTGTAACAAGGGCACGCTGTCTACCGTAATGTGTAAAAAGGGCACGCTGTCTGCCGTAATGTGTAACAAGGGCATGCGGTCTGCCGTTATGTGTAAAAAGGGCACGCTGTCTGCCGTTATGTGTAAAAAGGGCACGCTGTCTGCTGTAATGTGTAAAAAGAGGAATCTGTTCGCTGTAAGGTGTAAAAGGGTCTCTACCTGGTGTAGTGGTGCTACTGTGCGGCGTAATTTGAATAATGGAGACTACTGTGTTGGTATTATTTTGTGGCCACACCCCTTCCCCACGAAGCTACGCCACTATGTATTTTTGCGCGCGACTACGGCGCGCACTGCCCCCGGGGTGGACTTGGATGGGGGGGGGGCCCAAAGCATTTTGTCGCACCTGGGCCCACCGCTTGCTTGTTCCGCCACTGGCTGCATCATCTATGTATATATCTGACTGTGCTCAGCTCACACATCTTATAATTGTGGGGGAGACTGGGGAGCACTGCAGTGCCAGTTATAGGTTATAGCAGGAGCCAGGAGTACATATTATTATTAAAATTAAACAGTGCACACTTTTGCTGCAGGAGTGCCACTGCCAGTGTGACTGACCAGTGACCTGACCACACTGACCACCAGTATAGTTAGTAGTATAGTATACTATATTGTGATTGCCTGAAAAAGTTAAACACTCGTATCTGACTGTGCTCAGCTCACACATCTTATAATTGTGGGGGAGACTGGGGAGCACTGCAGTGCCAGTTATAGGTTATAGCAGGAGCCAGGAGTACATATTATTATTAAAATTAAACAGTGCACACTTTTGCTGCAGGAGTGCCACTGCCAGTGTGACTGACCAGTGACCTGACCACACTGACCACCAGTATAGTTAGTAGTATAGTATACTATATTGTGATTGATTGAAAAAGTTAAACACTCGTCGTGTGACTTCACTTGTGTGGTGTTTTTTTTTTTATTCTATAAAAAACTCATTCTGCTGACAGACAGTGTCCAGCAGGTCCGTCATTATATAATATATACCTGTCCGGCTGCAGTAGTGATATATATATATTTTTTATATCATTATTTATCATCCAGTCGCAGCAGACACAGTACGGTAGTCCACGGCTGTAGCTACCTCTGTGTCGGCACTGGGCAGTCCGTCCATAATTGTATACCACCTACCCGTGTTTTTTTTTTTCTTTCTTCTTTATACATACATACTACTACTACTACATCTCTTTATCAACCAGTCTATATTAGCAGCAGACACAGTACAGTACGGTAGTCCACGGCTGTAGCTACCTCTGTGTCGGCACTGGGCAGTCCGTCCATAATTGTATACCACCTACCCGTGGTTTTTTTTTCTTTCTTCTTTATACATACATACTACTACTACTACATCTCTTTATCAACCAGTCTATATTAGCAGCAGACACAGTACAGTACGGTAGTCCACGGCTGTAGCTACCTCTGTGTCGGCACTGGGCAGTCCATCCATAATTGTATACCACCTACCCGTGGTTTTTTTTTCTTTCTTCTTTATACATACATACTACTACTACTACTACATCTCTTTATCAACCAGTCTATATTAGCAGCAGACACAGTACAGTACGGTAGTCCACGGCTGTAGCTACCTCTGTGTCGGCACTGGGCAGTCCGTCCATAATTGTATACCACCTACCCGTGGTTTTTTTTTCTTTCTTCTTTATACATACATACTACTACTACTAAATCTCTTTATCAACCAGTCTATATTAGCAGCAGACACAGTACAGTACGGTAGTCCACGGCTGTAGCTACCTCTGTGTCGGCACTGGGCAGTCCGTCCATAATTGTATACCACCTACCCGTGGTTTTTTTTTCTTTCTTCTTTATACATACATACAACTACTACTACATCTCTTTATCAACCAGTCTATATTAGCAGCAGACACAGTACAGTACGGTAGTCCACGGCTGTAGCTACCTCTGTGTCGGCACTCAGCAGTCCATCCATAATTGTATACTAGTATCCATCCATCTCCATTGTTTACCTGAGGTGCCTTTTAGTTGTGCCTATTAAAATATGGAGAACAAAAATGTTGAGGTTCCAAAATTAGGGAAAGATCAAGATCCACTTCCACCTTGTGCTGAAGCTGCTGCCACTAGTCATGGCCGAGACGATGAAATGCCAGCAACGTCGTCTGCCAAGGCCGATGCCCAATGTCATAGTACAGAGCATGTCAAATCCAAAACACCAAATATCAGTAAAAAAAGGACTCCAAAACCTAAAATAAAATTGTCGGAGGAGAAGCGTAAACTTGCCAATATGCCATTTACCACACGGAGTGGCAAGGAACGGCTGAGGCCCTGGCCTATGTTCATGGCTAGTGGTTCAGCTTCACATGAGGATGGAGGCACTCAGCCTCTCGCTAGAAAAATGAAAAGACTCAAGCTGTCAAAAGCAGTAGCACCGCAAAGAACTGTGCGTTCTTCGAAATCCCAAATCCACAAGGAGAGTCCAATTGTGTCGGTTGCGATGCCTGACCTTCCCAACACTGGACGTGAAGAGCATGCGCCTTCCACCATTTGCACGCCCCCTGCAAGTGCTGGAAGGAGCACCCGCAGTCCAGTTCCTGATAGTCAGATTGAAGATGTCAGTGTTGAAGTACACCAGGATGAGGAGGATATGGGTGTTGCTGGCGCTGGGGAGGAAATTGACCAGGAGGATTCTGATGGTGAGCTGGTTTGTTTAAGTCAGGCACCCGGGGAGACACCTGTTGTCCGTTGGAGGAATAGGGCCCTTATACGTCACCTGCAGCGCATTCATAATAAGTCAGTGACAAGTTCAAAAACTTGGGCCGACAGCGGAAGCAGTCCACTGACCAGTAAATCCCTTCCTCTTGTAACCAAGCTCACGCAAACCACCCCACCAACTCCCTCAGTGTCAATTTCCTCCTTCCCCAGGAATGCCAATAGTCCTGCAGGCCATGTCACTGGCAATTCTGACGAGTCCTCTCCTGCCTGGGATTCCTCCGATGCATCCTTGCGTGTAACGCCTACTGCTGCTGGCGCTGCTGTTGTTGCTGCTGGGAGTCGATGGTCATCCCTGAGGGGAAGTCGTAAGCCCACTTGTACTACTTCCAGTAAGCAATTGACTGTCCAACAGTCCTTTGCGAGGAAGATGAAATATCACAGCAGTCATCCTGTTGCAAAGCGGATAACTGAGTCCTTGACAACTATGTTGGTGTTAGACGTGCGTCCGGTATCCGCCGTTAGTTCACAGGGAACTAGACAATTTATTGAGGCAGTGTGCCCCCGTTACCAAATACCATCTAGGTTCCACTTCTGTAGGCAGGCGATACCGAGAATGTACACGGACGTCAGAAAAAGACTCACCAGTGTCCTAAAAAATGCAGTTGTACCCAATGTCCACTTAACCACGGACATGTGGACAAGTGGAGCAGGGCAGGGTCAGGACTATATGACTGTGACAGCCCACTGGGTAGATGTATGGACTCCCGCCGCAAGAACAGCAGCGGCGGCACCAGTAGCAGCATCTCGCAAACGCCAACTCTTTCCTAGGCAGGCTACGCTTTGTATCACCGCTTTCCAGAATACGCACACAGCTGAAAACCTCTTACGGCAACTGAGGAAGATCATCGCAGAATGGCTTACCCCAATTGGACTCTCCTGTGGATTTGTGGCATCGGACAACGCCAGCAATATTGTGTGTGCATTAAATATGGGCAAATTCCAGCACGTCCCATGTTTTGCACATACCTTGAATTTGGTGGTGCAGAATTTTTTTAAAAACGACAGGGGCGTGCAAGAGATGCTGTCGGTGGCCAGAAGAATTGCGGGACACTTTCGGCATACAGGCACCACGTACAGAAGACTGGAGCACCACCAAAAACTACTGAACCTGCCCTGCCATCATCTGAAGCAAGAAGTGGTAACGAGGTGGAATTCAACCCTCTATATGCTTCAGAGGTTGGAGGAGCAGCAAAAGGCCATTCAAGCCTATACAATTGAGCACGATATAGGAGGTGGAATGCACCTGTCTCAAGTGCAGTGGAGAATGATTTCAACGTTGTGCAAGGTTCTGATGCCCTTTGAACTTGCCACACGTGAAGTCAGTTCAGACACTGCCAGCCTGAGTCAGGTCATTCCCCTCATCAGGCTTTTGCAGAAGAAGCTGGAGACATTGAAGGAGGAGCTAACACGGAGCGATTCCGCTAGGCATGTGGGACTTGTGGATGGAGCCCTTAATTCGCTTAACAAGGATTCACGGGTGGTCAATCTGTTGAAATCAGAGCACTACATTTGGCCACCGTGCTCGATCCTAGATTTAAAACCTACCTTGGATCTCTCTTTCCGGCAGACACAAGTCTGCTGGGGTTGAAAGACCTGCTGGTGAGAAAATTGTCAAGTCAAGCGGAACGCGACCTGTCAACATCTCCTCCTTCACATTCTCCCGCAACTGGGGGTGCGAGGAAAAGGCTCAGAATTCCGAGCCCACCCGCTGGCGGTGATGCAGGGCAGTCTGGAGCGACTGCTGATGCTGACATCTGGTCCGGACTGAAGGACCTGACAACGATTACGGACATGTCGTCTACTGTCACTGCATATGATTCTCTCAACATTGAAAGAATGGTGGAGGATTATATGAGTGACCGCATCCAAGTAGGCACGTCACACAGTCCGTACTTATACTGGCAGGAAAAAGAGGCAATTTGGAGGCCCTTGCACAAACTGGCTTTATTCTACCTAAGTTGCCCTCCCACAAGTGTGTACTCCGAAAGAGTGTTTAGTGCCGCCGCTCACCTTGTCAGCAATCGGCGTACGAGGTTACATCCAGAAAATGTGGAGAAGATGATGTTCATTAATATGAATTATAATCAATTCCTCCGCGGAGACATTGACCAGCAGCAATTGCCTCCACAAAGTACACAGGGAGCTGAGATGGTGGATTCCAGTGGGGACGAATTGATAATCTGTGAGGAGGGGGATGTACACGGTGATATATCGGAGGATGATGATGAGGTGGACATCTTGCCTCTGAAGAGCCAGTTTGTGCAAGGAGAGATTAATTGCTTCTTTTTTGGGGGGGGTCCAAACCAACCCGTCATATCAGTCACAGTCGTGTGGCAGACCCTGTCACTGAAATGATGGGTTGGTTAAAGTGTGCATGTCCTGTTTTGTTTATACAACATAAGGGTGGGTGGGAGGGCCCAAGGACAATTCCATCTTGCACCTCTTTTTTCTTTTATTTTTCTTTGCGTCATGTGCTGTTTGGGGAGGGTTTTTTGGAAGGGACATCCTGCGTGACACTGCAGTGCCACTCCTAAATGGGCCCGGTGTTTGTGTCGGCCACTAGGGTCGCTTATCTTACTCACACAGTCAGCTACCTCATTGCGCCTCTTTTTTTCTTTGCGTCATGTGCTGTTTGGGGAGGGTTTTTTGGAAGGGACATCCTGCGTGACACTGCAGTGCCACTCCTAAATGGGCCCGGTGTTTGTGTCGGCCACTACGGTCGCTAATCTTACTCACACAGCTACCTCATTGCGCCTCTTTTTTTCTTTGCGTCATGTGCTGTTTGGGGAGGGTTTTTTGGAAGGGACATCCTGCGTGACACTGCAGTGCCACTCCTAAATGGGCCCGGTGTTTGTGTCGGCCACTAGGGTCGCTTATCTTACTCACACAGTCAGCTACCTCATTGCGCCTCTTTTTTTCTTTGCGTCATGTGCTGTTTGGGGAGTGTTTTTTGGAAGGGCCATCCTGCGTGACACTGCAGTGCCACTCCTAGATGGGCCCGGTGTTTGTGTCGGCCACTAGGGTCGCTAATCTTACTCACACAGCTACCTCATTGCGCCTCTTTTTTTATTTGCGTCATGTGCTGTTTGGGGAGGGTTTTTTGGAAGGGACATCCTGCGTGACACTGCAGTGCCACTCCTAAATGGGCCCGGTGTTTGTGTCGGCCACTAGGGTCGCTAATCTTACTCACACAGCTACCTCATTGCGCCTCTTTTTTTCTTTGCGTCATGTGCTGTTTGGGGAGGGTTTTTTGGAAGGGACATCCTGCGTGACACTGCAGTGCCACTCCTAAATGGGCCCGGTGTTTGTGTCGGCCACTAGGGTCGCTAATCTTACTCACACAGCTACCTCATTGCGCCTCTTTTTTTCTTTGCGTCATGTGCTGTTTGGGGAGGGTTTTTTGGAAGGGCCATCCTGCGTGACACTGCAGTGCCACTCCTAGATGGGCCCGGTGTTTGTGTCGGCCACTAGGGTCGCTAATCTTACTCACACAGCTACCTCATTGCGCCTCTTTTTTTCTTTGCGTCATGTGCTGTTTGGGGAGGGTTTTTTGGAAGGGACATCCTGCGTGACACTGCAGTGCCACTCCTAGATGGGCCAGGTGTTTGTGTCGGCCACTAGGGTCGCTTAGCTTAGTCATCCAGCGACCTCGGTGCAAATTTTAGGACTAAAAATAATATTGTGAGGTGTGAGGTATTCAGAATAGACTGAAAATGAGTGGAAATTATGGTTTTTGAGGTTAATAATAATATGGGATCAAAATGACCCCCAAATTCTATGATTTAAGCTGTTTTTTAGGGTTTTTTGAAAAAAACACCCGAATCCAAAACACACCCGAATCCGACAAAAAAAATTCGGTGAGGTTTTGCCAAAACGCGGTCGAACCCAAAACACGGCCGCGGAACCAAAACCAAAACACAAAACCCGAAAAATTTCAGGCGCTCATCTCTACATAAAAGTACTGTAACTTGCACTTTAAATGACATCAAATAAGCTAAATCACATTTAATAAGATTGAGGAATGCCACAAAAACAAGGATATCTGGCTACAGCTAATGTGATGCCCAAGAATGATCACATGATATCTTCTAATACAAATTAATAGCTGTCCACAAACAGAGCAATCTGGTTTCTAAATTAGGGATGTGCACTTGAAATTTTTCGGCTTTTGTGTTTTGGTTTTGGGTTCGGTTCCGCGGCCGTGTTTTGGGTTCGACCGCGTTTTGGCAAAACCTCACCGAATTTTTTTTGTCGGATTCGGGTGTGTTTTGGATTCGGGTGTTTTTTTCAAAAAACCCTAAAAAACAGCTTAAATCATAGAATGTGGGGGTCATTTTGATCCCAAAGTATTATTAACCTCAAAAACCATAATTTCCACTCATTTTCAGTCTATTCTGAATACCTCACACCTCACAATATTATTTTTAGTCCTAAAATTTGCACCAAGGTCGCTGAATGACTAAGCTAAGCGACCCTAGTGGCCGACACAAACACCTGGCCCATCTAGGAGTGGCACTGCAGTGTCACGCAGGATGGCCCTTCCAAAAAACACTCCCCAAACAGCACATGACGCAAAGAAAAAAAGAGGCGCAATGAGGTAGCTGTGTGAGTAAGCTAAGCGACCCTAGTGGCCGACACAAACACCTGGCCCATCTAGGAGTGGCACTGCAGTGTCACGCAGGATGGCCCTTCCAAAAAACACTCCCCAAACAGCACATGACGCAAAGAAAAAAAAAGAGGCGCAATGAGGTAGCTGTGTGAGTAAGATAAGCGACCCTAGTGGCCGACACAAACACCTGGCCCATCTAGGAGTGGCACTGCAGTGTCACGCAGGATGGCCCTTCCAAAAAACACTCCCCAAACAGCACATGACGCAAAGAAGAAAAAAAGAGGCGCAATGAGGTAGCTGTGTGAGTAAGCTAAGCGACCCTAGTGGCCGACACAAACACCTGGCCCATCTAGGAGTGGCACTGCAGTGTCACGCAGGATGGCCCTTCCAAAAAACACTTCTCAAACAGCACATGACGCAAAGAAGAAAAAAAGAGGCGCAATGAGGTAGCTGTGTGAGTAAGATAAGCGACACTAGTGGCCGACACAAACACCTGGCCCATCTAGGAGTGGCACTGCAGTGTCACGCAGGATGGCCCTTCCAAAAAACACTCCCCAAACAGCACATGACGCAAAGAAGAAAAAAAGAGGCGCAATGAGGTAGCTGTGTGAGTAAGCTAAGCGACCCTAGTGGCCGACACAAATACCTGGCCCATCTAGGAGTGGCACTGCAGTGTCACGCAGGATGGCCCTTCCAAAAAACACTCCCCAAACAGCACATGACGCAAAGAAGAAAAAAAGAGGCGCAATGAGGTAGCTGTGTGAGTAAGATAAGCGACCCTAGTGGCCGACACAAACACCTGGCCCATCTAGGAGTGGCACTGCAGTGTCACGCAGGATGGCCCTTCCAAAAAACACTCCCCAAATAGCACATGACGCAAAGAAGAAAAAAAGAGGCGCAATGAGGTAGCTGTGTGAGTAAGATAAGCGACCCTAGTGGCCGACACAAACACCTGGCCCATCTAGGAGTGGCACTGCAGTGTCACGCAGGATGGCCCTTCCAAAAAACACTCCCCAAACAGCACATGACGCAAAGAAGAAAAAAAGAGGCGCAATGAGGTAGCTGTGTGAGTAAGATAAGCGACCCTAGTGGCCGACACAAACACCTGGCCCATCTAGGAGTGGCACTGCAGTGTCACGCAGGATGGCCCTTCCAAAAAACACTCCCCAAACAGCACATGACGCAAATAAAAATGAAAGAAAAAAGAGGTGCAAGATGGAATTGTCCTTGGGCCCTCCCACCCACCCTTATGTTGTATAAACAGGACATGCACACTTTAACCAACCCATCATTTCAGTGACAGGGTCTGCCACACGACTGTGACTGAAATGACGGGTTGGTTTGGACCCCCACCGAAAAAGAAGCAATTAATCTCTCCTTGCACAAACTGGCTCTACAGAGGCAAGATGTCCACCTCATCATCATCCTCCGATATATCACCGTGTACATCCCGCTCCTCACAGATTATCAATTCTTCCCCACTGGAATCCACCATCTCAGCTCCCTGTGTACATTGTGGAGGCAATTGCTGCTGGTCAATGTCTCCACGGAGGAATTGATTATAATTCATTTTAATGAACATCATCTTCTCCACATTTTCTGGAAGAAACCTCGTACGCAGATTGCTGACAAGGTGAGCGGCGGCACTAAACACTCTTTCGGAGTACACACTTGTGGGAGGGCAACTTAGGTAGAATAAAGCCAGTTTGTGCAAGGGCCTCCAAATTGCCTCTTTTTCCTGCCAGTATAAGTACGGACTGTCTGACGTGCCTACTTGGATGCGGTCACTCATATAATCCTCCACCATTCTTTCAATGGGGAGAGAATCATATGCAGTGACAGTAGACGACATGTCCGTAATCGTTGTCAGGTCCTTCAGTCCGGACCAGATGTCAGCATCAGCAGTCGCTCCAGACTGCCCTGCATCACCGCCAGCGGGTGGGCTCGGAATTCTGAGCCTTTTCCTCGCACCCCCAGTTGCGGGAGAATGTGAAGGAGGAGATGTTGACAGGTCGCGTTCCGCTTGACTTGACAATTTTCTCACCAGCAGGTCTTTCAACCCCAGCAGACTTGTGTCTGCCGGAAAGAGAGATCCAAGGTAGGTTTTAAATCTAGGATCGAGCACGGTGGCCAAAATGTAGTGCTCTGATTTCAACAGATTGACCACCCGTGAATCCTTGTTAAGCGAATTAAGGGCTCCATCCACAAGTCCCACATGCCTAGCGGAATCGCTCCCTTTTAGCTCCTCCTTCAATGCCTCCAGCTTCTTCTGCAAAAGCCTGATGAGGGGAATGACCTGACTCAGGCTGGCAGTGTCTGAACTGACTTCACGTGTGGCAAGTTCAAAAGGTTGCAGAACCTTGCACAACGTTGAAATCATTCTCCACTGCGCTTGAGACAGGTGCATTCCACCTCCTATATCGTGCTCAATTGTATTGGCTTGAATGGCCTTTTGCTGCTCCTCCAACCTCTGAAGCATATAGAGGGTTGAATTCCACCTCGTTACCACTTCTTGCTTCAGATGATGGCAGGGCAGGTTCAGGCATTTTTGGTGGTGCTCCAGTCTTCTGTACGTGGTGCCTGTACGCCGAAAGTGTCCCGCAATTCTTCTGGCCACCGACAGCATCTCTTGCACGCCCCTCTCGTTTTTTAAAAAATTCTGCACCACCAAATTCAAGGTATGTGCAAAACATGGGACGTGCTGGAATTTGCCCATATTTAATGCACACACAATATTGCTGGCGTTGTCCGATGCCACAAATCCACAGGAGAGTCCAATTGGGGTAAGCCATTCCGCGATGATCTTCCTCAGTTGCCGTAAGAGGTTTTCAGCTGTGTGCGTATTCTGGAAACCGGTGATACAAAGCGTAGCCTGCCTAGGAAAGAGTTGGCGTTTGCGAGATGCTGCTACTGGTGCCGCCGCTGCTGTTCTTGCGGCGGGAGTCCATACATCTACCCAGTGGGCTGTCACAGTCATATAGTCCTGACCCTGCCCTGCTCCACTTGTCCACATGTCCGTGGTTAAGTGGACATTGGGTACAACTGCATTTTTTAGGACACTGGTGAGTCTTTTTCTGACGTCCGTGTACATTCTCGGTATCGCCTGCCTAGAGAAGTGGAACCTAGATGGTATTTGGTAACGGGGGCACACTACCTCAAGAAATTGTCTAGTTCCCTGTGAACTAACGGCGGATACCGGACGCACGTCTAACACCAACATAGTTGTCAAGGCCTCAGTTATCCGCTTTGCAACAGGATGACTGCTGTGATATTTCATCTTCCTCGCAAAGGACTGTTGGACAGTCAATTGCTTGGTGGAAGTAGTAAAAGTGGGCTTACGAATTCCCCTCTGGGATGACCATCGACTCCCAGCAGCAACAACAGCAGCGCCAGCAGCAGTAGGCGTTACACGCAAGGATGCATCGGAGGAATCCCAGGCAGGAGAGGACTCGTCAGAATTGCCAGTGACATGGCCTGCAGGACTATTGGCATTCCTGGGGAAGGAGGAAATTGACACTGAGGGAGTTGGTGGGGTGGTTTGCGTGAGCTTGGTTACAAGAGGAAGGGATTTACTGGTCAGTGGACTGCTTCCGCTGTCGCCCAAAGTTTTTGAACTTGTCACTGACTTATTATGAATGCGCTGCAGGTGACGTATAAGGGAGGATGCTCCGAGGTGGTTAACGTCCTTACCCCTACTTATTACAGCTTGACAAAGGCCACACACGGCTTGACAAATGTTGTCCGCATTTCTGGTGAAATACTTCCACACCGAAGAGCTGATTTTTTTGGTATTTTCACCAGGCATGTCAATGGCCCTATTCCTCCCACGGACAACAGGTGTCTCCCCGGGTGCCTGACTTAAACAAACCACCTCACCATCAGAATCCTCCTTGTCAATTTCCTCCCCAGCGCCAGCAACACCCATATCCCCCTCATCCTGGTGTACTTCAACACTGACATCTTCAATCTGACTATGAGGAACTGGACTGCGGGTGCTCCTTCCAGCACTTGCAGGGGGCGTGCAAATGGTGGAAGGCGCATGCTCTTCACGTCCAGTGTTGGGAAGGTCAGGCATCGCAACCGACACAATTGGACTCTCCTTGTGGATTTGGGATTTCGAAGAACGCACAGTTCTTTGCGGTGCTTTTGCCAGCTTGAGTCTTTTCAGTTTTCTAGCGAGAGGCTGAGTGCTTCCATCCTCATGTGAAGCTGAACCACTAGCCATGAACATAGGCCAGGGCCTCAGCCGTTCCTTGCCACTCCGTGTGGTAAATGGCATATTGGCAAGTTTACGCTTCTCCTCCGACAATTTTATTTTAGATTTTGGAGTCCTTTTTTTACTGATAGTTTGTGTTTTGGATTTTACATGCTCTGTACTATGACATTGGGCATCGGCCTTGGCAGACGACGTTGCTGGCATTTCATCGTCTCGGCCATGACTAGTGGCAGCAGCTTCAGCACGAGGTGGAAGTGGATCTTGATCTTTCCCTAATTTTGGAACCTCAACATTTTTGTTCTCCATATTTTAATAGGCACAACTAAAAGACACAGAGGTAGCTACAGCCGTGGACTACCGTACTGTGTCTGCTGCTAATATAGACTGGATGATAATGAGATGAAATCAATATATATATATATATAATATCACTAGTACTGCAGCCGGACAGGTATATATATTTATTATGTAATGACTGATGACGGACCTGCTGGACACTGTCAGCTCAGCAGCACCGCAGACTGCTACAGTAAGCTACTATAGTAGTATGTATAAAGAAGAAAGAAAAAAAAAAACACGGGTAGGTGGTATACAATTATGGATGGACGAGCGACTGCCAACACAGAGGTAGCTACAGCCGTGGACTACCGTACTGTGTCTGCTGCTAATATAGACTGGATGATAATGAGATGAAATCAATATATATATATATATATAATATCACTAGTACTGCAGCCGGACAGGTATATATATTTATTATGTAATGACTGATGACGGACCTGCTGGACACTGTCAGCTCAGCAGCACCGCAGACTGCTACAGTAAGCTACTATAGTAGTATGTATAAAGAAGAAAGAAAAAAAAAACCACGGGTAGGTGGTATACAATTATGGATGGACGAGCGACTGCCGAGTGCCGACACAGAGGTAGCTACAGCCGTGGACTACCGTACTGTGTCTGCTGCTAATGTAGACTGGATGGTAATGAGATGAAATCAATATATATATATATAATATCACTAGTACTGCAGCCGGACAGGTATATATATTTATTATGTAATGACTGATGACGGACCTGCTGGACACTGTCAGCTCAGCAGCACCGCAGACTGGTACAGTAAGCTACTATAGTAGTATGTATAAAGAAGAAAGAAAAAAAAAACCACGGGTAGGTGGTATACAATTATGGATGGACGAGCGACTGCCGACACAGAGGTAGCTACAGCCGTGGACTACCGTACTGTGTCTGCTGCTAATATAGACTGGATGATAATGAGATGAAATCAATATATATATATATAATATCACTAGTACTGCAGCCGGACAGGTATATATATTTATTATGTAATGACTGATGACGGACCTGCTGGACACTGTCAGCTCAGCAGCACCGCAGACTGCTACAGTAAGCTACTATAGTAGTATGTATAAAGAAGAAAGAAAAAAAAAAACCACGGGTAGGTGGTATACAATTATGGATGGACGAGCGACTGCCGACACAGAGGTAGCTACAGCCGTGGACTACCGTACTGTGTCTGCTGCTAATATAGACTGGATGATAATGAGATGAAATCAATATATATATATATAATATCACACTAGTACTGCAGCCGGACAGGTAGATATATTTATTATGTAATGACTGATGACGGACCTGCTGGACACTGTCAGCTCAGCAGCACCGCAGACTGCTACAGTAAGCTACTATAGTAGTATGTATAAAGAAGAAAGAAAAAAAAAACCACGGGTAGGTGGTATACAATTATGGATGGACGAGCGACTGCCGACACAGAGGTAGCTACAGCCGTGGACTACCGTACTGTGTCTGCTGCTAATATAGACTGGATGATAATGAGATGAAATCAATATATATATATATAATATCACTAGTACTGCAGCCGGACAAGTATATATATTTATTATGTAATGACTGATGACGGACCTGCTGGACACTGTCAGCTCAGCAGCACCGCAGACTGCTACAGTAAGCTACTATAGTAGTATGTATAAAGAAGAAAGAAAAAAAAAAACCACGGGTAGGTGGTATACAATTATGGATGGACGAGCGACTGCCGACACAGAGGTAGCTACAGCCGTGGACTACCGTACTGTGTCTGCTGCTAATATAGACTGGATGATAATGAGATGAAATCAATATATATATATATATAATATCACTAGTACTGCAGCCGGACAGGTATATATATTTATTATGTAATGACTGATGACAGACCTGCTGGACACTGTCAGCTCAGCAGCACCGCAGACTGCTACAGTAAGCTACTATAGTAGTATGTATAAAGAAGAAAGAAAAAAAAAACCACGGGTAGGTGGTATACAATTATGGATGGACGAGCGACTGCCGAGTGCCGACACAGAGGTAGCTACAGCCGTGGACTACCGTACTGTGTCTGCTGCTAATATAGACTGGATGATAATGAGATGAAATCAATATATATATATATAATATCACTAGTACTGCAGCCGGACAGGTATATATATTTATTATGTAATGACTGATGACGGACCTGCTGGACACTGTCAGCTCAGCAGCACCGCAGACTGCTACAGTAAGCTACTATAGTAGTATGTATAAAGAAGAAAGAAAAAAAAAACCACGGGTAGGTGGTATACAATTATGGATGGACGAGCGACTGCCGACACAGAGGTAGCTACAGCCGTGGACTACCGTACTGTGTCTGCTGCTAATATAGACTGGATGATAATGAGATGAAATCAATATATATATATATAATATCACTAGTACTGCAGCCGGACAAGTATATATATTTATTATGTAATGACTGATGACGGACCTGCTGGACACTGTCAGCTCAGCAGCACCGCAGACTGCTACAGTAAGCTACTATAGTAGTATGTATAAAGAAGAAAGAAAAAAAAAAACCACGGGTAGGTGGTATACAATTATGGATGGACGAGCGACTGCCGACACAGAGGTAGCTACAGCCGTGGACTACCGTACTGTGTCTGCTGCTAATATAGACTGGATGATAATGAGATGAAATCAATATATATATATATATAATATCACTAGTACTGCAGCCGGACAGGTATATATATTTATTATGTAATGACTGATGACAGACCTGCTGGACACTGTCAGCTCAGCAGCACCGCAGACTGCTACAGTAAGCTACTATAGTAGTATGTATAAAGAAGAAAGAAAAAAAAAACACGGGTAGGTGGTATACAATTATGGATGGACGAGCGACTGCCGAGTGCCGACACAGAGGTAGCTACAGCCGTGGACTACCGTACTGTGTCTGCTGCTAATATAGACTGGATGATAATGAGATGAAATCAATATATATATATATAATATCACTAGTACTGCAGCCGGACAGGTATATATATTTATTATGTAATGACTGATGACGGACCTGCTGGACACTGTCAGCTCAGCAGCACCGCAGACTGCTACAGTAAGCTACTATAGTAGTATGTATAAAGAAGAAAGAAAAAAAAAAAACCACGGGTAGGTGGTATACAATTATGGATGGACGAGCGACTGCCGACACAGAGGTAGCTACAGCCGTGGACTACCGTACTGTGTCTGCTGCTAATATAGACTGGATGATAATGAGATGAAATCAATATATATATATATATATAATATCACTAGTACTGCAGCCGGACAGGTATATATATTTATTATGTAATGACTGATGACGGACCTGCTGGACACTGTCAGCTCAGCAGCACCGCAGACTGCTACAGTAAGCTACTATAGTAGTATGTATAAAGAAGAAAGAAAAAAAAACCCACGGGTAGGTGGTATACAATTATGGATGGACGAGCGACTGCCGACACAGAGGTAGCTACAGCCGTGGACTACCGTACTGTGTCTGCTGCTAATATAGACTGGATGATAATGAGATGAAATCAATATATATATATATATATATATAATATCACTAGTACTGCAGCCGGACAGGTATATATATTTATTATGTAATGACTGATGACGGACCTGCTGGACACTGTCAGCTCAGCAGCACCGCAGACTGCTACAGTAAGCTACTATAGTAGTATGTATAAAGAAGAAAGAAAAAAAAAAACCACGGGTAGGTGGTATACAATATTATATATATATTATATACAATTATATATATATATATATATATTAAACTCACTGGTGGTGATTATTAAACTGGTGGTCAGGTCACTGGTCAGTGGTCACACTATCAGCAACTTGCAAGTAGTACTCCTAAGCAGACAATCACAATATATATTATACTGGTGGTCAGTGTGGTCACAATGGCAGTGTGGCACTCTGGCAGCAAAAGTGTGCACTGTACGTTATATGTACTCCTGAGTCCTGCTCTCAGACTCTAACTGCTCCCCACTGTCAGTGTCTCCCCCACAAGTCAGATAATACAGTCACACTATCTATCACTTCAGCAAGTAACTACTAATACTCCTCCTAATGCTCCCCAAAATTACTACTGTGTCTCTCTCTACTGTCTCACTCTCTTCTCTATAAACGGAGAGGACGCCAGCCACGTCCTCTCCCTATGAATCTCAATGCACGTGTGAAAATGGCGGCGACGCGCGGCTCCTTATATAGAATCCGAGTCTCGCGAGAATCCGACAGCGGGATGATGACGTTCGGGCGCGCTCGGGTTAACCGAGCAAGGCGGGAAGATCCGAGTCGCTCGGCCCCGTGTGAAAAAAACTGAAGTTCGGGCGGGTTCGGATTCCGAGGAACCGAACCCGCTCATCCCTATTCTAAATCCAATCATCAAACAAGCAAATCTATGGTCAAATGTTCCGTTTCGTGGAACACCAAGTTGTGCATACCTAGCAGTCGCATAATGCTCCCAGACTATGCCTAATTTGTCTTAAGCTATATACAAAAACATATTTTCATTAGTTTGATTGTATTTTATGTTTTAAAAGTTATGTTAAGTTATTACTTAGGTTTTATGTTTTTAACCAAAACATTAAACTAATGGACTAATTTCCTTGAAAATATTGGCATCCTGCTTTAAGGATTTAATAATTGGACAAACTTTTTTTTTTTATGGTTAGTTACCATGAAAACATTAGTTAATTTAACGAGAGTGCCTAAAGAGTCTACTATGATGTGGTGGCAGGCTTAATCATTTTTGGACAAAATATCTGACTAAATTTTTTGGGGCAATGATAAAAGGAGGTGATGGTGGGGGCTGCCTATATTGTCATTCCCAGGCCTCACAATTTCTGATGGCAGCCTTGCATACCACTCTATTAATTGCGCTCTACAGCTATTTTAACATGATATTCAAAACTAGTTCACAGTCAGTGCAAAATTACATTTGATAAAGAAGTCTAAATATTTATTAAAACATTTCTAATTAGGCTATGTTCCAGAAGACTTTTAACTCCATTTCAGGAACAGATACTCTCTTCACCCTGTGAAATGCTGAAGCATGTTCATAGTTCTCGGTGGCTCAGAGAGCAGGTCTGTTGTTGCTAAGCTTACTTGCTACTCAAATTGAAATCCTTTGCAGACGGCTTGTAGGATATCAGCATCCTCTGTTTACTGTCACTATCATTTTAACATATTTTTACAAAAATGTAAAATAAATATAACCACAGTTAGTGAAACTTGTAGCTCCCTCCATGAGAAGAGAATTGAGGCTTGAGAACGGGAGGATAACAATTCCACCTAACATCATTGGCGTGTGGTCAGCTGAAACATAGGGGGCCATTCAGATCTGAGCTCTGCTGTGCGTTTTCTCACAGTGGGCGATCAGGTACTAACTGCGCATGTGTATGCACGCAATGCACACACACGTCAGACAGCAACAAAGGGCATCGCTGGTCAGCGATTGGATGGTGCAAAAGATACGTTCGCACACCCACTCACAAGGTGATTGACAGGAAGAAGTCATTCGTGGGTGGTAACTGACCGTTTACTGGGAGCGTCCGGAAAAACACAGTCGTTCCGAAGCGTTTTGAGGGAGGGTGTCTGATGTCAGCTCCGGCCTTGATCATCCTGATGTGATCGCACTGTAGGAGTAAGTCCTGGGCTGCACAGAGACTGCACAAATGGATTTTAGCAGCTCGGGGTACACATAGGATCACACTGTTGCACGGCGAATATATACTACCCCTGGAGGCGGCTACTATCTGAACGCAGGACAGCAAAATTAGTAGCCCAGCGATCAGATCTGAATGACCCCCATAGTGCTGTCATGAAAGTTCCAAATGTAAAAAAAAAATTCTAGCAGATAAATATTTTGAAAGACTGAGATTACATAGTTCATGAAGCATCTGTCCTTATGGTGTATGTAAAAGGCTAAAGCCTGTACCACAGCAGACGATAAATAAGACTAATTGTCATTCTGAGCAGAATCGGAAACGACAAATCATCCGCATTGTCTAGTGTGTATTAGAGATGAGCGGGTTTGGTTCTCCGAAAACCTAAACCCCCGCCCCCCTCCCCCTGGACTTCACGTGGTTCACACGGGTCTGAGGCAGCCTCGGATCTTCCCGCCTGACTCGGAAAACCCGAACGGGGGAAAACGTCATCATCCCGCTGTCGGATTCTCGCGAGATTCAGATTCCATATAAAGAGCCGCGCGTCGCCGCCATTTTCACTCATGCATTGTCGAGAGAGCGAGAGGAAGTGGCTATGTTCTCTGAGTGGAAAGCTCAATATCAGCTCAATATCAGTGCTCAGTATCTGTGCTGCATTGTGGTGACCAATATACTACAGTACACATCTCGCTGCTCAGTGTCAGTTCTAGTATCCTCATTAGTGCTCAGGATCAGTGCTGATTGTCTTGCTGCTGCATTGTGGTGACCAGTATACTACAATACAATAGTCCAGTGCTGTTCTCGCTACCCAGTGTCAGCTCTAGTTTCCTCATCAGTGCTCAGTATCACTACTCATTGTCTTGCTGCTGCATTGTGGTGACCAGTATACTACAGTACAATAGTCCAGTGCTGTTCTCGCTGCCCAGTGTCAGTTCTAGTATCCTCATCAGTGATCAGTATCACTACTCATTGTCTTGTGCTGCATTGTGGTGACCAGTATACTACAGTACAGTAGTCCAGTGCTGTTCTTGCTGCCCATTGTCAGTTCTAGTATCCTCATCAGTGCTCAGTATCACTACTCATTGTCTTGTGCTGCATTGTGGTGACCAGTATACTACAGTACAATAGTCCAGTGCTGTTCTCGCTGCTCAGTGTCAGTTCTAGTATCCTCATCAGTGCTCAGTATCACTACTCATTGTCTTGTGCTGCATTGTGGTGACCAGTAGTCCAGTGCTGTTCACGCTGCCCAGTGTTAGTTCTAGTATCCTCATCAGTGCTCAGTATCACTACTCACTGTCTTGTGCTGCATTGTGGTGACCAGTATACTACAGTACAATAGTCCAGTGCTGTTCTCGCTGCCCAGTGTCAGTTCTAGTATCCTCATCAGTGCTCAGTATCACTACTCATTGTCTTGCTGCTGCATTGTGGTGACCAGTATACTACAGTACAATAGTCCAGTGCTGTTCTCGCTACCCAGTGTCAGTTCTAGCATCCCTTATCAGTGCTCAGTATCACTACTCATTGTCTTGTGCAGCATTGTAATGACCAGTATACTACAGTATATTACTAAAAGTCCAGTGTCTTGTGCTGCATCTTGCTGCTGTAGGGTGCTGTGGTAGTGTCCTGTCACTGTGCATAGGTCATCATCATTCCAGTCACAGTGGTATCTGGAATCTATCTAGTGGTATCTAATTCCAGACATTACTGCCATCTAATTCCAGATATATTACTGGCATATAATTCCACACATAAAACTATGGAGAACAAAAATTTGGAGGGTAAAATAGGGAAAGATCAAGATCCACTTCCACCTAGTGCTGAAGCTGCTGCCACTAGTCATGGCAGAGACGATGAAATGCCATCAACATTGTCTGCCAAGGCCGATGCCCAATATCATAGTAGAGAGCATGTAAAATCCAAAAAAAACAAAAGTTCAGGAAAATGACACAAAAATCTAAATTAAAATCATCTGAGGAGAAGCGTAAACTTGCCAATATGCCATTTACGACACGGAGTGGCAAGGAACGGCTGAGGCCCTGGCCTATGTTCATGGCTAGTGGTTCAGCTTCACATGAGAATGGAAGCACTCATCCTCCTGCTAGACAAATTAAAAGAGTTAAGCTGGCAAAAGCACAGCAAAGAACTGTGCGTTCTTCTAAATCACAAATCCCCAAGGAGAGTCCAATTGTGTTGGTTGCGATGCCTGACCTTCCCAACACTGGACGGGAAGAGGTAGCTCCTTCCATCATTTGCACGCCCCCTGCAAGTGCTGGAAGGAGCACCCATAGTCCAGTTCCTGATATTCAAATTGTAGATGTCACTGTTGAAGTACACCAGGATGAGGATATGGGTGTTGCTGGCGCTGAGCAGGAAATTGACAAGGAGGATTCTGATGGTGAGGTGGATTGTTTAAGTCAGGCACCCGGGGAGACACCTGTTGTCCGTGGGATGAATAAGGCCATTGACATGCCTGGTCAAAATACAAAAAAAAAATCACCTCTTCGGTGTGGAATTATTGTAACAGAAATGCGGACAATTGGTGTCAAGCATGTGTTGCCTTTGTCAGGCTGTAATAAGTAGGGGTAAGGACGTTAACCACCTAGGAACATCCTCCCTTATACGTCACCTGGAGCACAATCATCAGAAGTCATTGACAAGTTCAAAAACTTTGGGTGACAGCGGAAGCAGTCCAGTGACAACTAATTCCCTTCTTCATCTTGTACCCAAGCTCCTGCAAATCACACCACCAACTCCCTCAATGTCAATTTCCTCCTTAGACAGGAGCGCCAATAGTCCTGCAGGCCATGTCACTGGCAAATCTGACGAGTCCTTTCCTAACTGGGATTCCTCTGATGAATCCTTGAGTGGAACGCCTACTGCTGCTGGCGCTGCTGTTGTTGCTGCTGGGAGTCGATCGTCATCCCAGAGGGGAAGTCGGAAGACCACTTGTACTACTTCCAGTAAGCAATTGACTGTGCAACAGCCCTTTGCGAGGATGAAATATCACAGCAGTCATCCTGTTGCAAAGCAGATAACTCAGGCCTTGACAACTATGTTGGTGTTAGACGTGCGTCCGGTATCCTCTGTTAGTTCACAGGGACTTAGAGAATTGCTTGAGGTAGTGTGTCCCCGGTACCAAATACCATTCCACTTCTCTAGACAGGCGATACTGAGAATGTACACAGACGTCAGAAAAAGAGTCACCAGTGTCCTAAAAAATGCAGTTGTACCCACTGTCCACTTAACCACGGACATGTGGACAAGTGGAGCAGGGCAGACTAAAGACTATATGACTGTGACAGCCCACTGGGTAGATGTATTGCCTCCCGCAGCAACAACAGCAGCAGCGGCAACAGTAGCAGCATCTCGCAAATGCCAACTCGTTCCTAGGCAGGCTGCGCTTTGTATAACCGCTTTCCATAAGAGGCACACAGCTGACAACCTCTTACGGAAACTGAGGAACAACATCGCAGATTGGCTTACCCCAATTGAACTCTCCTGGGGATTTGTGACATCAGACAATGCCACCAATATTGTGCGTGCATTACATGTGGGCAAATTCCAGCTCGTCCCATGTTTTGTACATACAATGAATTTGGTGGTGCAGAATTTTGTAAAAAATGACAGGGGCGTGCAGGAGATGCTGTCGGTGGCCCGAAAAATTGCGGGCCACTTTCGGCATTCAGCCACCGCGTGCCGAAGACTGGAGCACCAGCAAACACTCCTGAACCTGCCATGCCATCAGCTGAAGCAAGAGGTGGTAATAACGAGGTGGAATTCAACCCTCTATATGCTTCAGAAGATGGAGGAGCAGCAAAAGGCCATTCAAGCCTATACATCTGCCTACGATATAGGCAAAGGACCCCCTCCTTTGCCTATATCGCACCTGACTCAAGCACAGTGGAGAATGATTTCAACGTTATGCAAGGTTCTCCAACCCTTTGAACTTGCCACACGTGAAGTCAGTTCAGACACTGCCAGCCTAAGTCAGGTTATTCCCCTCATCAGGCTTTTGCAGAAGCAGCTGGAGAGATTGAAGGAGGAGCTAACACGGAGCGATTCTGCTGGGCATGTGGGACTTGTGGATGGAGCCCTTCATTCGCTTAACCAGGATTCATGGGTGGTGAATCTGTTGAAATCAGAGCACTACATTTTGGCCACCGTGCTCGATCCTAGGTTTAAAGCCTCTTTCCGGCAGACACAAGTCTGCAGATGTTCAAAGACCTGCTGGTGAGACACTTGTCAAGTCAAGCAGAACGTGACCTGCCAACAGCTCCTCCTTCATTTTCTACCACCACTGGAGCTGCCAGGAAAAGGATAAAATTCCAAAACCACCCGCTGGCGGTGATGCAGGGCAGTCAGGAGCGAAAACTGACATCTGGTCCGGACTGAAGTACCTGCCAATGATTACTGACATGTCATCTACTGTCACTGCATATGATTCTGTCACCATTGAAAGAATGGTGGAGGATTATATTAGTGACAGCATCACTGTAGGCATGTCAGACAGTCCGTACGTATACTGGCAGGAAAAATAGGCAATTTGGAGGCCTTTGCACAAACTGGCTTTATTTTATCTAAGTTGCCCCCCCCCCCCCCCCCCCTCCAGTGTGTACCAGCAATTGCCTCCAGAAAGTACACAGGGACCTGTGATGGTGGATTCCAGTGGGGACAAATTAATACTCTGTGAGGAGGGGGATGTACACAGTGAAAGGGGTGAGGAATCGGACGATGAGGAGGAGGTGGACATCTTGCCTCTGTAGAGCCAGTTTGTGCAAGGAGAGATTAATTGCTTCTTTTTTGGTGGGGGCCCAAACCAACCAGTCATTTCAGTCACAGTCGTGTGGCAGACCCTGTCGCTGAAATGATGGGTTTGTTAAAGTGTGCATGTCCTGTTTATACAACATAACGGTGGGTGGGAGGGCCCAAAGACAATTCCATCTTGCACCTCTTTTTTTATTTATTTATCTTTGCATCATGTGCTGTTTGGGGACTATTTTTTTAAGTGCCATCCTGTCTGACACTGCAGTGCCACTCCTAGATGGGCCAGGTGTTTGTGCCGCCCACTAGGGTCACTTAGATTAGTCATCCAGCGACCTCAGTGCAAATTTTAGGACTAAAAATAATATTGTGAGGTGTGAGGTGTTCAGAATAGACTGGAAATGAGTGGAAATTATGGTTATTGAGGTTAATAATACTATAGGATCAAAATATAGTATATGTACTAAAGACAGGTATTTGGTTACCTCTCCCATGGGCTGGCTGACCTGAGCGTCCTTGGATAAAGTCCGCTGTTATGCCTACTATTGTGATGTAAGGGAGGGATGAGCCCGTAACAGGCTTGCCAGAATGCGCCGGAAAACACCCAGTGTGCTGCTCTCAAATGAGGTAGAAGTACCGCTTCAGTATTCAGGGGAGCGCTGTTGATGGAGCTGTAACAGCCGTGTGGATGTCCCAGTTAAAAGAAAGGAGGAGGAGTCCTGACTAGTTTCGTCACGAATCACGTGACTTTTTCAAAGGCATACCTCCCTGAGCCCTTGTTTGTTCAATACATAGTCCTTAACAGCTTACATCACATATGGAGCTTGTTAGCTATATTGTCAGTGAGATTAACCATATTAATATCAGCTCTGCACAAAGCTGTTTCTCAGTAATCAGATAGTAAAAAAACATATATATATACACATCAAAATAAGTCATAAGAGAAAAATAATACCAATATCAAAAATAAAGTATTGTGTTTATAAAAAGAACGTCAATAGGAGACATATAATATGTTCATGTTAGCAAAAGTTACAGTCTATTCAGGACACAGAGGAAATGTTAGTATAAACTATTAAAACAGGAGACAGAAAATCAAGCTTGAAGATTGCCACAATGAAACCTAACAGTATTTCTAAAACACGATTAGAGAGATTGTATATTCGGACCTTTTGTTATGTATAATAATAATAATAATAATAATAATGCTTAAGAATTCATATTCATTTTACCACAAATATTAACATAAACAGTGCAAATATAAATATAAAACAACTCTCTAAATTAACCATGAATTCTTGTGATTTAATAAAGGCTTCCTAAGCTAAAGAGCAAGGCTGATGGCCATTTATATTGCAATCAGCATATTATCAATGTGCATATGCATACAGACTAGTGGACACAGTCATTCAATGTGGATGAAACAATCATTCATATATACAAATAGAGAAATAAATAATCTGCCTTAGCCGATTAGTAACTGGGCAAAGTAGCATCATATATAAACTGGTAAAAGAAGTATTAACCCTTGATATATTGAAATATCCAGCACTAGAGAGATCCTCCTAAGGATGGATTAATGAAAATAATAAAGGCACAGGTAAAATCTGAAAAACAATAAGTGACAATGTTATGAACTATACAATAAGAATTAAGACTTAAGAGAGACCTCAAACGGTACTGAATTTAATAAAGGTTTCTTAAAGGAGAGGAAAAGAGGAGAAAAGAAAAGAGATTATGAGCCTATCCTGTTTATGAATTAAATTGAATAAGTTATTATATTTATATTATATATTATATATTATCTATCATATTTATAGGTCAAATTCAATGGATTCGTTGAGTCCCTCGGGAACGAGGGTCCTCAATTTATGGATCCCAAAATTTTCCCTCAAGCATAACTTTCTATATCTATCCCCTCCCCTTGGTGTAGGCTTGATAGTTTTGATCCCCAATAGATAAATGGCATGTGGATCATTTGCATGGAATTCCGCACAGTGTCTAGAGACACTGTGGGAAGAAAGCCCCTTGCGGAGACTACACTTGTGTTCCAGAAATCTTACTCCGAGTTTTCGAGTCATCCTACCTACATAAATTAGGTTGCAGCTACATACCAAAATGTAAATAACGAACGTGCTGTTACAATTGATAAATGATTTGATTTCAAACTGTTCGTTCCTGGATGAACTAAACATCTGGGTTTTATTCCGTATAAAGGAACAGGTAATACAGTTCTTAGAGCCACAATTGAAGCAACCTTTAATTTTTGTTGAAAGCCACTGTGTGGATTTAGGGACCCTACTAAGACTCTCTGGAGTCCTTTTATCGATAAAAAAAACTAGGGGCAAGATGTTGTTGTAAGTTACCTGAACGTTTTCAAATAACTGATGGAGCATTACCTATTTGGGTTTTAAGAACCTGATCTGTAAGCAATATGGGAAAATAGTTAGAAATGATTTTCTTAAATTTAAGTAATGAGTTATTAAATTGAGAAAAAAAGTGTGGTGTTTCCTGCTGGAATTTCGTATCACGTACTCTATACTCCAGAAGTTCCTTCCTCTCGTATTGATCAACTCTTTTTCGAGCTGAATTGATTAGGACTATAGGATGGGATCCAGACTGAAAGTCGACAGTAACTAGGTCGACAATGTCTAGGTCGACCACTATTGGTCGACAGTAACTAGGTCGACAGGGTGTCTAGGTCGACAGGGTGTTTAGGTCGACATGGCCTAGGTCGACAGGTCAAAAGGTCGACATGAATTTTTCACAATTTTTTTCTTTTTTTGAACCTTTTCATACTTAACGATTCACGTGGACTACGATTGGAACGGTAATCTGTGCCGAGCGAAGCGGTAGCGGAGCGAAGGCACCATGCCCGAAGCAAAGCGAGCGAATCGAGCCATGCGAGGGGACGCGGTGCACTAATTGGGGTTCCCGGTCACTCTACGAAGAAAACGACACCAAAATAACATTAAAAACTAATGTCGACCTTTTGACCTGTCGACCTAGAACATGTCGACCTAAAGACCCTGTCAACCTAGACACCCTGTTGACCTAGTTACTGTCGACCAATAGTGGTCGACCTAGACATTGTCGACCTAGTTACTGTCGACTTTCAATACCACACCCCTATAGGATAGCCCCTCCCTTGTAACGATATTGATAGTTCGTCTGCTTGAATCTCATAATTTTGATGTTCACTACAATTACGCTTGATGCGTCGTAATTGTCCGTAAGGAACATTATTGACCCTGGGTTTATGGTGTAGACTATCATAATGCAAAAAATTGAAGTTATCAACTTCCTTCCTATACGTTTTGGTCACAATGGTACCATCGATGATGGAAAGGGAAATATCAAGAAAAGAAATGGAGAACCTATCTAAAGTGTTAGTGAACTTTAAATTAAAATCATTGTTATTAAGGAGTGCTGTGAAATCAGAAAAAAAGAGTGAAATCCCATAAAAAATAAAAAATAAGACCGTAGAAGACAAGGTCCATGCCAAAGTTCCGCTCCATATATGCGCATCCTCGAACACTCCCATATACAGGTTGGTGAAGCTAGGCGTGAACCACGTCCCCATGGCCGTACCAAGAATTTGCAAATAGAAACTTTTGTTAAAGAGAAAATAATTATGGGATAATATAAATGAAATGGATGCCAAGATGAATTGTTGTAATTCATCAGATAGATTATCTGATTTAGAAAGGTATTGTGCTACTGTAGATACACCTTTTTTGTGCGGAATGTTGGAGTATAATGCTTGAACATCACAGGTCTTAAAGAAATAAGTGCTTTTCCATTTGTATGTAATGGTTTGTTTGTTTGTTTGTTTGTTTGTTTGTTTGTTTGTTTGTTTGTTTGTTTGTTTTTTCTCAACTTCTGAACTCCAGTGCGGTTATCCAGTGATTAAGTAATCTTTATTCAATCAGTTTTATTATGTTTTTATTGTGTGATGTTAAAATGTCATATTAAATGATTTAATTTTATCAGCTCTTCACTTATCTTTGAAGTTTGTTCCCCACAAAAGCTGCTGTTCTTTTTCCCTTTGTTTCTACATTCAATTAAAGGCATACACATCGCCTTTTACACTAGCAAACGTGAGATCAACAATCAATATTCATAACCCTGTCATTGGCGCTTTTTAGCAGTATTTTTATTTCTTTACTTTGGTAGCATCTAGGAGTGGCATTGCAGTGTCAGACAGGACGGCACTTTTCAAAAACTAGGCCCCAAACAGCACCTCATGCAAAGATGTAGAAGAGGTGCAATGAGGTAGCTGTATGACTAAGCCAAGTGACACAAACAATTGGCCCATCTAGGAGTGGCACTGCAATGGCAGACAGGAGGGCAGATATAAAAAAAAGGCCCCAAACAGCACCTATTGCAAAGATGTAGAAGAGGTGCAATGAGGTAGCTGTATGACTAAGCCAAGTGACACAAACACCTGGCCCATCTAGGAGTGGCACTGCAGTGGCAGACAGGAGGGTAGATATCCAAAAAAGAGGCCCCAAACAGCACATCATGCAAAGATGTAGAAGAGGTGCAATGAGGTAGCTGTATGACTAAGCCAAGCGACACAAACATTTGGCCCATCTAGGAGTGGCACTACAGTGGCAGACAGGAGGGCAGATATAAAAAAAGGCCCCAAACAGCACATGATGCACAGAAGAAAAAGAGGTGCATCGAGGTTGCTGTATGACTAAGCTAAGTGACACAACCACCTGGGCCACCTAGTAGTGTCACGCAGTGGCTGAATGTCGAAAGTGGGCCGCAATGGTTCGGTCCACTGACAGCATCTCCTGCACGCCCCTGTCATTTAAAAAAAATTCTGCAATTGATGGATTTATACTGCAGTACTCCAGGACTAATACAGCAGTACCCCTGGACTCATACGGCAGTGTGAGACAGGATGGCACTTTTCAAAACTAGGCCCCAAACAGCACCTCATGCAAAGATGTCGAAGAGGTGCAATGAAGTAGCTATATGGCTAAGCCAAGCGACACAAACAATTCCCACTGGAATTATACATCCAAATCACTGGAATTATACGTCCAAATCACTGGAATTAAATGGCAAAATCACTGGAATTATATGTCAAAATCACTGGAATTAAATGTAAAATCACTGGAATTATACTGCAAAATCACTGGAATTATACGTCAAAATCACTTGAATTATACGTCCAAATCACTGGAATTATACATCCAAATCACTGGAATTAAATGGCAAAAACACTGGAATTATACTGCAAAATCAGTGGAATTATACTGCAAAATCAGTGGAATTATACGTCCAAATCACTGGAATTATACGTCCAAATCACTGGAATTATACTGCAAAATCACTAGAATTATATGTCCAAATCAGTGGAATTAAATGGCAAAATCAGTGGAATTATACTGCAAAATCATTGGAATTATATGTCAAAATCGCAGGAATTATACATCCAAATCACTGGAATTATACGTCCAAATCACTGTAATTAAATGGCAAAATCACTGGAATTATACGGTTCAAATCACTGGAATTAAACGTCCACATCACTGGAATTAAATGGTAAAATGGAGGTTGAGGGCTTCCATCGTCATGTGAAGCTGAACCACTAGTCATGAACATAGGCCAGGGCCTTAGCCGTTCCTTGCCATTCCGTGTCGTAAATGGCATATTGGCAGTTTACGTTTCTCCTCAGACCATTTAAATTTCTTTTTTTGGGTCTTTTTACTGAACTTTGTCTTTTTGGATTTTACATGCCCTCTACTATCACATTGGGCATTGGCCTTGGCAGACGACATGGCCTTTCATTGTCTATGTCATGGCTAGTGGCAGCAGCTTCAGCACAAGGAGGAAGTGGTTCTTGATCTTTCCCTATTTTATCCTCCAAATTTTTGTTCTCCATTATTTTTCTGGCGTTATATAACACAATATGCAGCACAGGAATGACTGATGGCTGATGCACAGGACACTAGCACTGGTCTGATGCAGGACAACACAGCAACACTGTAAGGGACTTGTTGTTATTATTATTATTAATATACGGCAGCACTGGACAGGACATATGGCAGCAGAGTATACCACTGTGACTGCCTGGTCACTGGATTGACTTATGGCTGATGCACAGGACACTAGCACTGGTCTGATGCAGGACAACACAGCAACACTGTAAGGGACTTGTTGTTATTATTATTATTATTATTATTATTATTATTATTATTATCATTATTATTATATGGCAGCACTGGACATATGGCAGCAGAGTATACCACTGTGACTGCCTGGTCACTTGAATAACTGATGGCTGATGCACAGGACGCTACCACTGGACTGATGCAGCACAATACACCACCAGTGAACTGATGCAGCACAACACAGCAGCAATGGACATATGACAGCAAGAGGACACAACCACTATGACTGTCTGGTCACTGGAATGACTAATGGCTGATGCACAGGACACTACTACCGGACTGATGCAGCACAATACACCACCACTGAACTGATACAGCACAACACAGCAGCAATGGACATATGGCAGCAAGAGGACTCAACCACTGTGACTGGACAAATACAGCACAAGACATGGACACTGAGAGAACGGAGACACGTCCTCTCTCTACACTCTCCAATGCCGGAGTGAAAATGGCGGGGACGCGTGGCTCCTTATATGGAATCCAAACCCCGCGAGAATCCGACAGCGGGATGATGAAGTTTTGCCTCGTTTTCGTACTGTACCGGACTTCACCATTCAAGCCCGGATCCGAGTCAGACTCGGGTTTTCACGCCAGTACGCTCATCCCTAGTTGTAAGTAGGTGTATGATTCATGAGCAGAAAACAGAAGGGTAGTCGGCACAGCCTGGAGGGGGACAGCAATGTCTTGAACAAGAACAGGGAAGAAACCCCATGTGAGGATACCTGGGTAATGTACAGTATAGTTCTTTTTGTCCTGCCAGCTCACTTGCCTACCTGTAGGTCAGTATTATGTGTCTCCCATGGTCTTTTTAATATACCAATATTGGTTAAATAAATCACCTAGGCTAGCAGTCAGTGAAAGATGCATCATTTTATCATATACTGTAAAACACATAACATAAAATGCAACAATATCAGGAGGCTCTCCACACTACAAATTACACACTCTTATAGATCATCAGCATCTATTCACAGTCTGATGTTTAAACCCAGTTGCTGTGCCACACTTTTCACTCCTCTACCCATGTGGAAGGGACTTACAGGTCTATTCATGAAGCAGTGAAGACTGGAGAAGTGGCCCATGGCAACCAATCAGCTGTTACCGTATGCATAATTTTATAGAATGCACTTGATAAATGTTACTTCAAAGCTGATTGTTTGCCATGGGCAACTTCTTTACCAGCTTACCTCTCCACTCTTTTCACTGCTTCATGAATAGAGCCCTATGCTCAATGTCTTGTAACTTTTGGGGATGTGCACAATAGGGGGTCATTCCGAGTTGATCGCTCACTAGTTATTTTTTGCAGCGCTATGAACATATAGTCGCCGCCTATAGGGGAGTGTATGTTTGCTTTGCAAGTGTGCATGCGCATGTGGATCTGCCCTGTACAAAAAAGTTTTGTGCAGTTTCTGAGTAGTTCAGAACTTACTCAGCCACTGCGATCACTTCAGCCTGTTCTTGTCCGGAATTGATGTCAGACATCCGCCCTGCAAATGCTTGGACACATATGTGTTTTTCCAACCATTCACAGAAAACGGTCAGTTGACACCCACAAACGCCCTCTTCTTGTCAATCTCCTTGCGATCAGCTGTGCGAATGGATTCTTCGTAAAATCCATCGCTCAGCAACGATCTGCTTTGTACCTGTACTACACGCCTGCGCATTGCGGTGCATACGCATGCGCCTGCGCATTGCGGTGCATACGCATGCACCTGCGCATTGCAGTGTATATGCATGCGCAGTTCTAACCTGATCACAGTGCAGCGAAAAATCCAAGTGTGCGATCAGGTCAGAATGACTCCCATAGTTCCGTCAAATCCATGTGCACAGATGGTATATGTTGAAAGTGGAGGGCACTACTGTGCAGACTCCATGTTACTACTCCTCCCAGGAAGTTGCACTGCCAGTACCAATATGGCTTGAGGCTACTAATGAGCTTGTGTGGATCCATCTTGAGACTGTAGCAGATTGCCACAGTGTACTGTCTTTCAGTTAGCTCCAGTGAGCCCCGTTTACCTGTGATACCTACAAAAGTTCACTGGCTAGTAAGCCATATGACACCCTGGTCCACTCACGCTACTCTCCATCTACCATTGTGTATAACAGCAGTGCTGCAAGTAGAAAAAATGTCTTATAGGTACTGTGTGTGCACGCTGAAGGCACGCACGCGCTCAAAATATGGACATGGCCAAATGCCATATGGGGCGTGGCCAATGAAAATGGGGGCGTGATACACATAGGGGGGGCCAGATACACATATGACCCCGGTAGTGCCAGATACACGTTGCCTCACAATGTCAAATACACATTGCCCCAGAGTGTCAGATACACAATGCCCCAGAGTGGCTGATACACAAATGCCCCCACAGTGCCAGATACACAAATGCCCCCACAGTGCCAGATACACAACTGCCCCCACAGAGTCAGATATACATTGCCCCACAGTGTCAGATACACATTGCCCCAAAGTGCCAGATACACAAATGACCCCACGGTGACAGATAAACAAATGCTCCCACAGCGCCAGATACACATTGCCCCACAGAGCTGAACAGTTACTAGAGAAAAATAAGATTTTACTTACCGGTAAATCTATTTCTCATAGTCCGTAGAGGATACTGGGACTCCGTAGAGGACCATGGGGAATAGACGGGCTCCGCAGGAGATAGGGCACTTTAAGAAAGCTTTGGACTCTGGGTGTGCACTGGCTCCTCCCTCTATGCCCCTCCTCCAGACTTCAGTTAGGGAAACTGTGCCCAGAGGAGATGGACAGTACGAGGAAAGGATTTTTGTAAATCTAAGGGCGAGATCCATACCAGCCACACCAATCACACCGTATAACTTTTTATAAACTTACCCAGTTAACAGTATGAACAACAACATAGCCACGGTTCAACCGAAAAACTATAACATAATCCTTATGTAAGCAATAACTATATACAAGTCTTGCAGAAGAAGTCCGCACTTGGGACGGGCGCCTAGCATCCTCTACGGACTACGAGAAATAGATTTACCGGTAAGTAAAATCTTATTTTCTCTAACGTCCTTGAGGATGCTGGGATTCCGTAAGGACCATGGGGATTATACCAAAGCTCCCAAACGGGCGGGAGAGTGCGGATGACTCTGCAGCACCGATTGAGCAAACAGGAGGTCCTCCTCAGCCAGGGTATCAAACTTATAGAACTTTGCAAAGGTGTTTGTCCCCGACCAAGTAGCTGCTCGGCATAACTGTAATGCCGAGACCCCTCGGGCAGCCGCACAAGAAGAGCCCACTTTCCTAGTGGAGTGGGCCTTAACCGATTTCGGTAACGGCAATCCTGCCGTAGAATGCGCCTGCTGAATCGTGTTACAGATGCAGCGAGCAATAGTCTGCTTTGAAGCAGGAGCGCCAACCTTGTTGGCCGCATACAGAACGAACAAAGCTTCAGTCTTCCTGATTCTAGGCGTTCTGGTCACATAAATCTTCAAAGCCCTGACTACATCCAGGGACTCGGAATCCTCCAAGTCCCGTGTAGCCACAGGCACGACAATAGGTTGGTTCACATGAAAAGATGAGACCACTTTCGGCAGAAAGTGAGGGCGAGTCCTCAACTCTGCCCTATCCACGTGAAAAACCAAGTATGGGCTTTTATGTGATAAAGCCGCCAATTCGGAAACACGTCTTGCCGAAGCTAACGCCAACAACATGACCACTTTCCACGTGAGTTATTTCAACTCCACAGTTTTGAGTGGTTCAAACCAAGGTGACTTGAGGAAACGTAACACCACGTTAAGATCCCAAGGCGCCACCGGAGGCACAAAGGGAGGCTGAATATGCAGCACCCCCTTCACAAATGTCTGTACTTCAGGAATAGAGGCCACTTCTCTTTGAAAGAAAATGGATAAGGCCGAAATCTGGACCTTTATGGACCCTAATTTTAGGCCCGAAGTCACTCCTGTTTGAAGGAAGTGAAGTAGTCGGCCCAAATGGAACTCCTCCGTAGGAGCAGCTCTGGCCTCACACCAAGAAACATATTTCCGCCATATACGGTGATAATTTTTTAACGTCACGTCTTTCCTAGCCTTGATCAGGGTAGGAATGACTTCCTCCGGAATCCCTTTTTCCGCTAGGATCCGGCGTTCAACCGCCATGCCGTCAAACGCAGCCGCGGTAAGTCTTGGAACAGATAGGGCCCCTGCTGCAGCAGGTCTTGCCTTAGAGGAAGAGGCCACGGATCCCCTGTGAGCAACTCTTGCAGCTCCGGATACCAAGTCCTCCGTGGCCAACCCGGAACAATGAGTATTGTTCTGACCCTGCTTCTTCGTATTATTCTCAACACCTTGGGTATGAGAGGAAGAGGAGGAAACACATAGACCGATCTGAACACCCAAGGTGTCACCAGAGCGTCTACCGCTACCGCCTGAGGGTCCCTTGACCTGGCGCAATACCGCTTTAGCTTTTTGTTGAGACGGGATGCCATCATGTCGATTTGAGGTAGTCCCCAACGATCCGTGATCTGTGCGAAGACTTCTTGATGAAGTCTCCCGGATCCAGGTCGTGCCTGCTGAGGATGTCCGCCTCCCAGTTGTCCACCCCCGGGATGAACACCGCTGACAGCACGCTTACATGGCCTTCCGCCCAGCGTAGAATCCTGGTCGCTTCTGCCATGGCCATTCTGCTCCTTGTTCCGTCTTGGCGGTTTATATGAGCCACTGCCGTGACATTGTCTGACTGAATCAGAACCGGTTTTCTCCTAAGCAATTCCTCCGATTGACGCAGGGCATTGTATATGGCCCTCAACTCCAGGACGTTGATGTGGAGACAAGACTCTAGGCTTGACCAGAGACTGGAAATTTCTATCCAGTGTCACTGCTCCCCAGCCTCGGAGGCTTGCGTCCGTGGTCACCAGGACCCAGTCCTGAATGCCGAACCTGCGACCTTCTAGTAGGTGAGCACTGTTCAGCCACCACAGGAGAGATACCCTGGTCCTGGGAGACAGGGTGATCCTTTGATGCATTTGTAAATGGGACCCGGACCACTTGTCCAAGAGGTCCCATTGAAAAGTCCTCGCATGGAACCTGCCGAAAGGGATGGCCTCGTAGGAAGCCACCATCTTCCCCAGGACCCGCGTGCAATGATGCACTGAAACCTTTTTTGGTTTTAATAGGTTCTGACCATGGCTATGAGTTCCTGAACCTTTTCGATCGGAAGAAAAATCTTTTTCTTGTCTGTGTCTAGATTCAGCCCCAAAAAGGTCAGACGCGTTGTAGGGACTAGCTGGGACTTCGGTATATTGAGAATCCAGCCGTGTATCTGCAACGTCTTCATGGACAGAGACACGCTGTCCAGCAATCTCTCCCGAGATTTCCGCCATTACCTTGGTGAAAATTCTCGGGGCCGTGGAAAGCCCAAACGGCAACGTCTGAAATTGGTAGTGACAGTCCTGTACTGCAAATCTCAGGAACGCCTGATGCGGGGGGAATATCGGAACATGAAGGTAAGCATCCTTTATGTCCAGGGACACCATCCCACCCCCCACCCCCCTCCAGGCTGGCGATGACCGCCCTGAGTGATTCCATTTTGAACTTGAACCTCTTCAAGTACAGGTTCAGAGATTTCAGGTTTAAAATGGGTCTGACCGAACCGTCCGGTTTCGGGACCACAAACATGGTTGAGTAATATCCCCCTCCTTGCTGGAGATGAGGAACTGTGACAATCACCTGTTGAATATACAAATTTTGGATTGCTGCCAACACTAGCTCCCTCTCTGACGTGGGAAGCCGGCAGAGCCGATTTGAAAAATCGGCGAGGCGGCAAGTCTTCGAATTCCAGCCTGTATCCCTGAGAAACAATCTCTAATGCCCAGGGATCCACCTGCGAGTGAACCCAGACGTGGCTGAAAAACCGAAGACGAGCCCCCACCAGATCTGCCTCCCCTCGGGAAGCCCCAGCGTCATGCGGTGGACTTTGCAGATGCAGGGGAGGACTTCTGCTCTTGGGAACTAGCTGTGTGCAGCTTTTTTCCCCTGCCTTTCCCTCTGGCAACAAAGAATGATCCACGTACCTTCTTGTTTTTATTGGAACGAAAGGACTGCATTTGATAATGAGGTGCCTTTTTTGTATGCTGCTGGGGGACATAGGCCCTCATTCCGAGTTGTTCGCTCGCAAGGCGAATGTAGCAGAGTTACACACGCTAAGCCGCCGCCTACTGGGAGTGAATCTTAGCTTCTTAAAATTGCGACCGACGTACGCGCAATATTGCGATTACAAACGAGTTAGCAGTTTCAGAGTAGCTCCAGACTTACTCTGCCTGTGCGATCATTTCAGTGCTTGTCGTTCCTGGTTGACGTCACAAACACACCCAGCGTTCGCCCAGGCACTCCCACCGTTTCCCCGGCCACTCCTGCGTTTTTTCCGGAAACGGTAGCGTTTTCAGCCACACGCCCCTGAAACGCCGTGTATCCGCCCAGTAACACCCATTTCCTGTCAATCACATTACGATCGCCGGAGCGAAGAAAAAGCCGTGAGTAAAATTACTTTCTTCATAGTAAAGTTACTTGGCGCAGTCGCAGTGCGAACATTGCGCATGCGTACTAAGCGGATTTTCACTGCGATGCGATGAAAAATACCGAGCGAACAACTCGGAATGAGGGCCAAGATCCGAGAGGCCGTCTCCAAACAACTCCACCCCTTTGTAAGGCAAGGACTCCATATGCCGCTTTGAATCGGCATCTCCCGTCCACTGTTGGGTCCACAAGAGCCGCCTAGCAGAAATAGACATAGCATTTATTCTGGAGCTTAATAAACAAATGTCTCTCTGAGCATCCATCATATACAAGGCAGCATCTCTGATATGCTCTATGGTCATTTGAATGGCGTCCCTATCTAAGGTGTCAATTTCGGTAGATAAGGAATCTGCCCATGCCACAACCGCACTACAAACCCAGGCCGACGCCATAGCCGGTCGAGCAATAGTACCGGAATGATTGTAAATGTGCTTTAAGGTAATTTCCTGCCTGCGATCAGCAGGTTCCTTGAGGGAAGCCGTATCCTGAGAAGGCAGTGCCACCTTTTTGAACAAACGTGTCAGCGCCTTGTCAACTTTTGGCGAAGATTCCCAGCGTATCCTATCAGTTTGTGGAAAAGGATACGCCATGAGAATCCTTTTGGGAACTTGTGGTCTCCTATCCGGAGATTCCCAAGCCTTTTCGCACAAGTCACTTAATTCAAATGAGGATGGAAAAGTGACTTCAGGCTTTTTCCCTTTATACATGTGTACCCTCGTGTCAGGGACAGGGGGTTCCTCAGTAATATGCAAAACCTCTTTAATGGCAATAATCATGTACCGTATACCCTTAGCCACCTTCGGCTGTAATTTTGCATCTTCATAGTCGACACTAGAGTCAGTATCTGTGTCGGTATCTGTGTCATCGATCTGGGATATGGTGCGCTTCTGAGACCCCGAAGGACCTGGCGCCCCAGGGACAGGCATGGACTAGCTACCTGACTGATTCCTAGCTTCTGCCTTGTCTAACCATTTATGCAATAGATTGACATTTGCATTCAAGACATTCAGCATATCCACCCATTCCGTTGTCGGCGTTGCCGACGGCGACCTGACATTCAAGCACTCCCCCTCCACATTAAGCGAGACTTCCTCGTCAAACATGTCGACACACGCGTACCGACACACTTCACACACACACAGGGAACCCCTTTCCTGAAGACAGTATCCCTGTCAAGGCCCTTTGGAGAGACAGAGAGAGAGTATGCCAGCACACACCCCAGCGCAATAAGCCTGGAGACCAACACAAAATGTTTTTCCCCAGCAGCGCTGTATAATATGTAAACCGCCAATTATGTGCCCCCCCCTCCTCTCTTTTAAGCACCCTTTCACCGTGTGTAAGCAGGGGAGAGTCCGGGGAGCTTCCTCTCAGCAGTGCTGTGGAGAGAAAATGGCGCTGGTGAGTGCTGAAAGAGAAGCCCCGCCCCCTCGGCGGCGGGCTTCTGTCCCGCTCAAACTTAGTAAAATATGAAAATATGGTGGGGGCTCTTTTATATACATGTACAGAGCCCACCTGTACATGTATATAGTCTTTTTGCCATGCAGAGGTTTATATTGCTGCCCAGGGCGCCCCCCTGCGCCCTGCACCCTTACAGTGACCGGAGTATGTGAGGTGTATGGGAGCAATGACGCACAGCTGCAGTGCTGTGCATTACCTCAATGAAGCTGAAGGCTTCTGCCGCCTGACGACTTCTGTCTTCTGTACTTCTAGCTCTGTGAGAACGGCGGCGCGGCTCCGGGGTTGGACGCCCAGTAAGAACCTGCGTTCACCCCCTCTGGAGCTAATGGTGTCCAATAGCCGAGGAAGCAGAGCCTATCTTTGACAAGAAGGTCTGCTCCTCTCTCCTCAGTCCCTCGATGCAGGGAGCCTGTTGCCAACAGTGCTCCCTGTGAAAAAGTAGTAAAAGGTAGAAAAAAATCCAAACAAAAATGCTTCTAGGCAGAGAACTCTGGAGAGCTCTCTGCAGTGCACCCATCTTTCTCTGGGCACAGTGTAAAAACTGAGGTCTGGAGGAGGGGCATAGAGGGAGGAGCCAGTGCACACCCAGAGTCCAAAGCTTTCTTAAAGTGCCCTATCTCCTGCGGAGCCCGTCTATTCCCCATGGTCCTTACGGAGTCCCAGCATCCTCAAGGACGTTAGAGAAATCTTGGGTTCAAGTCTTTGTTTAATCACCTGGATTGACAATGAGTCAGAAATGTGCATTAGATTTCATACACGTTCAAAGGTGTATTGTGACTAGACAAATGGCACGATTGCGAAAAACCGACGTGGAAACTGCAGAGTACAACATGCCATTGATGTGAGTGGTTAACATCAGCTACGGAGGTGCGTGAGGGCTGACCGAAGCGCTACAGTGGAGCAACTGTAAAACTACAGTTTAGCCCATCTAGCTGCAGTCCGTGCTGCACATGGCGGTTGCTCTGGCTAGAAGCTGGTGGTTCTGATAATGTGACTCGCCTGTGAATATATGACATTACAAGTAGAGATGAGCGGGTTCGGTTCCTCGGAATCCGAACCCCCCCGAACTTCAGCCTTTTTACACGGGTCCGAGGCAGACTCGGATCTTCCTGCCTTGCTCGGCTAACCCGAGCGCGCCCGAACGTCATCATCCCGCTGTCGGATTCTCGCGAGGCTCGTATTCTATCGCGAGACTCGGATTCTTTATAAGGAGCCGCGCGTCGCCGCCATTTTCACACGTGCATTGAGATTGATAGGGAGAGGACGTGGCTGGCGTCCTCTCCGTTTAGATAGAGAGTGAGACACTTGATTTACTAGTAATTTAATTTTAGTAATTTTGGGGAGCATTAGGAGTACTCAGAGAGTGCAGAGTTTTGCTGATAGTTATACTAGTGACCAGTGACCACCAGTTTTATTTATTATTTAAAATCCGTTCTCTGCCTGAAAAAAAACTATACACAGTCACATACCATATCTGTGCTCAGCCTCAGTGTGCTGCATGATAATATCATCTATGTATATCTGACTGTGCTGAGTGCTCACTGCTCACACAGCTTAATTGTGGGGGAGACTGGGGAGCAGTTATAGCAGGAGTGTCACAACTGAGGGCCTGAGCTGACGGGAGGCAGCCTCAGTTGTAGGGGCTGAGATGTACCGGAACCTGGGAGGTTGTATCAGACCCCTGGACATGTAAGTAACATGAATAATAACTGCCCGAAGGCGTGACCACGACAACTTGGATAAAAGTCAATGATGTTTATTATGACAACTCCGCAACACAGCAGCAGTAAAAGAAAACGTAAAAGTCAGCAAAGAATAAATACAGTTCCTGGGTACTACAGGATGGCAGGAGCCACAGGGCACTGGTAGTGTGAGATAGTTCTTATGATCTTCTAGATGGAAAGTCCTTACCAGGCCCGACTGTAGCAATGGAGATAACCCAGGATTGTGCCAGCTGGTGTTCCAGGAAAAGCTGGGTTGCTGAAGATAAAACAGCTGCTGTGGATACTGGCTGGAACCAGACTGTTGTTAGCACGGAGTGGATACTGGCTGGAACCAGTTAAATAATAAATGAACTTGGGAGCGATGAAATATGAACTGAAATGTAGAACTTGAGAGCGGAGAAATAATAATACCGGTGGAGAGTGGTAAAGTGTAGAAAGGACACCGGCCCTTTAAGGGAAGCTGTACTCTGCTGGAAGCTGAGCTGGAAGCAGGTAATGTTGTAGCTGGAAACAGATGAATCCACAATGGATTGGAGAGTCAGGCTACACCGCAGGTGGAATGCTGGTGCGGGTCTCTATGGTGGAAGTCTTGAGACAGGAGCTGGAACCTGGAAGACAATTACAGGAGAGAGACAAACAGGAACTAGGTTTGACAACCAAAGCACTGACGCCTTCCTTGCTCAGGCACAGTGTATTTATACCTGCAGCAAGGAAGGGATTGGCTAGGCAATTATGCAGATTATCAATACTGAGAACAGATTGGTGGAAATGATCAGCTGACAGAATCCAAGATGGCTGCGCCCATGCAGACACTTGGAGGGAAGTTTGGTTTGTAATCCATGTGGTAATGAAAACAGTAATGGCGGCGCCGGCCACCGGAGACAGGAGGCGCCAGGCTGACAGATGCACATCCAACCACGCGGACACAGCGGAGGCCGCGGCTGACGTAATCGCCACTCAGACACTCTGCATGCAGAAGTTCAGGGACGGCGGCGGAGGCCGCGGGAGACGCCATGCCAGGTGTAATATGGCGTTTACTGTGACCGCGTCCCAGAGTGACAGGAGAGGATACAGGAATGTACACATCAGGATAACAGATGGGATCCGGTCCTGGAGCGCTGAGCCAGCCTTAGGAGGCATCTGATGGGTAATAAATGGCGTCCAGATACCCGGATTGTGACAGCACCCCCCCTTTAGGAGTGGCCCCAGGACACTTCTTTGGCTTTTGAGGAAACTTGGAATGGAATCTCCGGACCAAGGCAGGAGCATGGACATCAGAAGCATTGGTCCATGAACGTTCCTCAGGACCATAACCCTTCCAGTCAATAAGATATTGTAGTTGACCGTAACGGTGACGTGAGTCCAGGATCTTGGCCACTTCATACTCAACGCCTCGTTGAGTTTGGACTTTCGGAGTTGGAGGAAGTGAGGAATGAAACCGATTCAAGATCAGCGGTTTCAACAGGGAAACATGGAATGTCCTGGGTATTTTTAAGAAGGGAGGCAACTGGAGTCTGTAAGCAACAGGATTGATGACTTGTTCAATCTTGAAAGGACCGATATAGCGAGGTGCAAACTTCATACTGGGAACTCTTAACCTCAAATTCTTCGTGGATAACCATACCCGATCACCCACCTTGAGAGCAGGAACTGCTCGACGCTTCTTATCCGCAAACTTCTTGTACCTGAACGATGCCTTGAGCAGAGCTGATCGTACGCTCTTCCAGATATTGGCAAACTGATGCAAGGTGATATCCACTGCGGGAACAGAAGTTGCTGGAAGCGGTTGGAACTCAGGGACTTTAGGGTGGAATCCAAAGTTAGTGAAGAATGGTGTTGAAGCAGATGAAGAATGATACTGGTTGTTATGACAGAACTCGGCCCAGGGAAGTAATTGAACCCAGTCATCTTGAGAGGAGGACACATAGATGCGGAGGAAGGCCTCCAAGTCCTGATTCACCCTCTCGGTTTGACCATTGGTCTGAGGATGGTAAGCCGTGGAAAACTTTAGCTTGACTTGGAGGACTTGACATAAACTTCGCCAGAATTTGGCTGTGAATTGAACTCCTCGATCTGAGATAATTTCTTCAGGAAGACCGTGGAGTCGGAAGATCTCTTGTATGAATACTTGAGCCAACTTGGAAGCTGACGGAAGACCGGTGAGAGGAATGAAGTGTGCCATCTTGGTGAACCGGTCAACTACCACCCAGATGGTATTGAACTTGTTGCACATGGGTAAGTCTGTAATGAAATCCATCGACAAGTGGGTCCATGGTCGACGGGGAACGGATAGTGGAACCAGTTGCCCCGCAGGCGACTGGCGGGATACTTTATGTTGGGCACACTTTGGGCAAGATGCAATAAACTCCAAGACGTCCTTTTTCAGAGTTGGCCACCAATAGGACCTAGAGATAAACTCCAGGGTTTTTTGGATACCTGTATGTCCGGCAAAACGGGAAGCATGGGCCCAATGCATGAGCTTCTTCCTTAGCATCTGCTTCACAAAACTTTTCCCTGATGGGGGCGTAGAGTCCATCCCTACCGTGGAGAATGCCAACGGATTTATAATAGGATGCTTGTCTGAAGACTCTGACTCATTTTCTTGCTCCCATGAGCGGGAAAGGGCATCGGCCTTGCGATTCTGAGAGCCCGGACAGAACTGGAGTTTAAAGTCGAACCTGGAAAAGAAAAGTGCCCATCTGGCCTGACGAGGGTTGAGACATTGTGCGCCCTTCAGGTATAAAAGGTTCTTGTGGTCTGTAAGTATGGTGATTGAATGAGAAGCTCCCTCCAACAGATACCTCCACTCTTCTAGAGCGAGCTTGATGGCTAGCAACTCCTGGTCGCCAATGGCATAGTTGCGCTCAGCTGGGGAGAACTTCCGGGAGAAGAAACTGCAAGGGTGTAAATGGCCATCTTTAGCCCTCTGAGATAACACCGCTCCTACTCCAACGGAGGAGGCATCCACCTCTAAGATGAAAGGAGAGTCGATGTCAGGCTGTTTCAGAACAGGCGCAGAGATGAACCTTTGTTTTAAAAGATGAAATGCTTGCATGGCTTCTTCAGACCACTTGGACGGGTTAGCACCCTTCTTAGTGAAAGCAGTAATAGGCGCCACAATGGTGGAAAAGTCTCGTATAAACTTTCGGTAATAGTTGGCGAACCCTAAGAACCTCTGGACCCCTTTGAGGGTTAAGGGTACCGGCCAATTTTGGATTGCTTGTAGTTTCTCAGGATCCATCTCTAGTCCGGAACCGGACACAATGTACCCTAGAAACGGAATGGACTTGACTTCAAAGACGCATTTTTCTAATTTGCAATAGAGATGATTGACACGGAGACGGGACAGAACCTCTTTAACCCAAAAACGATGTTCCTCTAAATCGTTGGCAAAAATGAGGATATCGTCTAGATAGACCACGACATGACGGTATAGAATGTCTCTGAAGATCTCATTGACAAAATGCTGGAAGACAGCTGGAGCATTGCTCAATCCGAAGGGCATGACGAGGTACTCATAATGTCCGTCACGGGTGTTAAAGGCGGTCTTCCACTCGTCACCCTCACGGATCCGGATGAGATTGTATGCACCTCGCAAGTCCAGCTTTGTAAAGATGGTAGCTCCGCTAACTCTGTCAAAGAGCTCAGTAATCAGGGGTAAAGGATAACGGTTCTTGATGGTAATGTCGTTCAAACCTCTGTAGTCGATGCACGGCCGCAGACCACCATCTTTCTTTTTTACAAAAAAGAAGCCTGCGCCGGCTGGAGAAGAAGAAGGTCGAATGAACCCCTTTGCTAGGTTCTCTTTAATATATTCCTCCATAGAATGCGTCTCAGGCAAAGACAACGGATAAGTTCGGCCTCGAGGTGGAACCTTCCCTGGAACGAGATCAATCGGACAGTCCCATTCTCTATGAGGAGGAAGGATATCAGCAGAAGCTTTACTGAACACATCCGTGAAATCTTGATATGGAGGAGGTGGAACATCAGACGACCTGGGGGAGGAAGAACAGACAGGCAATACTTTAAACAAACATGTCTCAGCACAGGAGGAACCCCATGCCAGGATTTGCGTAGTCGTCCAATCAATTGTAGGATTGTGAAGACGGAGCCATGGAAGGCCCAGGACCACAGGATGTGTGGCTCTTGGAATCACTAAAAAAGAAATAAGTTCGGAATGAAGAACTCCCACTCTCAGACGAACTGGTAGAGTCCTTAAAGAAATAACTGCATCAAAAATTTTGCTGCCATCCACGGCAGTTAAAGAAATGGACGAAGGAAGTCTCTCGGTGGGTAGGGACCACCGTTTAACATAGGCTTCGGTAATAAAGTTCCCAGCTGCTCCGGAATCAAGGAGGGCAATGACGTTCCGATAACGTTGAGCAACTTGAAGCGAGACTGGGAGATTACAATCTTGAGGAGATGGAGAGGAGATCATTACTCCTAGCCGGCCCTCTCCTTGGCGAGCTAGGATTTGGAGTTTCCCGGACGTTTGGGACAGGCATTAATGGTGTGAGACGGAGCTGCACAATAGAGACAGAGAAACTCGGAGAGACGTCTTCGGCGCTCAGCAGGAGTTAAACGGGAATGGCCAAGTTGCATGGGCTCATCTTTAGATGGTGACAGTTGACGAGGAGGAGGAGCAGAAGATTTTGGAGCAGATGATCTTCCACGCTCAGTTGCTCTCTCTCTGAAACGTAAATCAACTTTCGTGCAGAGTGAGATTAGCTCATCTAACTTAGAAGGTAAGTCTCTGGTAGCTAACTCATCTTTAATACGCTCAGATAAGCCATGCCAGAATGCAGCATACAGGGCCTCGTCGTTCCATGCCAGTTCGGATGCCAGGATCTGGAACTGTATCAGATATTGTCCTACAGTACGTGACCCCTGGCGTAAACGGAGAATCTCGGATGAAGCTGAGGTTACCCGGCCTGGCTCGTCGAAGATGCGCCTGAATGTTGACACGAAGGCAGTGTAGGAAGATAGCAGGGTGTCGGACCTCTCCCATAACGGTGATGCCCAATCAAGGGCTGAGCCACTGAGAAGAGAAATAATGTAGGCAATTTTTGTACGGTCACTGGGAAAATTGCCAGGTTGTAGCTCAAACTGAATCTCACACTGGTTGAGAAATCCCCTGCAGAATCTTGGAGATCCGTCAAATTTTGCTGGCGTTGGAAGATGAAGACGTGGAGCAGAAATGGGTAAGGTGGGTGGGGTTATAGCTGGAGTCACTGTGGTTGACGCACCAGACGCGCCTGATCCACGGAGAGTTGTCTGAATCCCATCCAGCCGAGTAGAGAGATCCTGGAGACAGCGGATGATGTGGCCCTGTGCAGCCTCCTGATGTTCTAGTCGGGCTGCCAGTTCTTGCATCGGCCTGGCCGCTTGATCCTGGTCTCCGGCTGGATTCATTAGGTCAGTGCTTACTGTCACAACTGAGGGCCTGAGCTGACGGGAGGCAGCCTCAGTTGTAGGGGCTGAGATGTACCGGAACCTGGGAGGTTGTATCAGACCCCTGGACATGTAAGTAACATGAATAATAACTGCCCGAAGGCGTGACCACGACAACTTGGATAAAAGTCAATGATGTTTATTATGACAACTCCGCAACACAGCAGCAGTAAAAGAAAACGTAAAAGTCAGCAAAGAATAAATACAGTTCCTGGGTACTACAGGATGGCAGGAGCCACAGGGCACTGGTAGTGTGAGATAGTTCTTATGATCTTCTAGATGGAAAGTCCTTACCAGGCCCGACTGTAGCAATGGAGATAACCCAGGATTGTGCCAGCTGGTGTTCCAGGAAAAGCTGGGTTGCTGAAGATAAAACAGCTGCTGTTGATACTGGCTGGAACCAGACTGTTGTTAGCACGGAGTGGATACTGGCTGGAACCAGTTAAATAATAAATGAACTTGGGAGCGATGAAATATGAACTGAAATGTAGAACTTGAGAGCGGAGAAATAATAATACCGGTGGAGAGTGGTAAAGTGTAGAAAGGACACCGGCCCTTTAAGGGAAGCTGTACTCTGCTGGAAGCTGAGCTGGAAGCAGGTAATGTTGTAGCTGGAAACAGATGAATCCACAATGGATTGGAGAGTCAGGCTACACCGCAGGTGGAATGCTGGTGCGGGTCTCTATGGTGGAAGTCTTGAGACAGGAGCTGGAACCTGGAAGACAATCACAGGAGAGAGACAAACAGGAACTAGGTTTGACAACCAAAGCACTGACGCCTTCCTTGCTCAGGCACAGTGTATTTATACCTGCAGCAAGGAAGGGATTGGCTAGGCAATTATGCAGATTATCAATACTGAGAACAGATTGGTGGAAATGATCAGCTGACAGAATCCAAGATGGCTGCGCCCATGCAGACACTTGGAGGGAAGTTTGGTTTGTAATCCATGTGGTAATGAAAACAGTAATGGCGGCGCCGGCCACCGGAGACAGGAGGCGCCAGGCTGACAGATGCACATCCAACCACGCGGACACAGCGGAGGCCGCGGCTGACGTAATCGCCACTCAGACACTCTGCATGCAGAAGTTCAGGGACGGCGGCGGAGGCCGCGGGAGACGCCATGCCAGGTGTAATATGGCGTTTACTGTGACCGCGTCCCAGAGTGACAGGAGAGGATACAGGAATGTACACATCAGGATAACAGATGGGATCCGGTCCTGGAGCGCTGAGCCAGCCTTAGGAGGCATCTGATGGGTAAGAAATGGCGTCCAGATACCCGGATCGTGACAAGGAGTACATAACAGTGCACACTTTTGCTGCCAGTGTGACTGACCAGTGACCACCAGTATATTGCCTGCCTGAAAAAGTTAAACACTCGTGTGGTGGTTTTTTTTTTAATTCTATAAACGCATTCTGCTGACAGACAGTGTCCAGCAGGTCCGTCATTCATTATATTATAATATATACCTGCAGTAGTGATATATATATATTTTTTATATCATTATCATCCAGTCTATACTAGCAGAAGCAGTACGGTAGTCCACGGCTGTAGCTACCTCTGTGTCGGCAGTGCTCGTCCATAATTGTATACCTACCTGTGGTGGTTTTTTTTTTTTTTTTTCTATCTTCTTCATACTAGTAGTTTAGGAGTCTGCTGCTGACAGTGTCCAGCTGGTCCGTCATTATATAATATATACCTGTCCTGCAGTAGTAATATATATATATTTTTTATATCATTATCATCCAGTCTATACTAGCAGACGCAGTACGGTAGTCCATGGCTGTAGCTACCTCTGTGTCGGCAGTGCTCGTCCATAATTGTATACCTACCTGTGGTGGGTTTTTTTTTTCTATCTTCTTCATACTAGTAGTTTAGGAGTCTGCTGCTGACAGTGTCCAGCAGGTCCGTCATTATATAATATATACCTGTCCTGCAGTAGTGATATATATATATTTTTTATAATATTATCATCCAGTCTATACTAGCAGACGCCGTACGGTAGTCCACGGCTGTAGCTACCTCTGTGTCGGCAGTGCTCGTCCATAATTGTATACCTACCTGTGGTGGGGTTTTTTTTTTCTATCTTCTTCATACTAGTAGTTTAGGAGTCTGCTGCTGACAGTGTCCAGCAGGTCCGTCATTATATAATATATACCTGTCCTGCAGTAGTGATATATATATATTTTTTATATCATTATCATCCAGTCTATACTAGCAGACGCAGTACGGTAGTCCACGGCTGTAGCTACCTCTGTGTCAGCAGTGCTCGTCCATAATTGTATACCTACCTGTGGTGGGTTTTTTTTTTTCTATCTTCTTCATACTAGTAGTTTAGGAGTCTGCTGCTGACAGTGTCCAGCAGGTCCGTCATTATATAATATATACCTGTCCTGCAGTAGTGATATATATATATTTTTTATATCATTATCATCCAGTCTATACTAGCAGACGCAGTACGGTAGTCCATGGCTGTAGCTACCTCTGTGTCGGCAGTGCTCGTCCATAATTGTATACCTACCTGTGGTGGTTTTTTTTTTCTATCTTCTTCATACTAGTAGTTTAGGAGTCTGCTGCTGACAGTGTCCAGCAGGTCCGTCATTATATAATATATACCTGTCCTGCAGTAGTGATATATATATTTTTTATATCATTATCATCCAGTCTATACTAGCAGACGCAGTACGGTAGTCCACGGCTGTAGCTACCTCTGTGTCGGCAGTGCTCATCCATAATTGTATACCTACCTGTGGTGGTTTTTTTTTTCTATCTTCTTCATACTAGTAGTTTAGGAGTCTGCTGCTGACAGTGTCCAGCAGGTCCGTCATTATATAATATATACCTGTCCTGCAGTAGTGATATATATAGATTTTTTATATCATTATCATCCAGTCTATACTAGCAGACGCAGTACGGTAGTCCACGGCTGTAGCTACCTCTGTGTCGGCAGTCACTTGTCATCCATAAGTATACTAGTATCCATCCATCTCCATTGTTTACCTGAGGTGCCTTTTAGTTGTGCCTATTAAAATATGGAGAACAAAAATGTTGAGGTTCCAAAAATAGGGAAAGATCAAGATCGACTTCCACCTCGTGCTGAAGCTGCTGCCACTAGTCATTGCCGAGATGATGAAATGCCATCAACGTCGTCTGCCAAGGCCGATGCCCAATGTCATAGTACAGAGCATGTAAAATCCAAAACACCAAATATCAGTAAAAAAAGGACTCAAAAATCTAAAATAAAATCGTCGGAGGAGAAGCGTAAACTTGCCAATATGCCATTTACCACACGGAGTGGCAAGGAACGGCTGAGGCCCTGGCCTATGTTCATGGCTAGTGGTTCAGCTTCACATGAGGATGGAAGCACTCAGCCTCTCGCTAGAAAAATGAAAAGACTTAAGCTGGCAAAAGAACAGCAAAGAACTGTGCGTTCTTCGAAATGACAAATCCACAAGGAGAGTCCAATTGTGTCGGTTGCGATGCCTGACCTTCCCAACACTGGACGTGAAGAGCATGCGCCTTCCACCATTTGCACGCCCCCTGCAAGTGCTGGAAGGAGCACCCACAGTCCAGTTCCTGATAGTCAGATTGAAGATGTCAGTGTTGAAGTACACCAGGATGAGGAGGATATGGGTGTTGCTGGCGCTGGGGAGGAAATTGACCAGGAGGATTCTGATGGTGAGGTGGTTTGTTTAAGTCAGGCACCCGGGGAGACACCTGTTGCCCGTGGGAGGAATATGGCCATTGACATGCCTGGTGAAAATACCAAAAAAATCAGCTCTTCGGTGTGGAAGTATTTCAAAAGAAATGCGGACAACATTTGTCAAGCCGTGTGTTGCCTTTGTCAAGCTGTAATAAGTAGGGGTAAGGACGTTAACCACCTCGGAACATCCTCCCTTATACGTCACCTGCAGCGCATTCATCATAAGTCAGTGACAAGTTCAAAAACTTTGGGCGACAGCGGAAGCAGTCCACTGACCAGTAAATCCCTTCCTCTTGTAACCAAGCTCACGCAAATCACCCCACCAACTCCCTCAGTGTCAATTTCCTCCTTCCCCAGGAATGCCAATAGTCCTGCAGGCCATGTCACTGGCAATTCTGATGAGTCCTCTCCTGCCTGGGATTCCTCCGATGCATCCTTGCGTGTAACGCCTACTGCTGCTGGCGCTGCTGTTGTTGCTGCTGGGAGTCGATGGTCATCCCAGAGGGGAAATCGTAAGACCACTTTTACTACTTCCACCAAGCAATTGACTGTCCAACAGTCCTTCGCGAGGAAGATGAAATATCACAGCAGTCATCCTGCTGCAAAGCGGATAACTGAGGCCTTGGCATCCTGGGCGGTGAGAAACGTGGTTCCGGTATCCATCATTACTGCAGAGCCAACTATAGACTTGTTTGAGGTACTGTGTCCCCGGTACCAAATACCATCTAGGTTCCATTTCTCTAGGCAGGCGATACCGAAAATGTACACAGACCTCAGAAAAAGACTCACCAGTGTCCTAAAAAATGCAGTTGTACCCAATGTCCACTTAACCACGGACATGTGGACAAGTGGAGCAGGGCAGACTCAGGACTATATGACTGTGACAGCCCACTGGGTAGATGTATGGACTCCCGCCGCAAGAACAGCAGCGGCGGCACAAGTAGCAGCATCTCGCAAACGCCAACTCTTTCCTAGGCAGGCTACGCTTTGTATCACCGCTTTCCAGAATACGCACACAGCTAAAAACCTCTTACGGCAACTGAGGAAGATCATCGCAGAATGGCTTACCCCAATTGGACTCTCCTGTGGATTTGTGGCATCGGACAACGCCAGCAATATTGTGTGTGCATTAAATATGGGCAAATTCCAGCACGTCCCATGTTTTGCACATACCTTGAATTTGCTGGTGCAGAATTATTTAAAAAACGAGAGGGGCGTGCAAGAGATGCTGTCGGTGGCCAGAAGAATTGCGGGACACTTTCGGCGTACAGGCACCACGTACAGAAGACTGGAGCAACACCAAAAACGCCTGAACCTGCCCTGCCATCATCTGAAGCAAGAAGTGGTAACGAGGTGGAATTCAACCCTCTATATGCTTCAGAGGTTGGAGGAGCAGCAAAAGGCCATTCAAGCCTATACAACTGAGCACGATATAGGAGGTGGAATGCTCCTGTCTCAAGCGCAGTGGAGAATGATTTCAACGTTGTGCAAGGTTCTGCAACCTTTTGAACTTGCCACACGTGAAGTCAGTTCAGACACTGCCAGCCTGAGTCAGGTCATTCCCCTCATCAGGCTTTTGCAGAAGAAGCTGGAGACATTGAAGGAGGAGCTAACACAGAGCGATTCCGCTAGGCATGTGGGACTTGTGGATGGAGCCCTTAATTCGCTTAACAAGGATTCACGGGTGGTCAATCTGTTGAAATCAGAGCACTACATTTTGGCCACCGTGCTCGATCCTAGATTTAAAACCTACCTTGGATCTCTCTTTCCGGCAGACACAAGTCTGCAGGGGTTCAAAGAACTGCTGGTGAGAAGATTGTCAAGTCAAGCGGAACGCGACCTGTCAACATCTCCTCCTTCACATTCTCCCGCAGCTGGGGGTGCGAGGAAAAGGCTCAGAATTCCGAGCCCACCCGCTGGCGGTGATGCAGGGCAGTCTGGAGCGACTGCTGATGCTGACATCTGGTCCGGACTGAAGGACCTGCCAACGATTACAGACATGTCGTCTACTGTCACTGCATATGATTCTCTCCCCATTGAAAGAATGGTGGAGGATTATATGAGTGACCGCATCCAAGTAGGCACGTCAGACAGTCCGTACGTATACTGGCAGGAAAAAGAGGCAATTTGGAGGCCCTTGCACAAACTGGCTTTATTCTACCTAAGTTGCCCTCCCACAAGTGTGTACTCCGAAAGAGTGTTTAGTGCCGCCGCTCACCTTGTCAGCAATCGGCGTACGAGGTTACTTCCAGAAAATGTGGAGAAGATGATGTTCATTAAAATGAATTATAATCAATTCCTCCTTGGAGACATTCACCAGCAGCAATTGCCTCCACAAAGTACACAGGGAGCTGTGATGGTTGATTCCAGTGGGGACGAATTGATAATCTGTGAGGAGGGGGATGTACACGGTGATGAATCGGAGGATGATGATGAGGTGGACATCTTGCCTCTGTAGAGCCAGTTTGTGCAAGGAGAGATTAATTGCTTCTTTTTTGGGGGGGGTCCAAACCAACCCGTCATTTCAGTCACAGTCGTGTGGCAGACCCTGTCACTGAAATGATGGGTTGGTTAAAGTGTGCATGTCCTGTTTATACAACATAAGGGTGGGTGGGAGGGCCCAAGGACAATTCCATCTTGCACCTCTTTTTTCTTTCATTTTTGTTTGCGTCATGTGCTGTTTGGGGAGTGTTTTTTGGAAGGGCCAGCCTGCGTGACACTGCAGTGCCACTTCTAGATGGGCCAGGTGTTTTGTGTCGGCCACTAGGGTCGCTTAGCTTACTCACACAGCTACCTCATTGCGCCTCTTTTTTTCTTTGCGTCATGTGCTGTTTGGGGAGTATTTTTTGGAAGGGCCATCCTGCCTGACACTGCAGTGCCACTCCTAGATGGGCCAGGTGTTTGTGTCGGCCACTTGGGTCGCTGAGCTTAGTCACACAGCTACTTCATTACGCCTCTTTTTTTCTTTGCGTCATGTGCTGTTTGGGGAGTGTTTTTTTGAAGGGCCATCCTGCGTGACACTGCAGTGCCACTCCTAGATGGGCCAGGTGTTTGTGTCGGCCACTATGGTCGCTTAGCTTACTCACACAGCTACCTCATTGCGCCTCTTTTTTTTTGCGTCATGTGCTGTTTGGGGAGTGTTTTTTTGAAGGGCCATCCTGCGTGACACTGCAGTGCTACTCCTAGATGGGCCAGGTGTTTGTGTCGGCCACTAGGGTCGCTGAGCTTACTCACACAGCTACCTCATTGCGCCTCTTTTTTTCTTTGCGTCATGTGCTGTTTGGGGAGTGTTATTTGGAAGGGCCATCCTGCCTGACACTGCAGTGCCACTCCTAGATGGGCCAGGTGTTTGTGTCGGCCACTAGGGTCGCTGAGCTTAGTCACACAGCTACCTCATTGCGCCTCTTTTTTTTCTTCTTTGCGTCATGTGCTGTTTGGGGATTATTTTTTGGAAGGGCCATCCTGCCTGACACTGCAGTGCCACTCCTAGATGGGCCAGGTGTTTGTGTCGGCCACTTGGGTCGCTGAGCTTAGTCACACAGCTACCTCATTGCGCCTCTTTTTTTCTTTGCGTCATGTGCTGTTTGGGGAGTGTTTTTTGGAAGGGCCATCCTGCGTGACACTGCAGTGCCACTCCTAGATGGGCCAGGTGTTTGTGTCGGCCACTTGGGTCGCTGAGCTTAGTCACACAGCTACCTCATTGCGCCTCTTTTTTTTCTTCTTTGCGTCATGTGCTGTTTGGGGATTATTTTTTGGAAGGGCCATCCTGCCTGACACTGCAGTGCCACTCCTAGATGGGCCAGGTGTTTGTGTCGGCCACTTGGGTCGCTGAGCTTAGTCACACAGCTACCTCATTGCGCCTCTTTTTTTCTTTGCGTCATGTGCTGTTTGGGGAGTGTTTTTTGGAAGGGCCATCCTGCGTGACACTGCAGTGCCACTCCTAGATGGGCCAGGTGTTTGTGTCGGCCACTTGGGTCGCTGAGCTTAGTCATCCAGCGACCTCGGTGCAAATTTTAGGACTAAAAATAATATTGTGAGGTGTGAGGTGTTCAGAATAGACTGAAAATGAGTGGAAATTATGGTTATTGAGGTTAATAATACTTTGGGATCAAAATGACCCCCAAATTCTATGATTTAAGCAGTTTTTTAGGGTTTTTTGAAAAAAACACCCGAATCCAAAACACACCCGAATCCGACAAAAAAAATTCGGTGAGGTTTTGCCAAAACGCGTTCGAACCCAAAACACGGCCGCGGAACCGAACCCAAAACCAAAGCACAAAACCCGAAAAATTTCCGGTGCACATCTCTAATTACAAGCCTGTGTTTTAGCTAGATATTTAACATTTTCTGTAATTTTTTACAGTAATTTGCTCTATCCCAATTGTAAAATATCTGGTGAATACAGAAATTGTTTATATTTATTTATTAACCTTTATTTAAAAATACAAACTCAAAACAAATCAAACACCCCATTGGGGTATATTTACTAAAATTCGTATTTTCCCGTTTGAGGTCAAAGTTCAATCACGAATGACATCGAAAGTGTAAAGTTGCAACTTTTTGAATTTTGTACGTCTAATTTACTAAGCTGTCGTATTCTGCATTTTCGGATTTACCGATGTCGATGTCATTCGGTTTTTTTGGCAGTGTTTTACGTGAGTGACTTGTAAAACACTGCCGACTTTAATACAATGAATCTCGGCCGGATCTGAGAGATCCGTGCTGGGCTTCATTGTGCACCTTTTAAAAAAATGTAATCAGTGTTAAAATAAAATAAAAAATTGCGTGGGGTCCCCCCTCCTAAGCCAAACCAGCCTCGGGCTCTTTGAGCCGGCCCTGGTTGAAAAAATATGGGGGAAAAAATGTCAGGGGTTCCCCCATATTTAAGCAACCAGCACCGGGCTCTGTGCCTGGTCCTGGTTCCAAAAATACGGGGGACAAAAAGCGTAGGTGTCCCCGATATTTCTGAAACCAGCTCCGGGCTCCACTAGCCAGATACATAATGCCACAGCCGGGGGACACTTTTATATAGGTCCCTGCGGCCCTGGCATTACATAACCAACTAGTCACCCCTGGCCGGGGTACCCTGGAGGAGTGGGGACCCCTTCAATCAAGGGGTCCCCCCCCTCCAGCCACCCAAGGACCAGGGGTGAAGCCCGAGGCTGTCCCCCCCATCCAAGGGCTGCGGATGGGAGGCTGATAGCCCTTTTGACAAAAAATGAATATTGTTTTTAGTAGCAGTACTACAAGTCCCAGCAAGCCTCCCCCGCAAGCTGGTACTTGGAGAACCACAAGTACCAGCATGCAGAGGAAAACCGGGCCCGCTGGTACCTGTAGTACTACTACTACAAAAATATCCCAATAAAAACAGAAGACACACACCTTGAAAGTAAAACTTTAATGCATACATCCACACCTCCATATACACATACTTACCTATGTTCACACGAGGGTCGGTCCTCTTCTCCATGTAGAATCCATGGTGTACCTGTTGAAAAAATTATACTCACAAAATCCAGTGTAGATGGCTCCTCTTGTAATCCATTTGTAATCCAGGTACTTTGCAAAAAAACAAAACGAACACCCGACCTCGCACTGAAAGGGGCCCCATGTTTTCACATGGGACCCCTTTCCCCGAATGGCAGGAACCCCCTCTGACTTATGTCTAAGACGGTTCCATCAGCCAATCAGGGAACGCCACTCCTGATTGGCTGTGTGCTCCTGTACTGTATGACAGGCAGCACACGGCAATGTTACAATGTAGCGCCTATGCGCTCCATTGTAACCAATGGTGGGAACTTTGCGGTCAGCGGTTGACCGAAAGTAACCTCACCGCTGACCACAAAGTTCCCACCATTGGTTACAATGGAGCGCATAGGCGCTACATTGTAACACTGCCGTGTGCTGCCTGTCATACAGTACAGGAGCACACAGCCAATCAGGAGGGTGCCACAATGTGGCGCTCCCTGATTGGCTGATGGAACCCTCTTAGACATAAGTCAGAGGGGGTTTCTGGCATTCGGGAAAAGGGGTCCCATGTGAAAACATGGGGCCCATTTCAGTGCGAGGTCGGGTGTCCGTTTTGTTTTTTTGCCAAGTACCTGGATTACAAATGGATTAAAAGAGGAGCCATCTACACTGGATTTTGTGAGTATAATTTTTTCAACAGGTACACCATGGATTCTACATGGAGAAGAGGACCGACCCTCGTGTGAACATAGGTAAGTATGTGTATATGGAGGTGTGGATGTATGTATTAAAGTTTTACTTTCAAGGTGTGTGTCTTATGTTTTTATTGAGGTATTTTTTTAGTAGTAGTACTACAGGTACCAGCGGGCCCGGTTTTCCTCCACGTGCTGGTACTTGTGGTTCTCCAAGTACCAGCTTGCGCGGGAGGCTTGCTGGGACTTGTAGTACTGCTACTAAAAACAATATTCATTTTTTGACAAAAAGGCTATCAGCCTCCCATCCGCAGCCCTTGGATGGGGGGACAGCCTCGGGCTTCACCCCTGGTCCTTGGGTGGCTGGAAGGGGGGACCCCTTGATTGAAGGGGTCCCCACTCCTCCAGGGTACCCCGGCCAGGGGTGACTAGTTGGTTATGTAATGCCAGGGCCGCAGGGACCTATATAAAAGTGTCCCCCGGCTGTGGCATTATGTATCTGGCTAATGGAGCCCGGTGCTGGTTTCAGAAATATGGGGGACCCCTATGCTTTTTGTCCCCCGTATTTTTGGAACCAGGACCAGGCGCAGAGCCCGGTGCTGGTTGTTTAAATATGGGGGAACCCCTATCATTTTTTTACCCATATTTTTTCAACCAGGGCCGGCTCAAAGAGCCTGAGGCTGGTTTTGCTTAGGACGGGGGACCCCACGCATTTTTTTAAAAAACAAATAACACTTTCCCATCCCCTTCCCACTGATAAACATGCAGGGATCTCATGGATCCGTGCATGCCTATCCAAACACAGGGGAAAAAAGCAGGTCTGTTTTTTTTTAGCACTTTTTCACGAATTGTATTTCAGTACGGCAGTGTTTGGCTATTGTCGGCAGTGTTTGTGATTTGCACTTTTTAGTAAATTACCGATTTCTACCAAATTGCAGGCGTATTTGACCGATGGTGTATTGATTCGTAATTTTTTCCTAGGACTTCCAAAATATTACGAATGCCCTCATCACTGCCAAGATTTTTGCTTAGTAAATTCCCGACATGACACTTTGAAGAAAAAACGTCATCTCGGTCAAAATCGGGACCTTAGTAAATATACCCCATTGTCTCTAACCAGTGGTAATATATTTTCACCTGCATGACTAGCATGTTACATTACTGTTTAGACTGTTTGCTGTTTGACTGTGTGCTGACAACACCCCAGCTGGTGGATGATCATGCTCCTTTGGTAGTGACACACACTATTCCATGGGCCCCTGCCATACTATTCCCCTAGTTGGGTCCGTCATGCCCCAATCCAACACTTTAGCAGCTTATATGATAACTTATTATACCTACAGATATACAAAAGGACAGTAATAGTTCACATAATAATACACAGGCTGGATGATGTGGATCTTTCCTCTTAAAGGCTTCTACCTCTGATTTCACCACATATTCTCCCTTTCTTTAATCTGTTACTTGGAAGCTCTGTAATTAAAATCTCAGTGACGCACATTTACATATATAATGTTACCATTATAAAGAGAATTTAATTGTGTGACATACGGAGGTGTCCTCATTAGTGATGAGCGGGTTCGGTTCCTCGGAATCCGAACCCCCCCCGTACTTCACCCATTTTACATGGGTCCGAGGCAGACTCGGATCTTCCCGCCTTGCTCAGTTAACCCGAGCGCGCCCGGAATATCATCATCCCGCTGTCGTATTCTCTCGAGATTCGTATTCTATATAAGGAGCCGGGCGTCGCAGCCATTTTCACTCGTGCATTGGAGATGATAGGGAGAGGACGTGTGCAGCGTTCTCTCAGTTGTGTTCAGTGTGCTGCAAATATCTGTGTGCTGCAAATATCTGTGCTCAGTGTCCTTGCAAATATCTGTGCTCAGTGTGCTGCTGAAGTGAAAATATCTACGTTCTCTGCCTGAAAAACGCTCCATATCTGTGCTGCATTGTAGTATATAGTAGGAGGACAGTGCAGAATTTTGCTGACCAGTGACCACCAGTATCATATCAGTACGGTACAGTAGTCCACTGCTCTAACTACCTCTGTGTCGTCAAGTATACTATCCATCCATACCTGTGGTGCATTTAAGTTTTGCGCAGTATATATATAGTAGGAGGACAGTGCATCATTTTGCTGACCACCAGTATATAATATATAGCAGTACGGTACAGTAGTCCAGTGCTCTACCTACCTCTGTGTCATCAAGTATACTACTCATCCATACCTGTGGCGCATTTAAGTTTTACGCAGTATATATATATATATATATATATATAGTAGGAGGACAGTGCATCATTTTGCTGACCACCAGTATATAATATATAGCAGTACGGTACATTAGTACACTGCTCTACCTACCTCTGTGTCGTCAAGTATACTATCCATCCATACCTGTGGTGCATTTAAGTTTTGCGCAGTATATATATATATAGTAGAAGGACAGTGCATAATTTTGCTGACCACCAGTATATAATATATAGCAGTACGGTACAGTAGTCCACTGCTCTACCTACCTCTGTGTCGTCAAGTATACTATCCATCCATACCTGTGGTGCATTTAAGTTTTGCGCAGTATATATATAGTAGGAGGACAGTGCATAATTTTGCTGACCACCAGTATATAATATATAGCAGTACGGTACAGTAGTCCACTGCTCTACCTACCTCTGTGTCATCAAGTATACTACCCATCCATACCTGTGGCGCATTTAAGTTTTACGCAGTATATATATATATATATATATATATATATAGTAGGAGGACAGTGCATCATTTTGCTGACCACCAGTATATAATATATAGCAGTACGGTACAGTAGGCCACTGCTCTACCTACCTCTGTGTCGTCAAGTATACTATCCATCCATACCTGTGGTGCATTTAAGTTTTGCGCAGTATATTTATATATATATAGTAGGAGGACAGTGCATAATTTTGCTGACCACCAGTATATAACATATAGAAGTACGGTACAGTAGTCCACTGCTCTACCTACCTCTGTGTCGTCAACTATACTAAACATCCATACCTGTGGTGCATTTAAGTTTTGTGCAGTATATATATAGTAGGAGGACAGTGCATAATTTTGCTGACCACCAGTATATAATATATAGCAGTACGGTACAGTAGTCCACTGCTCTACCTACCTCTGTGTCGTCAAGTATACTATCCATCCATACCTGTGGTGCATTTAAGTTTTGCGCAGTATATATATAGTAGGAGGACAGTGCATAATTTTGCTGACCACCAGTATATAATATATAGCAGTACGGTACAGTAGGCCATTGCTATTGATATATTACTGGCATATAATTCCACACATTAAAAAATGGAGAACAAAAATGTGGAGGGTAAAATATGGAAAGATCAAGATCCACTTCCACCTCGTGCTCAAGCTGCTGCCACTAGTCATGGCCGAGACGATGAAATGCCATCAACGTCGTCTGCCAAGGCCAATGCCCAATGTCATAGTATAGAGCATGTAAAATCCAAAAAACAAAAGTTCAGTAAAATGACCCAAAAACCTAAATTAAAAGCGTCTGAGGAGAAGCGTAAACTTGCCAATATGCCATTTACGACACAGAGTGGCAAGGAACAGCTGATGCCGTCTCCTATGTTCTTCATGACTAGTGGGTCAGCTTCACATGAGGATGGAAGCACTCATCCTCCCACTAGAAAAATAAAAAGACTTAAGCTGGCAAAAGCACAGCAAAGAACTGTGCATTCTTCTAAATCACAAATCCCCAAAGAGAGTCCAATTGTGTCGGTTGCGATGCCTGACCTTCTCAACACTGGACGGGAAGAGGTGGCGCCTTCCACCATTTGCACGCCCCCTGCAAGTGCTGGAAGGAGCACCCGCAGTCCAGTTCCTGATAGTCAAATTGAAGATGTCACTGTTGAAGTACACCAGGATGAGGGTGTTGCTAGCGCTGAGGAGGAAATTGACAAGGAGGATTCTGATGGTGAGGTGGTTTGTTTAGTCAGGCACCCGGGGAGACACCTGTTGTCCGTGGGACGAATATGGCCATTGACATGCCTGGTCAAATTACAAAAAAAATCACCTCGTCGGTATGGAATTATTTTAACAGAAATGCAGACAACATTTGTCAAGCCGTGTGTTGCCTTTGTCAAGCTGTAATAAGTAGGGGTAAGGACGTTAACCACCTAGGAACATCCTCCCTTATACGTCACCTACAGCGCATTCATCAGAAGTCATTGACAAGTTCAAAAACTTTGGGTGACAGCGGAAGCAGTCCACTGACAACTAAATCCCTTCCTCTTGTAACCAAGCTCCTGCAAACCACACCACCAACTCCCTCAGTGTCAATTTCCTCCTTAGACAGGAACGCCAATAGTCCTGCAGGCCATGTCACTGTCAAGTCTGACGAGTCCTCTCCTGCCTGGGATTCCTCCGATGCATCCTTGCATCCTTGCATCGTTAGGATGCATCCCGATGCATCCTAACGCCTACTGCTGCTGGAGCTGCTGTTGTTGCAGCTGAGAGTCAATCGTCATCCCAGAGGGGAAGTCAGTAGACCACTTGTACTACGTCCAGTAAGCAATTGACTGTCCAACAGTCCTTTGCGAGGAAGATGAAATATCACAGCAGTCATCCTGCTGCAAAGCGGATAACTTAGTCCTTGGCAGCCTGGGCGGTGTTAAACGTGTTTCCGGTATCCACCGTTAATTCACAGGAAACTAGAGTATTGCTTGAGGTACTGTGTCCCCGGTACCAAATACCATGTAGGTTCCACTTCTCTAGTCAGGCAATACCGAGAATGTACACAGACGTCAGAAAAAGAGTCACCAGTGTTCTAAAAAATGCAGTTGTACCTAATGTCCACTTAACCACGGACATGAGGACAAGTGGACCAGGGCAGACTCAGGACTATATGACTGTGACAGCCCACTGGGTAGAAGTATTGCCTCCCGCATTAAGAACAGCAGCGGCAGCACCAGTAGCAGCATCTCGCAAACGCCAACTCGTTCCTAGGCAGGCTACGCTTTGAATCACCGCTTTTTAGAAGAGGCATACAGCTGACAACCTCTTACGGAAACTGCGGAACATCATCGCAGAATGGCTTACCCCAATTGGACTCTCCTGTGGATTTGTGACATCGGACAACGCCACCAATATTGTGCGTGCATTACATGTGGGCAAATTCCAGCACGTCCCATGTTTTGCACATACATTGAATTTGGTGGTGCAGAATAATTTTAAAAAACGACAGGGGCGTGCAAGAGATGCTGTCGGTGGCCCGAAGAATTGCGGGCCACTTTCGGCATTCAGCCACCACGTGCTGAAGACTGGAGCACCAGCAAATACTCCTGAACATGCCCCACCATCATCTGAAGCAAGAGGTGGTAACAAGGTGGAATTCAACCCTCTATATGCTTCAGAGGATGGAGGAGCAGCAAAAGGCCATTCAAGCCTATACAGCTACCTACAATATAGGCAAAGGAGGGGGAATGCACCTGACTCAAGCGCAGTGGAGAATGATTTCAACGTTGTGCAATGTTCTGCAACCCTTTGAACTTGCCACACATGAAGTCAGTTCAGACACTGCCAGCCTGAGTCAGGTCATTCCCCTCATCAGGTTTTTGCAGAAGAAGCTGGAGGGATTGAAGGAGGAGCTAAAATGGAGCGATTCCGCTAGGCATGTGGGACTTGTGGACGGAGCCCTTAATTCGCTTAACCAGAATTCACGGGTGGTCTACATTTTGGCCACCGTGCTCGATCCTAGGTTTAAAGGCTACTTTGGATCTCTCTTTCCGGCAGACACAAGTCTGCAGAGGTTCAAAGACCTGCTGGTGAGACACTTGTCAAGTCAAGCGGAACGTGACCCATCAACAGCTCCTCCTTCACATTCTCCCGCAACTGGGGCTGCGAGGAAAAGGCTAAGAATTCCAAACCCATCCGCTGGCGGTGATGCAGGGCAGTCTGGAGCGAGTGCTGGCATCTGGTCCAGACTGAAGGACCTGCCAACGATTACTGACATGTTGTCTACTGTCACTGCATATGATTCTGTCACCATTGAAAGAATGGTGGAGGATTATATGAGTGACCGCATCCAAGTAGGCACGTCAGACAGTCCGTACGTATACTGGCAGGAAAAAGAGGCAATTTGGAGGCCCTTGCAGAAACTGTCTTTATTTTACCTAAGTTGCCCCCCCTCCAGTGTGTACTCCGAAAGAGTGTTTAGTGCAGCCGCTCACCTTGTCAGCAATCGGCGTACGAGGTTACTTCCAGAAAATGTGGAGAAGATGATGTTCATCAAAATGAATTATAATCAATTTCTCCGTGGAGACATTCACCAGCAATTGCCTCCAGAAAGTACACAGGGACCTGAGATGGTGGATTCCAGTGGGGACGAATTAATAATCTGTGAGGAGGGGGATGTACACAGTGAAAGGGGTGAGGAATCGGATGATGAGGAGGAGGTGGACATCTTGCCTCTGTAGAGCCAGTTTGTGCAAGGAGAGATTGATTGCTTCTTTTTTGGTGGGGGCCCAAACCAACCAGTCATTTCAGTCACAGTCATGTGGCAAACCCTGTCGCTGAAATGATGGGTTTGTTTAAGTGTGCATGTCCTGTTTATACAACATAAGGGTGGGTGGGAGGGCCCAAGGACAATTCCATCTTGCACCTCTTTTTTCTTTCATTTTTCTTTGCATCATGTGCTGTTTGGTGACTATTTTTTGAAGTGCCATCCTGTCTGACACTGCAGTGCCACTCCTAGATGGGCCAGGTGTTTTTGTCGGCCACTTGGGTCGCAAGCTTAGCCATCCAGCGACCTTGGTGCACCTGTTTTTTTCTTTGCATGATGTGCTGTTTGTGGACTATTTTTTGAAGTGCCATCCTGTCTGACACTGCAGTGCCACTCAGTGGCGGATCTTGCCACGGGCAAGCGGTACTTTTGCCCGGGGCGCCGCCTTCCGGAGGGCGCCGCACCAGGGCAAGATCCGCCACTGTGCCCCCCGCAGTGCCCCCCCGCTTTGAAGGGAACTAGACGCGTAGCGTCTAGTTTCCCTTCACTGAGAGGACCTTAGTTGTGCGGTGCGCGATGACGTCATTACGCACCGCACAGCAAAGGTCCTCTCCATGAAGGGAAACTAGACGCTACTGTCTAGTTTCCCTTCATGTAGAGGACCTTTGCTGTGCGGTGCGCGATGACCTCATCGCGCACCGCACAGCATAGTGGCACAGACACTAGGGGTCATAATTGACCTCTATTGTCTATGCTGTTCTATGGGAGAGACGTAATAACGTCTCTCCCATAGATCGAGGAGCGGAGAGAAGAAGAGCGGCGACGGCGGAGGAGGCCTGCAGCGGTCTGGATCAGGAACGGGGATGGTAAGTAAACTTTTTTTTATTTAATTTTTTCTTTCAGCGTCGCTACAGGGGGCATAAATGGGGGCATAACTGACCACGCCCCCCATTTGAAGCCACGCCCATATACTTTGCCCGGGGCGCCACAAGGCCAAGAACCGGCCCTGGTGCCACTCCTAGATGGGCCAGGTGTTTGTGTTGGCCCCTTGGGTCACTTAGCTTAGCCATCCAGCGACCTTGGTACACCTCTTTTTTTCTTTGCATCATGTGCTGTTTGGGGACTATTTCTTGAAGTGCCATCCTGTCTGACACTGCAGTGCCACTCCTAGATGGGCACGGTGTTTGTGTCAGCCACTTAGGTCGCTTAGTTTAGCCATCCAGCGACCTCGGTGCAAATTTTAGGACTAAAAATAATATTGTGAGGTGTAAGGTGTTCAGGATAGACTGGAAATGAGTGGAAATTATGGTTATTGAGGTTAATAATACTATGGGATCAAAATGACCCCCAAATTCTATGATTTAAGCTGTTTTTGAGGGGGTTTTCTAGAAAACACCCGAATCCAAAACACACCCGAATCCGACAAAAAATTTTCAGGGAGGTTTTGCCAAAACGCTTTCGAATCCAAAACACGGCTGCGGAACCGAATCCAAAACCAAAACACAAAACCCGAAAAATGTCCGGTGCACATCACTAGTCCTCATACATCTTTGCTGCAGTCATGCCAAACAGCCCCTCTTGGCACGCTAGGTCGCTTGAGAATCTTCTTGCGTTGGGCGTCTTTTTTGCCGAAAATGTGTCTTATTCACAACACAATGCCACTAGGATGCACAAGGAGAGTGTGCTGATTAATTTGATATACAGTGCATCTGGAAAGTATTCACAGTGCTTCACTTTTTCCACATTTTGTTATGTTACAGCCTTATTCCAAATTGGAATACATTCATTTTTTCCCTCAACATTCTACACACAAGGGCACTCATTCCGAGTTGTTCGCTCGCTAGCTGCTTTTAGCAGCATTGCACACACTAAGCCGCCGCCCTCTGGGAGTGTATCTTAGCTTAGCAGAATTGCGAACGAAAGATTCGCAGAATTGAGAATAGAAATTTCTTAGCAGTTTCTGAGTAGCTCCAGACTTACTCAGCCATTGCGATCAGTTCAGTCAGTTTCGTTCCTGGATTGACGTCACAAACACACCCAGCGTTCGCCCAGACACTCCCCCGTTTCTTCAGACACTCCCGCGTTTTTCCCAGAAACGCCAGCGTTTTTTCGCACACTCCCAGAAAACGGGCAGTTTCCACCCAGAAACACCCACTTCCTGTCAATCACACCACGATTACCAGAACGATGAAAAATCCTCGTTATGCCGTGAGTAAAATACCTAACTTTTGTGTAAAATAACTAACCGCATGCGCTCTGCGAACCTTGCGCATGCGCAGTAAGCGACTAATCGCAATATAGCGAAAATCGGCAACGAGCGAACAACTCAGTATGACCACCAATACCCCATAATGACAATGTGAAAAAAAAGTGTTTTTGACATTTTTGCAAATTCATTAAAAATAAAAAACTAAGAAATCACATGTACATAAGTATTCACAACCCTTTGCTCAATACTTTGTTGATGCTCCTTTGGCAGCAATTACAGCCTCAAGTCTTTTTGAATATGATACCACAAGCTTGGCAGACCTATCTTTGGGCAGTTTCACCCATTCCTCTTTGCAGCACCTCGCAAGCTCCATCAGGTTGGATGGGAAGTGTCGGTGCACAGCCATTTTCAGATCTCTCCAGAGATGTTCAATCGGATTCAAGTTTGGGCTCTGGCTGGGCCACTCAAGGACATTCACAGAGTTGTCCTGAAGCCACTTCTTTGATATCTTGGCTGTGTGCTTAGGGTCGTTGTCCTGCTGAAAGATGAACCGTCGCCCCAGTCTGAGGTCAAGAGTGCTCTGGAGCAAGTTTTCGTCCAGGATGTTTCTGTACATTGCTGCATTAATATTTCCCTCTATCCTGACTAGTCTCCCAGTTCCTGTCTCTGAAAAACATCCCCACAGCATGATTCTGCCACCACCATTCTTCACTGTAGGGATAGTATTGGTCTGATGATGAGCGGTGCCTGGTTTCCTCCAAACATGATGCCTGGCATTCACGACAAAGATTTCAATCTTTGTCTCATCAGACCAAAGTATTTTGTTTCTCATGGTCTGAGAGTCCTTCAGGTGCATTTTGGCAAAATCCAGGCGGGCTGCCATGTGTTTTATACTAAGGAGTGGTTTCCATCTAGCCACTCTACCATACAGGCCTGATTGGTGGATTGCTGCAGAGATGGTTGTCCTTCTGGAAGCTTCTCCTCTCTCCACAGAGGAGTGCTGTAGCTCTGACAGAGTGACCATTGGGTTCTTGGTCACCTCTCTGACTACAGCTCTTCTCCCCTGATCGCTCAGTTTAGACTGCCGGCAAGCTCTAGGAAGAGTCCTGATGGTTCCGAACTTCTTCCATTTATGGATGAAGGAGGTCACTGTGCTCATTGGGACCTTCAAAGCAGCAAATATTTTTCTGCACCTTTCCCAAGATTTGTGCCTCGAGACAATCCTGTCTCGGAGGTCTACAGACAATTCCTTTGACTTCAAGCTTGGTTTGTGCTCAGACATGCACTGTCACATGTGGGATCTTATACAGACAGGTGTATGCCTTTCCAAATCATGTCCAATCAACTGAATTTACCTGAGGTGGACTCCAATTAAGCTGTAGGAACATATCAAGGATGATCAGTGGAAACAGGGTGCACCTGAGCTCAATTTTGAGCTTCATGGCAAAGGCTGTGAATTAGAGATGAGCGGGTTCGGTTTCTCTGAAACCGAACCCGCACGAACTTCATGTTTTTTTCACGGGTCCGAGCAGACTCGGATCCTCCCGCCTTGCTCGGTTAACCCGAGCGCGCCCGAACGTCATCATGACGCTGTCGGATTCTCGCGAGACTCGGATTCTATATAAGGAGCCGCGCGTCGCCGCCATTTTCACACGTGCATTGAGATTGATAGGGAGAGGACGTGGCTGGCGTCCTCTCCATTAGAAATTAGATTAGAAGAGAGAGAGAGATTGTGCAGAGTCAGACAGAGTTTACCACAGTGACCAGTGCAGTTGTTGTTAGTTAACTTTTATTTATTTTAATATAATATATCCGTTCTCTGCTATATCCGTTCTCTGCCTGAAAAAAAACGATACACAGCAGCAGCCAGTCACACAGTGTGACTCAGTCTGTGTGCACTCAGCTCAGCCCAGTGTGCTGCACATCAATGTATAAAAGGCAAAGCTTATAATAATTGTGGGGGAGACTGGGGAGCACTGCAGGTTGTTATAGCAGGAGCCCCCAGGAGTACATAATATTATATTAATTTAAAATTAAACAGTGCACACTTTTGCTGCAGGAGTGCCACTGCCAGTGTGACTAGTGGTGACCAGTGCCTGACCACCAGTATAGTAGTATATTGTTGTATGTATTGTATACTATCTCTTTATCAACCAGTCTATATTAGCAGCAGACACAGTACAGTGCGGTAGTTCACGGCTGTGGCTACCTCTGTGTCGGCAGTCGGAACTCGGCAGGCAGTCCGTCCATCCATAATTGTATTACAATATATACCACCTAACCGTGGTATTTTTTTTTCTTTCTTTATACCGTCGTCATAGTGTCATACTAGTTGTTACGAGTATACTACTATCTCTTTATCAACCAGTGTACAGTGCGGTAGTTCACGGCTGTGGCTACCTCTGTGTCGGCAGTCGGCAGGCAGTCCGTCCATCCATAATTGTATTATTATTATAATATATACCACCTAACCGTGGTTTTTTTTTCATTCTTTATACCGTCGTCATAGTGTCATACTAGTTGTTACGAGTATACTACTATCTCTTTATCAACCAGTGTACAGTGCGGTAGTTCACGGCTGTGGCTACCTCTGTGTCGGCAGTCGGCAGGCAGTCCGTCCATCCATAATTGTATTATTATTATAATATATACCACCTAACCGTGGTTTTTTTTTCATTCTTTATACCGTCGTCATAGTGTCATACTAGTTGTTACGAGTATACTACTATCTCTTTATCAACCAGTGTACAGTGCGGTAGTTCACGGCTGTGGCTACCTCTGTGTCGGCAGTCGGCAGGCAGTCCGTCCATCCATAATTGTATTATTATTATAATATATACCACCTAACCGTGGTTTTTTTTTCATTCTTTATACCGTCGTCATAGTGTCATACTAGTTGTTACGAGTATACTACTATCTCTTTATCAACCAGTGTACAGTGCGGTAGTTCACGGCTGTGGCTACCTCTGTGTCGGCAGTCGGCAGGCAGTCCGTCCATCCATAATTGTATTATTATTATAATATATACCACCTAACCGTGGTTTTTTTTTCATTCTTTATACCGTCGTCATAGTGTCATACTAGTTGTTACGAGTATACTACTATCTCTTTATCAACCAGTGTACAGTGCGGTAGTTCACGGCTGTGGCTACCTCTGTGTCGGCAGTCGGCAGGCAGTCCGTCCATCTATAATTGTATTATTATTATAATATATACCACCTAACTGTGGTATTTTTTTTTCTTTCTTTATACCGTCGTCATAGTGTCATACTAGTTGTTACGAGTATACTACTATCTCTTTATCAACCAGTGTACAGTGCGGTAGTTCACGGCTGTGGCTACCTCTGTGTCGGCAGTCGGCAGGCAGTCCGTCCATCCATAATTGTATTATTATTATAATATATACCACCTAACCGTGGTTTTTTTTTCATTCTTTATACCGTCGTCATAGTGTCATACTAGTTGTTACGAGTATACTACTATCTCTTTATCAACCAGTGTACAGTGCGGTAGTTCACGGCTGTGGCTACCTCTGTGTCGGCAGTCGGCAGGCAGTCCGTCCATCCATAATTGTATTATTATTATAATATATACCACCTAACCGTGGTTTTTTTTTCATTCTTTATACCGTCGTCATAGTGTCATACTAGTTGTTACGAGTATACTACTATCTCTTTATCAACCAGTGTACAGTGCGGTAGTTCACGGCTGTGGCTACCTCTGTGTCGGCAGTCGGCAGGCAGTCCGTCCATCCATAATTGTATTATTATTATAATATATACCACCTAACCGTGGTTTTTTTATACCACCTAACCGTGGCAGTCCGTCCATAATTGTATACTAGTATCCAATCCATCCATCTCCATTGTTTACCTGAGGTGCCTTTTAGTTCTGCCTATAAAATATGGAGAACAAAAAAGTTGAGGTTCCAAAATTAGGGAAAGATCAAGATCCACTTCCACCTCGTGCTGAAGCTGCTGCCACTAGTCATGGCCGAGACGATGAAATGCCAGCAACGTCGTCTGCCAAGGCCGATGCCCAATGTCATAGTACAGAGCATGTCAAATCCAAAACACCAAATATCAGAAAAAAAAGGACTCCAAAACCTAAAATAAAATTGTCGGAGGAGAAGCGTAAACTTGCCAATATGCCATTTACCACACGGAGTGGCAAGGAACGGCTGAGGCCCTGGCCTATGTTCATGGCTAGTGGTTCAGCTTCACATGAGGATGGAAGCACTCAGCCTCTCGCTAGAAAACTGAAAAGACTCAAGCTGGCAAAAGCACCGCAAAGAACTGTGCGTTCTTTGAAATCCCAAATCCACAAGGAGAGTCCAATTGTGTCGTTTGCGATGCCTGACCTTCCCAACACTGGACGTGAAGAGCATGCGCCTTCCACTATTTGCATGCCCCCTGCAAGTGCTGGAAGGAGCACCCGCAGTCCAGTTCCTGATAGTCAGATTGAAGATGTCAGTGTTGAAGTACACCAGGATGAGGAGGATATGGGTGTTGCTGGCGCTGGGGAGGAAATTGACCAGGAGGATTCTGATGGTGAGGTGGTTTGTTTAAGTCAGGCACCCGGGGAGACACCTGTTGTCCGTGGGAGGAATATGGCCGTTGACATGCCAGGTGAAAATACCAAAAAAATCAGCTCTTCGGTGTGGAGGTATTTCACCAGAAATGCGGACAACAGGTGTCAAGCCGTGTGTTCCCTTTGTCAAGCTGTAATAAGTAGGGGTAAGGACGTTAACCACCTCGGAACATCCTCCCTTATACGTCACCTGCAGCGCATTCATAATAAGTCAGTGACAAGTTCAAAAACTTTGGGTGACAGCGGAAGCAGTCCACTGACCAGTAAATCCCTTCCTCTTGTAACCAAGCTCACGCAAACCACCCCACCAACTCCCTCAGTGTCAATTTCCTCCTTCCCCAGGAATGCCAATAGTCCTGCAGGCCATGTCACTGGCAAGTCTGACGAGTCCTCTCCTGCCTGGGATTCCTCCGATGCATCCTTGCGTGTAACGCCTACTACTGCTGGCGCTGCTGTTGTTGCCGCTGGGAGTCGATGGTCATCCCAGAGGGGAAGTCGTAAGCCCACTTGTACTACTTCCAGTAAGCAATTGACTGTTCAACAGTCCTTTGCGAGGAAGATGAAATATCACAGCAGTCATCCTACTGCAAAGCGGATAACTGAGTCCTTGACAACTATGTTGGTGTTAGACGTGCGTCCGGTATCCGCCGTTAGTTCACAGGGAACTAGACAATTTATTGAGGCAGTGTGCCCCCGTTACCAAATACCATCTAGGTTCCACTTCTCTAGGCAGGCGATACCGAGAATGTACACGGACGTCAGAAAAAGACTCACCAGTGTCCTAAAAAATGCAGTTGTACCCAATGTCCACTTAACCACGGACATGTGGACAAGTGGAGCAGGGCAGGGTCAGGACTATATGACTGTGACAGCCCACTGGGTAGATGTATGGACTCCCGCCGCAAGAACAGCAGCGGCGGCACCAGTAGCAGCATCTCGCAAACGCCAACTCTTTCCTAGGCAGGCTACGCTTTGTATCACCGCTTTCCAGAATACGCACACAGCTGAAAACCTCTTACGGCAACTGAGGAAGATCATCGCGGAATGGCTTACCCCAATTGGACTCTCCTGTGGATTTGTGGCATCGGACAACGCCAGCAATATTGTGTGTGCATTAAATATGGGCAAATTCCAGCACGTCCCATGTTTTGCACATACCTTGAATTTGGTGGTGCAGAATTTTTTAAAAAACGACAGGGGCGTGCAAGAGATGCTGTCGGTGGCCAGAAAAATTGCGGGACACTTTCGGCGTACAGGCACCACGTACAGAAGACTGGAGCACCACCTAAAACTACTGAACCTGCCCTGCCATCATCTGAAGCAAGAAGTGGTAACGAGGTGGAATTCAACCCTCTATATGCTTCAGAGGTTGGAGGAGCAGCAAAAGGCCATTCAAGCCTATACAATTGAGCACGATATAGGAGATGGAATGCACCTGTCTCAAGTGCAGTGGAGAATGATTTCAACGTTGTGCAAGGTTCTGATGCCCTTTGAACTTGCCACACGTGAAGTCAGTTCAGACACTGCCAGCCTGAGTCAGGTCATTCCCCTCATCAGGCTTTTGCAGAAGAAGCTGGAGGCATTGAAGAAGGAGCTAACACGGAGCGATTCCGCTAGGCATGTGGGACTTGTGGATGCAGCCCTTAATTCGCTTAACAAGGATTCACGGGTGGTCAATCTGTTGAAATCAGAGCACTACATTTTGGCCACCGTGCTCGATCCTAGATTTAAAGCCTACCTTGGATCTCTCTTTCCGGCAGACACAGGTCTGCTGGGGTTGAAAGACCTGCTGGTGACAAAATTGTCAAGTCAAGCGGAACGCGACCTGTCAACATCTCCTCCTTCACATTCTCCCGCAACTGGGGGTGCGAGGAAAAGGCTCAGAATTCCGAGCCCACCCGCTGGCGGTGATGCAGGGCAGTCTGGAGCGACTGCTGATGCTGACATCTGGTCCGGACTGAAGGACCTGACAACGATTACGGACATGTCGTCTACTGTCACTGCATATGATTCTCTCAACATTGATAGAATGGTGGAGGATTATATGAGTGACCGCATCCAAGTAGGCACGTCACACAGTCCGTACTTATACTGGCAGGAAAAAGAGGCAATTTGGAGGCCCTTGCACAAACTGGCTTTATTCTACCTAAGTTGCCCTCCCACAAGTGTGTACTCCGAAAGAGTGTTTAGTGCCGCCGCTCACCTTGTCAGCAATCGGCGTACGAGGTTACATCCAGAAAATGTGGAGAAGATGATGTTCATTAAAATGAATTATAATCAATTCCTCCGCGGAGACATTGACCAGCAGCAATTGCCTCCACAAAGTACACAGGGAGCTGAGATGGTGGATTCCAGTGGGGACGAATTGATAATCTGTGAGGAGGGGGATGTACACGGTGATATATCGGAGGGTGAAGATGAGGTGGACATCTTGCCTCTGTAGAGCCAGTTTGTGCAAGGAGAGATTAATTGCTTCTTTTTTGGGGGGGGTCCAAACCAACCCGTCATATCAGTCACAGTCGTGTGGCAGACCCTGTCACTGAAATGATGGGTTGGTTAAAGTGTGCATGTCCTGTTTTGTTTATACAACATAAGGGTGGGTGGGAGGGCCCAAGGATAATTCCATCTTGCACCTCTTTTTTCTTTTCTTTTTCTTTGCATCATGTGCTGATTGGGGAGGGTTTTTTGGAAGGGACATCCTGCGTGACACTGCAGTGCCACTCCTAGATGGGCCCGGTGTTTGTGTCGGCCACTAGGGTCGCTTATCTTACTCACACAGCGACCTCGGTGCAAATTTTAGGACTAAAAATAATATTGTGAGGTGTGATGTGTTCAGAATAGGCTGAAAATGAGTGTAAATTATGTTTTTTGAGGTTAATAATACTTTGGGATCAAAATTACCCCCAAATTCTATGATTTAAGCTGTTTTTTAGGGTTTTTTGAAAAAAACACCCGAATCCAAAACACACCCGAATCCGACAAAAAAAATTCGGTGAGGTTTTGCCAAAACGCGGTCGAACCCAAAACACGGCCGCGGAACCGAACCCAAAACCAAAACACAAAACCCGAAAAATTTCCGGCGCTCATCTCTACTGTGAATACTTATGTGCATGTGATTTCTTAGTTTTTTTTCTTCTTTTAATAAATTTGCAAAAATCACAACAAAACTTTTTTCACATTGTCATTATGTGGTATTGTGTGTAGAATTTTGAGAGAGAAAAGGAATTACCGGTAGGTATTAAATTCCTATTTTCTCTAATGTCCTAGTGGATACTGGGGTGACATTAGTACCATGGGGAAGTCCCAAGGCTCCCAGAATGGCTGGGAATGTGCTGAGACCCCTGCAAAACCGCCCGACCAAACTGAAGGTCATCTCTGGCCAAGGTGTCGAACCTGTAGAATTTTATGAACATGTTCAAACCAGACCAAGTAGCTGCCCGGCACAACTGTAAGACCGAGATGCCCCGGGCAGCTGCCCAGAAAGAACCCACCAACCGTGTGGAGTGGGCCTGGATAGAACTTGGCAGCTGCAATGCTGCTGAATAGGCTTGTTGAATGGTCAACCTGAGCCAACGAGCAATGGACTGCTTAGAAGCAGGACGACCAATTTTGGTAGCATCATAAAGGACAAAAAGGGAGTCAGACTTCCTGTGACGAGCTGTCCTCTTGACGTAAATCCTCAAAGCCCTCACAACATCAAAGGACTTTGGAGCAACCGATGTGTCAGACAGTACCGTAACCACTATCGGTTGATTAATGTGAAAAGCCAATACCACTCTCGGCAAAAACTGCGGGCGAGTCCTGAGCTCCGAGCTATCCTCGTGAAATATCAAATATGGGCTCTTACAGGATAAGGCCCCCAATTCTGATACACGCCTTGCTGAGGCTTAAGCCAGCAACGTGACTTTCTTCCATTTCAAGTCTAACCTGTGCAAGGGTTCAAATCAGTCCAACTGGAGAAAGGTCAAGACCACATTGAGATCCCACGAAGCCGTGGGAGGGACAAAGGGTGGCTGAATGTGAAGAACACCCTTTAGGAAAGTCTGTACTTCTGGGAGTACCGCTAGTTGTTTCTCTAAGAATATAGAGAGAGACAAAATCTGAACTTTCATGGAGCCTAACCGTAGGCGCTTATCCACACCTGCTTGCAGGAAAAGCAGAAAACGGCCAAGTCGGAATTCCGCAGGAGGATATTTTCTACCCTCACACCACGATACATATTTCTTCCAAATATGGTGGTAATGTTTGGACGTGACCACCTTACGGGCCTGGACCATAATGGACATAACCTTGGATGGGAGACCTTTTCTAGTTAAGATCTCCCTCTCAACTTCCAAGCCATCAAACGTAGCTGCAGTAAGTCTGGATAGACAAACGGTCCTTGTTGAAGAAGGTCTTTGAGTAGCGGCAGAGGCCAGGGTTCCTCCAGAGACATGGTCAGGAGGTCCATGTACCAGGCCCTTTGAGGCCAATCTGGGGCAATTAGAATTTCCTGAACTCTTTCCAGTTTGAGTCTTTTTAAAACTCTTGGAATGAGAGGGATTGGAGGAAACAGGTATACAAACAGGTAGTTCCATGGCGATGTCAAGGGCGTCCACTGCTGCGGCCTGTGGATCCCTTGTTCTTGAACAGTGACGACAGAGCTTCTTGTTGAGACGAGAAACCATCAGGTCTTTCTGCGGGCAGCCCCACCGGTGAACCAGTTGTTGGAACACCTGAGGGTGAAGGCCCCATTCCCCCGGATGGAGGTCATGCCTGCTGCAATTGTCCATTCCTGGGATGAATATGGCTGTGAAGGCGCTTGTGTTGGCTTCTGCCAAGAGGTGTATCCCTGACACCTCTCACATTGCGGCCCTACTGCTTGTTCCTCCCTGTCGGTTGATGTACGCCACCACCGTGGCGTTGTCCGACTGCACCTGGATTGCTTGATTCCAAAGGAGATAGGTGGCTTGCAGAAGAGCATTGTAAATTGCCCTGAGTTCCAGGACATTTATGGGAAGGCAGATTCCTGACTCGACCACTTCTACTGGAACTGGGCCCCCTGGATCACAGCACCCCAACCCCTGAGACTGGCATCCGTTGTCAGTAGGGTTCAAGACTGGGTGCTGAAAGACCGACCCTTCACAAGGTGAGAGACTTGTAGCCACCATAACAGGGATATCTGTGCTTTTGGTGAAAGAGTTGTACTGTGGTGCATGTGCAGGTGAGAACCTGACCACTTGTCCAGCAGATCAAGTATGGGACTATGTTGACTCCCATCTTGTGCAATTGCAGCATCATCTCTGCCATGACTTTTGTGAATACCCTTGAAGCTGTGGAGAGACCAAAGGGTAAGGCCTGGAACTGGTGATCCAGTACAGCGAACCGAAGGTACGCCTGATGAGGTGGCCATATTGGGATATGAAGGTAGGCATCCTTGATATCCATAGATACCAGGAACTCCCCCTCCTCCAGACCGGAGATCACCGTCCTTAGGGATTCCATCTTGAATTTGAACACGCAAAGATATAGGTTCAGGGATTTAAGGTTCAAGATCGGCTGTACTGAGCCATCTGGCTTCAGAACCACAAAAATACTTGATTAAAATCCCTTTGTTTGCAGCGGAGGAGATACTGGAACAATAACGCCTGTGGAAAGCAGTTTTTGAATGGCTTTTTGCAAGGTAACTCATGCTACAGGTGAAGCCGGTAAGGCCGACTTGAAGAATCTGAGAGGAGGTAGTTCCTGAAATTCCTGCCGGTATCATTTAGATATGAGCTCCCTCACCAAAGGATCCCGGCAGGACTTTACCCACATATGGGCGAAGTGCTGAAATTGAGCGCATACCTGGAAGTCGCCTCGATGGTGGGGCCAACCGTCACGTGGAGGGCTTTGAGGATGAGGATCCGGAGGCCTGGTACAGAGCTCCAGCAGCTGGTGGTTTACCACAAGTTCCTTTGGCAGCATTGGACGCACCTCTGGCTCTGCCTCTGAATTTTGTCACACGAAAGGACTGCAGAGAGAGCCCAGGGTAGGGACGTCTAGCAGGAGGTGCAGCAGACGGCAGATAGGTAGACTTACCTGCCATTGCCTGAGATATCCACTTGTTTAGTTCTTCTCCAAACAAGGCATCCCCTGTAAAAGGAAGGTTCTCAACACCCCTTTTGGAATCAGCATCTGCTGACTATTGTCGCAGCCACAGGGCTCTGTGAGCCGAGACCGCCAAAGCCGTGGCACGGCCTTTAATGAGACATAATTCACAACTGCTACCAAAATTCCTGCTGCGATCAACTTGGAATTACCCCCCATGTATGAGGAATAATCTATCCATGTCCTTATATGAGGATGGCTATTGCAGTGGAATAACACCACTTAGGAACAGTTACAGACATTTATAAGGCAGGAGTTTGGATAATATAAAATCTTGAAATACATTCTTGACCATTTATGTTAACTTCATAAATGACATTGAAGTGAGACAATATAACAATAAACTTTTATTGGCAACACATAAGAGGTTTATTCACAGATATAGATCAGCAGGTGAACACAAGAATAGGTTATATACCGTGTATATAGTTATCCCTCTGTGATATCTCTATTGGTGCAAAAATAAGATTTTAAACCTACCGGTAAATCTATTTCTCCTAGTCCGTAGAGGATGCTAGGGACTCCGTAAGGACCATGGGGTATAGACGGGCTCCGCAGGAGATAGGGCACCTAAAAAGAACTTTTACTATGGGTGTGCACTGGCTCCTCCCTCTATGCCCCTCCTCCAGACCTCAGTTAGAGAACTGTGCCCAGAGGAGATGGACAATACAAGGCAGGATTTAGAAATCCAAGGGCAAGATTCATACCAGCCCACACCAATCATACCATGTAACCTGGATCATACATAACCAGTTAACCGTATGAACAATAACAGTAACGGTCCAAGACCGATTCCAACTGTAACAGAACCATTATGTAAGCAACAACTATATACAAGTCTTGCAGAGTTTCCGCACTGGGATGGGCGCCCAGCATCCTCTACGGACTAGGAGAAATAGATTTACTGGTAGGTTTAAAATCTTATTTTCTCTTACGTCCTAGAGGATGCTGGGGACTCCGTAAGGGCCATGGGGTTTATACCAAAGCATCCAATCAGGCGGGAGAGTGCGTATGACTCTGCAGCACCGACTGAGCAAACGCTAGGTCCTCATCAGCCAGGGTATCAAACTTGCAGAATTTAGCAAAAGTGTTTGACCCCGACCAAGTCGCCGCTCGGCAAAGCTGTAATGCCGAGACGCCTCGGGCAGCCGCCCAAGAAGAACCCACCTTCCTAGTGGAATGGGCCTTAACCGAATTTGGTACCGGCAATCCAGCCGTAGAATGAGCCTGCTGAATCATATTACAGATCCAGCGAGCAATAATCTGCTTCGAAGCAGGTGCGCCAATCTTATTAGCAGCATACAGGACAAACAGAGCCTCTGTTTTCCTAATTCTAGCCGTCCAGGCTACATAAATCTTTAAGGCCCTGACTACGTCCAGGGATCTGGAATCCTCCAGGTCACTTGTAGCCACAGGCACCACAATAGGTTGATTCATATGGAATGAAGAAACCACTTTAGGCAAAAATTGATGACGTGTCCTCAATTCAGCTCGATCCACATGAAAAATCAAGTAGGGGCTCTTGTGTGACAAAGCCGCCAATTCTGACACTCGCCTTGCTGATGCTAAGGCCAACAACATGACCACCTTCCAGGTAAGAAATGTCAACTCAACCTTGTTAAGCGGTTCAAACCAGTGTGATTTTAGGAACTGCAACACCACGTTCAGGTCCCATGGTGCCACTGGAGGCACAAAAGGGGGCTGGATGTGCAGCACTCCCTTTACAAACGTCTGGACTTCTGGAAGAGAAGCCAATTCCTTCTGAAAGAAAATCGAGAGGGCTGAAATCTGTACCTTAACAGAGCCTAATTTCAGGCCCATATCCTCTCCTGTCTGTAGGAAGTGGAGAAAACGACCAAGATGAAAATCTTCCGTAGGTGCATTCTTGGTTTCACACCTAGACACATACTTTCGCCAGATACGGTGATAGTGCTTTACCGTCACCTCCTTCCTAGCCTTTATTAAAGTAGGGATGACCTCTTCCGGAATCCCCTTTTTCGCTAGGATTCGGCGTTCAACCGCCATGCCGTCAAACGTAACCGCGGTAAGTCTTGAAATACACAGGGCCCCTGTTGCAACAGGTCTTCCCTCAGAGGAAGAGGACAGGGATCTCCTGTGAGCATCTCTTGTAGATCCGAGTACCAGGCCCTTCGAGGCCAGTCTGGGACAACGAGTATCGTCTGTACTCTTCTTCGTCTTATGATCCTCAACACTTTTGTGATGAGAGGAAGAGGAGGAAACACGTAGACCGATTTGAACACCCACGGTGTTACCAGTGCATCTACTGCTACTGCCTGAGGGTCCCGAGACCTGGCACAATACCTCCGAAGATTCTTGTTGAGGCGTGATGCCATCATGTCTATTTGAGGAGTTCCCCAAAGACGAGTTACGTCTGCAAAGACTTCTTGATGAAGTCCCCACTCTCCTGGATGGAGATCGTGTCTGCTGAGGAAGTCTGCCTCCCAGTTGTCCACTCCCGGAATGAAGACAGCCGACAGAGCGCTTACGTGATTTTCCGCCCAGCGAAGAATCCTTATGGCTTCCGCCATCGCGACTCTGCTTCTTGTCCCGCCTTGGCGGTTCACATGAGCCACTGCTGTGACATTGTCTGATTGAATCAGAACCGGTAGGTTTCGAAGAAGACTCTCCGCTTGTCGAAGGCCGTTGTAAATGGCCCTGAGTTCCAACACATTGATGTGTAGACAGGACTCCTGGTCTGACCACAGTCCCTGAAAATTTCTTCCTTGTGTGACTGCTCCCCATCCTCGGAGGCTCGCGTCCGTGGTAACTAGGATCCAATCCTGAATTCCGAACCTGCGACCACCACAGGAGATACACCCTGGCCCCTGGGGACAGAGTTATTTTCCGATGTAAGTGCAGATGGGACCCGGACCACTTGTCCAGAAGGGCCCATTGAAAAGTCCTTGCATGGAACCTTCCGAAGGGAATGGCCGCGTAGGCCGCCACCATTTTTCCCAGAACTCGAGTGCATTGGTGAACTGACACCCTTTTCGTTTTTAGCAGGTCTCTGACCATGTTCTGGATGTCCTGGGCTTTCTCCAGTGGGAGAAAGACCTTCATTTGTTCCGTATCCAGTATCATACCTAGGAACGTTAGTCGAGTTGTCGGAATCAACTGTGACTTCGGTAGATTTAGAATCCAACCGTGTTGCTGGAGCACTCTCAGAGAGAGCGCCACACTGCTCAGCAATTTCTCTCTGGATATCGCTTTTATTAGGAGATCGTCCAAGTATGGGATAATTGTGACTCCATGCTTGCGCAGGACCACCATCATTTCTGCCATTATCTTGGTGAAAATCCTCGGGGCCGTGGAAAACCCAAACGACAACGTCTGAAATTGGTAATGACAATCCTGTACAGCGAATCTCAGGTATTCCTGATGGGGGGAATATATGGGGACATGAAGGTACGCATCATTTATGTCCAGAGACACCATAAACTCCCCCTCCTCCATATTGGCTATTATCGCTCTGAGTGATTCCATTTTGAATTTGAATCTTTTTATGTACAGGTTTAGGGATTTCAGATTCAAAATAGGTCTGACCGAACCGTTCGGTTTCGGGACCACAAATAGGGTTGAGTAGTAACCTGCTGGTTCAGGGGAACCCTGATTATTACTTGCTGTAGACACAGCGTTTGAATTGCAGCTAAGACTACATCCCATTCCGATGTGGAAGCTGGTAGGGCCGATTTGAAAAATCGGCGCGGGGGCACCTCCTTGAATTCCAGTTTGTAACCCTGGGAAACTATTTCCAACACACAAGGATTCAGGCCTAAGCTGACCCAGGCCTGGCTGAAAAGTCGAAGACGTGCCCCCACCGATGCGGACTCCCTCAGGGGAGCCCCAGCGTCATGCTGTGGGTTTTGGAGTAGCCGGGGAGGACTTTTGTTCCTGGGCACCTGCCGAAGCAGGTGCTCTTTTGCCTCTGCCCTTACCTCTGGCAAGGAAGGAGGATCCCTGACATCTTCTGGACTTGTGCGACCGAAAGGACTGCATCTGATAGGGTGGTACTTTCTTTTGCTGTTGGGGAATAAATGGTAAAAAGTTTGATTTACCTGCTGTAGCTGTGGAAACCAGGTCCGTCAGCCCATCCCCAAACAATACATCTCCCTTATAGGGTAGAACTTCCATATGTTTTTTGGAATCATTTAGTTCATGAGATGTGGGAAAATCTATAATCTGTTTATTTCCCTTAAACATGTGCACCCTTGTGTCGGGGACCGAGGGTTCATCCGCAATATGCAACACATCCCTATTTGCCACAATCATACACTGAATGCTTTTTGTCACCCTAGGGTGCAATTTCACTTCATCATTGTCGACACTGGAATCAGAGTCCGTGTCGGTAGTAGTGTCTTGTGTTAAGGGACGCTTTTGAGACCCCGACGGGCCCTGTGAGTCGGTCCAATCCGAGGATTGACCCCCTGATGTCCCCCCTAATTCAGCCTTATCAAGCCTCTTATGTAAGGAAGCCACACTTGCATTCAACATATGCCACATGTCCATCCATTCCTCAGTCGGCACAACCGACGGGGACACACCACTCATTTGCTCCACCTACTCCTTGGAAAAGCCTTCCGCTTCAGACATGTCGACACCACGTACCAACACCCCACACACACAGGGATTAACCTATAAGGGGACAAAACCCCAACCAAGCCCTTAAGAGAGACAGAGAGAGAGTATGGCAGCACACACCCAGCGCTTAATAACACTGGAAAAATATGACCAGATAGCGGTTTTATATATAAAATGACCAGATTCCCACTCACTGCGCTCAAAATGCCCCCCTCCTCTTTTTTCCAGCCTGAATGTTCAGCAGGGGAGAGACCAGGGAGCCAGCGTTTTCCTCATGCAGCTTCTGTGAAGAAAATGGCGCTAGTTAGTGCTGGGGATCAAGCTCCGCCCACCCGACGGCGGGCTTCGGTCCCGGTGATTTTTTTATAGAAAATGGCGGGGGATCGTAGAATTACTGCCCAGCAGCCTAATCTACCTTGTCAGTGCCCAAATGTGAGGTTTATTGCTGCCCAGGGTGCCCCCCCCTGCGCCCTGTACCCTTCAGTGCTGCTGTGTGTGTGTGTGTGTGTGTGTGTGTGTGTGTGTGTGTGTGTGTGAATGGGAGCAATGGCGCGCAGCTTACCGCTGCGCGCCTTACCTCATGAAGATCTGATGTCTTCTGCCGCCTATGATGTCTTCTGCCTTCTCATACTCACCCGGCTTCTATCTTCGGCATCTGTGAGGAGGACGGCGGCGCGGCTCCGGGACGAACCCCAGGTGAGACCTGTGTTCCGACTCCCTCTGGAGCTAATGGTGTCCAGTAGCCTTAGAAACAGAGCCCAACCGTTAAGCCAGCCCTGCTTCTCTCCCCTCAGTCCCACGATGCAGAGAGCCTGTTGCCAACAGGACTCCATGAAAATAAAAAACCTAACAAAATTATTTTTCAACAGAAAACTCAGGAGAGCTCTCTGCAGTGCACCCATTCTCCTCTGGGCACATAATCTAACTGAGGTCTGGAGGAGGGGCATAGAGGGAGGAGCCAGTGCACACACATAGTAAAAGTTCTTTTTAGGTGCCCTATCTCCTGCGGAGCCCGTCTATACCCCATGGTCCTTACGGAGTCCCCAGCATCCTCTAGGACGTAAGAGAAATATTGGATATTGGAGCCATAAAGCACACCGTGCATCTTCTTTAAAACACTTTCCACTCTTTGCTATCTCACTTTAACATTTTTAACCTTATTTTCGCTTTTTAACTCATTTCTTAAACTATGTACTAATAAAAATGACACTTTACAATTGAGTGCACCACGTTTGAGACATCCCCCCCCCCCTCCCTTCTTCTTTGCATTCAACTTGAGATAGGGAAGGTGACAGAGGATTTTGGTTCCACATTAAAAAACAATTCCTCTTCTGGTTCTGTCTCCTTATCTTGTATGTTGAGGGCTTCTGTAATAGCAAAAATCAAGTCCTCAACCCCAGGGGACAGAACATTGTCATCTACCACCTCCAGAACTCTAGTATTTCAGTATCAGAATCAGACTGGAGCACCTGTGCGTTTATGAGAGACCATCAGAGGGAGCTGAGTAGCCTGTCTGTGGTCAGCAGTCTTAACCAAGAAATCATCTACAGACTGTTTCAGGGTCTGTCTTTCTTGCTTTGCAGCAGCTAACTCTGAATGTATATTAATAATCATTGTTTTAAATTATTCTAACCATTCTGGTTCCTGCAAGCCACTACCTTGTGAAGTCAGAGAACACTGGGTACATAGTAGAGATGAGCGGGTTCGGTTTCTCTGAATCCGAACCCGCACGAACTTCATGTTTTTTTTCACGGGTCCGAGCGACTCGGATCTTCCCGCCTTGCTCGGTTAACCCGAGCGCGCCCGAACGTCATCATGACGCTGTCGGATTCTCGCGAGACTCGGATTCTATATAAGGAGCCGCGCGTCGCCGCCATTTTCACACGTGCATTGAGATTGATAGGGAGAGGACGTGGCTGGCGTCCTCTCCATTTAGATTAGGAGAGAGAGAGAGAGATTGACCTGAGGCTGATACTGTAGAAGAGAGTGCAGAGTTTAGTGACTGACCACAGTGACCACCAGCAGTGCAGTTGTTTTATTTAATATATCCGTTCTCTGCCTGAAAAAAACGGTACACACAGTGACTCAGTCACATACCATATCTGTGTGCACTGCTCAGCCCAGTGTGCTGCATGCCTGCATCATCTATGTATATATTATATATCTGACTGTGCTCAGCTCACACAGCTTATAATTGTGGGGGAGACTGGGGAGCACTGCAGTGCCAGTTATAGGTTATAGCAGGAGCCAGGAGTACAAGACAGTCACATACCATATCTGTGTGCACTGCTCAGCCCAGTGTGCTGCATCATCTATGTATATATTATATATCTGACTGTGCTCAGCTCACACAGCTTATAATTGTGGGGGAGACTGGGGAGCACTGCAGTGCCAGTTATAGGTTATAGCAGGAGCCAGGAGTACATATTATATTAAAATTAAACAGTGCACACTTTTGCTGCAGGAGTGCCACTGCCAGTGTGACTGACCAGTGACCTGACCACACTGACCACCAGTATAGTTAGTAGTATACTATATTGTGATTGCCTGAAAAAGTTAAACACTCGTCGTGTGACTTCACTTGTGTGGTGTTTTTTTTTTTATTCTATAAAAAACTCATTCTGCTGACAGACAGTGTCCAGCAGGTCCGTCATTATATAATATATATACCTGTCCGGCTGCAGTAGTGATATATATATATTTTTTATATCATTATTTATCATCCAGTCGCAGCAGACACAGTACGGTAGTTCACGGCTGTAGCTACCTCTGTGTCGGCACTCGGCAGTCCATCCATAATTGTATACCACCTACCCATGGTTTTTTTTTCTTTCTTCTTTATACATACATACTACTACATCTCTTTATCAACCAGTCTATATTAGCAGCAGACACAGTACAGTACGGTAGTTCACGGCTGTGGCTACCTCTGTGTCGGCACTCGGCAGTCCGTCCATAATTGTATACCACCTAACCGTGGTTTTTTTTTTCTTCTTTATACATACATACTACGACATCTCTTTATCAACCAGTCTATATTAGCAGCAGACACAGTACAGTACGGTAGTTCACGGCTGTGGCTACCTCTGTGTCGGCACTCGGCAGTCCGTCCATAATTGTATACCACCTAACCGTGGTTTTTTTTTTCTTTCTTCTTCATACATACATACTACGACATCTCTTTATCAACCAGTCTATATTAGCAGCAGACACAGTACGGTAGTTCACGGCTGTAGCTACCTCTGTGTCGGCACTCGGCAGTCCGTCCATAATTGTATACTAGTATCCATCCATCTCCATTGTTTACCTGAGGTGCCTTTTAGTTGTGCCTATTAAAATATGGAGAACAAAAATGTTGAGGTTCCAAAATTAGGGAAAGATCAAGATCCACTTCCACCTCGTGCTGAAGCTGCTGCCACTAGTCATGGCCGAGACGATGAAATGCCAGCAACGTCGTCTGCCAAGGCCGATGCCCAATGTCATAGTACAGAGCATGTCAAATCCAAAACACCAAATATCAGTAAAAAAAGGACTCCAAAACCTAAAATAAAATTGTCGGAGGAGAAGCGTAAACTTGCCAATATGCCATTTACCACACGGAGTGGCAAGGAACGGCTGAGGCCCTGGCCTATGTTCATGGCTAGTGGTTCAGCTTCACATGAGGATGGAGGCACTCAGCCTCTCGCTAGAAAAATGAAAAGACTCAAGCTGGCAAAAGCAGTAGCACCGCAAAGAACTGTGCGTTCTTCGAAATCCCAAATCCACAAGGAGAGTCCAATTGTGTCGGTTGCGATGCCTGACCTTCCCAACACTGGACGTGAAGAGCATGCGCCTTCCACCATTTGCACGCCCCCTGCAAGTGCTGGAAGGAGCACCCGCAGTCCCGTTCCTGATAGTCAGATTGAAGATGTCAGTGTTGAAGTACACCAGGATGAGGAGGATATGGGTGTTGCTGGCGCTGGGGAGGAAATTGACCAGGAGGATTCTGATGGTGAGGTGGTTTGTTTAAGACAGGCACCCGGGGAGACACCTGTTGTCCGTGGGAGGAATATGGCCGTTGACATGCCTGGTGAAAATACCAAAAAAATCAGCTCTTCGGTGTGGAACTATTTCAACAGAAATGCGGACAACAGGTGTCAAGCCGTGTGTTCCCTTTGTCAAGCTGTAATAAGTAGGGGTAAGGACGTTAACCACCTCGGAACATCCTCCCTTATACGTCACCTGCAGCGCATTCATAATAAGTCAGTGACAAGTTCAAAAACTTTGGGTGACAGCGGAAGCAGTCCACTGACCAGTAAATTCCTTCCTCTTGTAACCAAGCTCACGCAAACCACCCCACCAACTCCCTCAGTGTCAATTTCCTCCTTCCCCAGGAATGCCAATAGTCCTGCAGGCAATGTCACTGGCAATTCTGACGAGTCCTCTCCTGCCTGGGATTCCTCCGATGCATCCTTGCGTGTAACGCCTATTGCTGCTGGCGCTGCTGTTGTTGCTGCTGGGAGTCGATGGTCATCCCAGAGGGGAAGTCGTAAGCCCACTTGTACTACTTCCAGTAAGCAATTGACTGTTCAACAGTCCTTTGCGAGGAAGATGAAATATCACAGCAGTCATCCTGCTGCAAAGCGGATAACTGAGGCCTTGACAACTATGTTGGTGTTAGACGTGCGTCCGGTATCCGCCGTTAGTTCACAGGGAACTAGACAATTTATTGAGGCAGTGTGCCCCCGTTACCAAATACCATCTAGGTTCCACTTCTCTAGGCAGGCGATACCGAGAATGTACACGGACCTCAGAAAAAGACTCACCAGTGTCCTAAAAAATGCAGTTGTACCCAATGTCCACTTAACCACGGACATGTGGACAAATGGAGCAGGGCAGGGTCAGGACTATATGACTGTGACAGCCCACTGGGTAGATGTATGGACTCCCGCCGCAAGAACAGCAGCGGCGGCACCAGTAGCAGCATCTCGCAAACGCCAACTCTTTCCTAGGCAGGCTACGCTTTGTATCACCGGTTTCCAGAATACGCACACAGCTGAAAACCTCTTACGGCAACTGAGGAAGATCATCGCGGAATGGCTTACCCCAATTGGACTCTCCTGTGGATTTGTGGCATCGGACAACGCCAGCAATATTGTGTGTGCATTAAATATGGGCAAATTCCAGCACGTCCCATGTTTTGCACATACCTTGAATTTGGTGGTGCAGAATTATTTAAAAAACGACAGGGGCGTGCAAGAGATGCTGTCGGTGGCCAGAAAAATTGCGGGACACTTTCGGCGTACAGGCACCACGTACAGAAGACTGGAGCACCACCAAAAACTACTGAACCTGCCCTGCCATCATCTGAAGCAAGAAGTGGTAACGAGGTGGAATTCAACCCTCTATATGCTTCAGAGGTTGGAGGAGCAGCAAAAGGCCATTCAAGCCTATACAATTGAGCACGATATAGGAGGTGGAATGCACCTGTCTCAAGCGCAGTGGAGAATGATTTCAACGTTGTGCAAGGTTTTGATGCCCTTTGAACTTGCCACACGTGAAGTCAGTTCAGACACTGCCAGCCTGAGTCAGGTCATTCCCCTCATCAGGCTTTTGCAGAAGAAGCTGGAGACATTGAAGGAGGAGCTAACACGGAGCGATTCCGCTAGGCATGTGGGACTTGTGGATGGAGCCCTTAATTCGCTTAACAAGGATTCACGGGTGGTCAATCTGTTGAAATCAGAGCACTACATTTTGGCCACCGTGCTCGATCCTAGATTTAAAGCCTACCTTGGATCTCTCTTTCCGGCAGACACAAGTCTGCTGGGGTTGGAAGACCTGCTGGTGAGAAAATTGTCAAGTCAAGCGGAACGCGACCTGTCAACATCTCCTCCTTCACATTCTCCCGCAACTGGGGGTGCGAGGAAAAGGCTCAGAATTCCGAGCCCACCCGCTGGCGGTGATGCAGGGCAGTCTGGAGCGACTGCTGATGCTGACATCTGGTCCGGACTGAAGGACCTGACAACGATTACGGACATGTCGTCTACTGTCACTGCATTTGATTCTCTCACCATTGAAAGAATGGTGGAGGATTATATGAGTGACCGCATCCAAGTAGGCACGTCACACAGTCCATACTTATACTGGCAGGAAAAAGAGGCAATTTGGAGGCCATTGCACAAACTGGCTTTATTCTACCTAAGTTGCCCTCCCACAAGTGTGTACTCCGAAAGAGTGTTTAGTGCCGCTGCTCACCTTGTCAGCAATCGGCGTACGAGGTTACATCCAGAAAATGTGGAGAAGATGATGTTCATTAAAATGAATTATAATCAATTCCTCCGCGGAGACATTGACCAGCAGCAATTGCCTCCACAAAGTACACAGGGAGCTGAGATGGTGGATTCCAGTGGGGACGAATTGATAATCTGTGAGGAGGGGGATGTACACGGTGATATATCGGAGGGTGATGATGAGGTGGACATCTTGCCTCTGTAGAGCCAGTTTGTGCAAGGAGAGATTAATTGCTTCTTTTTTGGGGGGGGTCCAAACCAACCCGTCATATCGGTCACAGTCGTGTGGCAGACCCTGTCACTGAAATGATGGGTTGGTTAAAGTGTGCATGTCCTGTTTTGTTTATACAACATAAGGGTGGGTGGGAGGGCCCAAGGACAATTCCATCTTGCACCTCTTTTTTCTTTTATTTTTCTTTGCGTCATGTGCTGTTTGGGGAGGGTTTTTTGGAAGGGACATCCTGCGTGACACTGCAGTGCCACTCCTAAATGGGCCCGGTGTTTGTGTCGGCCACTAGGGTCGCTAATCTTACTCACACAGTCAGCTACCTCATTGCGCCTCTTTTTTTCTTTGCGTCATGTGCTGATTGGGGAGGGTTTTTTGGAAGGGACATCCTGCGTGACACTGCAGTGCCACTCCTAAATGGGCCCGGTGTTTGTGTCGGCCAATAGGGTCGCTAATCTTACTCACACAGTCAGCTACCTCATTGCGCCTCTTTTTTTCTTTGCGTCATGTGCTGATTGGGGAGGGTTTTTTGGAAGGGACATCCTGCGTGACACTGCAGTGCCACTCCTAAATAGGCCCGGTGTTTGTGTCGGCCACTAGGGTCGCTAATCTTACTCACACAGTCAGCTACCTCATTGCGCCTCTTTTTTTCTTTGCGTCATGTGCTGATTGGGGAGGGTTTTTTGGAAGGGACATCCTGCGTGACACTGCAGTGCCACTCCTAAATGGGCCCGGTGTTTGTGTCGGCCACTAGGGTCGCTAATCTTACTCACACAGTCAGCTACCTCATTGCGCCTCTTTTTTTCTTTGCGTCATGTGCTGATTGGGGAGGGTTTTTTGGAAGGGACATCCTGCGTGACACTGCAGTGCCACTCCTAAATGGGCCCGGTGTTTGTGTCGGCCACTAGGGTCGCTAATCTTACTCACACAGTCAGCTACCTCATTGCGCCTCTTTTTTTCTTTGCGTCATGTGCTGATTGGGGAGGGTTTTTTGGAAGGGACATCCTGCGTGACACTGCAGTGCCACTCCTAAATGGGCCCGGTGTTTGTGTCGGCCACTAGGGTCGCTTATCTTACTCACACAGTCAGCTACCTCATTGCGCCTCTTTTTTTCTTTGCGTCGTGTGCTGATTGGGGAGGGTTTTTTGGAAGGGACATCCTGCGTGACACTGCAGTGCCACTCCTAAATGGGCCCGGTGTTTGTGTCGGCCACTAGGGTCGCTAATCTTACTCACACAGTCAGCTACCTCATTGCGCCTCTTTTTTTCTTTGCGTCATGTGCTGATTGGGGAGGGTTTTTTGGAAGGGACATCCTGCGTGACACTGCAGTGCCACTCCTAAATTGGCCCGGTGTTTGTGTCGGCCACTAGGGTCGCTTATCTTACTCACACAGTCAGCTACCTCATTGCGCCTCTTTTTTTCTTTGCGTCATGTGCTGATTGGGGAGGGTTTTTTGGAAGGGACATCCTGCGTGACACTGCAGTGCCACTCCTAGATGGGCCAGGTGTTTGTGTCGGCCACTAGTGTCGCTTAGCTTAGTCATCCAGCGACCTTGGTGCAAATTTTAGGACTAAAAATAATATTGTGAGGTGTGAGGTATTCAGAATAGACTGAAAATGAGTGGAAATTATGGTTTTTGAGGTTAATAATAATATGGGATCAAAATGACCCCCAAATTCTATGATTTAAGCTGTTTTTTAGTGTTTTTTTAAAAAAACACCCGAATCCAAAACACACCCGAATCCGACAAAAAAAATTCGGTGAGGTTTTGCCAAAACGCGGTCGAACCCAAAACACGGCCGCGGAACCGAACCCAAAACCAAAACACAAAACCCGAAAAATTTCAGGCGCTCATCTCTAGTACATAGTAGAGACCCTTGTGAAGAGGGTATAAACTTGGTGTTGCAAGAGAGACACACAGACTCTTTCCCAGATATGCTTATAGCAGAAAACACAGAGTTATAACACAGAGCAGTAACAACACGTTAGTGAAACAGCACAATAATCCCAAACAGCCCTCAATGCAGTGACACAGAGAGGATTGGGACCAGCACACAATACCTCAGTCCAAAGCAGCGCTCCGCTGGGTATATATATATATTAGAGATGTGCACTTGAAATTTTTCGGGTTTTGTGTTTTGGTTTTGGGTTCGGTTCCGCGGCCGTGTTTTGGGTTCGACCGCGTTTTGGCAAAACCTTTTTTTTGTCGGATTCGGGTGTGTTTTGGATTCGGGTGTTTTTTTTTTAAAACACTAAAAAACAGCTTAAATCATAGAATTTGGGGGTCATTTTGATCCCAAAGTATTATTAACCTCAAAAACCATAATTTCCACTCATTTTCAGTCTATTCTGAATACCTCACACCTCACAATATTATTTTTAGTCCTAAAATTTGCACCTAGGTCGCTGGATGACTAAGCTAAGCGACCCTAGTGGCCGACACAAACACCGTGCCCATCTAGGAGTGGCACTGCAGTGTCACGCAGGATGGCCCTTCCAAAAAACACTCCCCAAACAGCACATGATGCAAAGAAAAAAGGAGGCGCAATGAGGTAGCTGTGTGAGTAAGATAAGCGACCCTAGTGGCCGACACAAACACCGGGCCCATCTAGGAGTGGCACTGCAGTGTCACGCAGGATGGCCCTTCCAAAAAACATTCCACAAACAGCACATGACGCAAAGAAAAATTAAAGAAAAAAGAGGTGCAAGATGGAATTGTCCTTGGGCCCTCCCACCCACCCTTATGTTGTATAAACAGGACATGCACACTTTAACCAACCCATCATTTCAGTGACAGGGTCTGCCACACGACTGTGACTGAAATGACGGGTTGGTTTGGACCCCCACCAAAAAAGAAGCAATTAATCTCTCCTTGCACAAACTGGCTCTACAGAGGCAAGATGTCCACCTCATCATCATCCTCCGATATATCACCGTGTACATCCCCCTCCTCACAGATTATCAATTCGTCCCCACTGGAATCCACCATCTCAGCTCCCTGTGTACTTTGTGGAGGCAATTGCTGCTGGTCAATGTCTCCACGGAGGAATTGATTATAATTCATTTTAATGAACATCATCTTCTCCACATTTTCTGGATGTAACCTCGTACGCCGATTGCTGACAAGGTGAGCGGCGGCACTAAACACTCTTTCGGAGTACACACTTGTGGGAGGGCAACTTAGGTAGAATAAAGCCAGTTTGTGCAAGGGCCTCCAAATTGCCTCTTTTTCCTGCCAGTATAAGTACGGACTGTGTGACGTGCCTACTTGGATGCGGTCACTCATATAATCCTCCACCATTCTTTCAATGGTGAGAGAATCATATGCAGTGACAGTAGACGACATGTCCGTAATCGTTGTCAGGTCCTTCAGTCCGGACCAGATGTCAGCATCAGCAGTCGCTCCAGACTGCCCTGCATCACCGCCAGCGGGTGGGCTCGGAATTCTGAGCCTTTTCCTCGCACCCCCAGTTGCGGGAGAATGTGAAGGAGGAGATGTTGACAGGTCGCGTTCCGCTTGACTTGACAATTTTGTCACCAGCAGGTCTTTGAACCCCAGCAGACTTGTGTCTGCCGGAAAGAGAGATCCAAGGTAGGCTTTAAATCTAGGATCGAGCACGGTGGCCAAAATGTAGTGCTCTGATTTCAACAGATTGACCACCCGTGAATCCTTGTTAAGCGAATTAAGGGCTCCATCCACAAGTCCCACATGCCTAGCGGAATCGCTCCGTGTTAGCTCCTCCTTCAATGTCTCCAGCTTCTTCTGCAAAAGCCTGATGAGGGGAATGACCTGACTCAGGCTGGCAGTGTCTGAACTGACTTCACGTGTGGCAAGTTCAAAGGGCATCAGAACCTTGCACAACGTTGAAATCATTCTCCACTGCGCTTGAGACAGGTGCATTCCACCTCCTATATCGTGCTCAATTGTATAGGCTTGAATGGCCTTTTGCTGCTCCTCCAACCTCTGAAGCATATAGAGGGTTGAATTCCACCTCGTTACCACTTCTTGCTTCAGATGATGGCAGGGCAGGTTCAGGAGTTTTTGGTGGTGCTCCAGTCTTCTGTACGTGGTGCCTGTACGCCGAAAGTGTCCCGCAATTCTTCTGGCCACCGACAGCATCTCTTGCACGCCCCTGTCGTTTTTTAAAAAATTCTGCACCACCAAATTCAAGGTATGTGCAAAACATGGGACGTGCTGGAATTTGCCCATATTTAATGCACACACAATATTGCTGGCGTTGTCCGATGCCACAAATCCACAGGAGAGTCCAATTGGGGTAAGCCATTCCGCGATGATCTTCCTCAGTTGCCGTAAGAGGTTTTCAGCTGTGTGCGTATTCTGGAAAGCGGTGATACAAAGCGTAGCCTGCCTAGGAAAGAGTTGGCGTTTGCGAGATGCTGCTACTGGTGCCGCCGCTGCTGTTCTTGCGGCGGGAGTCCATACATCTACCCAGTGGGCTGTCACAGTCATATAGTCCTGACCCTGCCCTGCTTCACTTGTCCACATGTCCGTGGTTAAGTGGACATTGGGTACAACTGCATTTTTTAGGACACTGGTGAGTCTTTTTCTGACGTCCGTGTACATTCTCGGTATTGCCTGCCTAGAGAAGTGGAACCTAGATGGTATTTGGTAACGGGGGCACACTGCCTCAATAAATTGTCTAGTTCCCTGTGAACTAACGGCGGATACCGGACGCACGTCTAACACCAACATAGTTGTCAAGGCCTCAGTTATCCGCTTTGCAGCAGGATGACTGCTGTGATATTTCATCTTCCTCGCAAAGGACTGTTGGACAGTCAATTGCTTACTGGAAGTAGTACAAGTGGGCTTACGACTTCCCCTCTGGGATGACGATCGACTCCCAGCAGCAACAACAGCAGCGCCAGCAGCAGTAGGCATTACACTCAAGGATGCATCGGAGGAATCCCAGGCAGGAGAGGACTCGTCAGAATTGCCAGTGACATGGCCTGCAGGACTATTGGCATTCCTGGGTAAGGAGGAAATTGACACTGAGGGAGTTGGTGGGGTGGTTTGCGTGAGCTTGGTTACAAGAGGAAGGGATTTACTGGTCAGTGGACTGCTTCCGCTGTCACCCAAAGTTTTTGAACTTGTCACTGACTTATTATGAATGCGCTGCAGGTGACGTATAAGGGAGGATGTTCCGAGGTGGTTAACGTCCTTACCCCTACTTATTACAGCTTGACAAAGGCAACACACGGCTTGACAAATGTTGTCCGCATTTCTGGTGAAATACTTCCACACCGAAGAGCTGATTTTTTTTGTATTTTGACCAGGCATGTCAATGGCCCTATTCCTCCCACGGACAACAGGTGTCTCCCCGGGTGCCTGACTTAAACAAACCACCTCACCATCAGAATCCTCCTGGTCAATTTCCTCCCCAGCGCCAGCAACACCCATATCCTCCTCATCCTGGTGTACTTCAACACTGACATCTTCAATCTGACTATCAGGAACTGGACTGCGGGTGCTCCTTCCAGCACTTGCAGGGGGCGTGCAAATGGTGGAAGGCGCATGCTCTTCACGTCCAGTGTTGGGAAGGTCAGGCATCGCAACCGACACAATTGGACTCTCCTTGTGGATTTGGGATTTCGAAGAACGCACAGTTCTTTGCGGTGCTTTTGCCAGCTTGAGTCTTTTCAGTTTTCTAGCGAGAGGCTGAGTGCTTCCATCCTCATGTGAAGCTGAACCACTAGCCATGAACATAGGCCAGGGCCTCAGCCGTTCCTTGCCACTCCGTGTGGTAAATGGCATATTGGCAAGTTTACGCTTCTCCTCCGACAATTTTATTTTAGGTTTTGGAGTCCTTTTTTTACTGATATTTGGTGTTTTGGATTTGACATGCTCTGTACTATGACATTGGGCATCGGCCTTGGCAGACGACGTTGCTGGCATTTCATCGTCTCGGCCATGACTAGTGGCAGCAGCTTCAGCACGAGGTGGAAGTGGATCTTGATCTTTCCCTAATTTTGGAACCTCAACATTTTTGTTCTCCATATTTTAATAGGCACAACTAAAAGGCACCTCAGGTAAACAATGGAGATGGATGGATACTAGTATAATTATGGATGGACTGCCGAGTGCCGACACAGAGGTAGCTACAGCCGTGGACTACCGTACTGTGTCTGCTGCTAATATAGACTGGATGATTGATAATGAGATGAAATCAATATATATATGTATGTATATATAATATCACTAGTACTGCAGCCGGACAGGTAGATAATATATTTATTAGGTAATGATGACTGATGACGGACCTGCTGGACACTGTCAGCTCAGCAGCACCGCAGACTGCTACAGTAAGCTACTATACTCTATAGTAGTATGTACAAAGAAGAAAGAAAAAAAAAACCACGGGTAGGTGGTATACAATTATGGATGGACTGCCGAGTGCCGACACAGAGGTAGCTACAGCCGTGGACTACCGTACTGTGTCTGCTGCTAATATAGACTGGATGATAATGAGATGAAATCAATATATATATATGTATGTATATATAATATCACTAGTACTGCAGCCGGACAGGTAGATAATATATTTATTAGGTAATGATGACTGATGACGGACCTGCTGGACACTGTCAGCTCAGCAGCACCGCAGACTGCTACAGTAAGCTACTATACTATAGTAGTATGTACAAAGAAGAAAGAAAAAAAAAAACCACGGGTAGGTGGTATACAATTATGGATGGACTGCCGAGTGCCGACACAGAGGTAGCTACAGCCGTGGACTAACGTACTGTGTCTGCTGCTAATATAGACTGGATGATTGATAATGAGATGAAATCAATATATATATATGTATGTATTTATAATATCACTAGTACTGCAGCCGGACAGGTAGATAATATATTTATTAGGTAATGATGACTGATGACGGACCTGCTGGACACTGTCAGCTCAGCAGCACCGCAGACTGCTACAGTAAGCTACTATACTATAGTAGTATGTACAAAGAAGAAAGAAAAGAAAAAAAACACGGGTAGGTGGTATACAATTATGGATGGACTGCCGAGTGCCGACACAGAGGTAGCTACAGCCGTGGACTAACGTACTGTGTCTGCTGCTAATATAGACTGGATGATTGATAATGAGATGAAATCAATATATATATGTATGTATATATAATATCACTAGTACTGCAGCCGGACAGGTAGATAATATATTTATTAGGTAATGATGACTGATGACGGACCTGCTGGACACTGTCAGCTCAGCAGCACCGTAGACTGCTACAGTAAGCTACTATACTCTATAGTAGTATGTACAAAGAAGAAAGAAAAAAAAAAAAACACGGGTAGGTGGTATACAATTATGGATGGACTGCCGAGTGCTGACACAGAGGTAGCTACAGCCGTGGACTAACGTACTGTGTCTGCTGCTAATATAGAGTCTAGACTGGATGATAAATTATTGATAATGAGATGAAATCAATATAATATCACTAGTACTGCAGCCGGACAGGTACTATATATATTTATTATGTAATGACTGATGACGGACCTGCTGGACACTGTCAGGTCAGCACAGCACCGCAGACTGCTACAGTAAGCTACTATAGTAGTATGTATAAAGAAGAATGAAAAAAAAAAACCACGGGTAGGTGGTATACAATATTATATATATATATATATATATATATATATTATATACAATTATATATATATATATATATATATATATATATATATATTAAACTGGTGGTGATTGATTAATAAACTGGTGGTCACTTCAGGTCACGTTGCAACTTGCAACTAGTACTCCGAGGCCTAAGCAGACAATCACAAAATATATTATTATACTGGTGGTCAGTGTGGTCACAACAATGGCAGTGTGGCACTGACTCTGGAAGCAAAAGTGTGCACAGTACGTTATATGTACTCCTGAGTCCTGCTCTCAGACTCTAACTGCTCCCCACTGTCAGTGTCTCCCCCACAAGTCAGATAATACACTTACAGTCACACTATCTATTATCTAATCTAGTATAAATATCACTTCAGCAAGTAGTATAGTAGTATACAGTATAGTAGTACTCCTCCTAATAATGCTCCCCAAAATACTGTGTCTCTCTCTTCTCTAAACGGAGAGGACGCCAGCCACGTCCTCTCCCTATGACTCTCAATGCACGTGTGAAAATGGCGGCGACGCGCGGCTCCTTATATAGAATCCGAGTCTCGCGATAGAATCCGAGCCTCGCGAGAATCCGACAGCGTGATGATGACGTTCGGGCGCGCTCGGGTTAGCCGAGCAAGGCGGGAAGATCCGAGCCTGCTCGGACCCGTGTAAAAAACCTGAAGTTCGGGCGGGTTCGGATTCAGAGGAACCGAACCCGCTCATCTCTAATATATATATATATATATATATGTTTGTTATGAGCACAGTAGTACAACCGCTGTATATATGCTCCCCCATTTCTATAAGACCCCCTGGTACCAGTAGAATTGGTGATTCAGTGGGCTCTGTGGAGCATTATCAGCGTGCAGCCTGTAGTCAGCAGCAGGAAATGGCGCCTTTCAGCTACTGGTCCCGCTCTCTGGGAAGCCCCCCCCATTCAACGGCACGCAGCCCCTATATAGATTATACTGGCTTTAATGTCAGATTGTGTAAAAAAAAGAGATTTATGGTAAGAACTTACCGTTGTTAAATCTCTTTCTGCGAGGTACACAGGACTCCACAGGGAATGACATTGGGGAGTAGAGTGGGATCTTGATGCGAGGCACCAACAGGCTCAGAGCTTTGACTGTTCCCAGAATGCATAGTGCCGCCTCCTCTATAACCCCGCCTTTGTGCACAGGAGCTCAGTTTTTGTTAACCAGTCCAATGCAGTAGCAGGCAAAAGAGACGACAACTGTTAGTAGCCACATACACCACATTCTCACGACAGGAGAAAGTGTCAGCGGCTAATGCCATACCAACCCAAAGAAGCTAAGTGCGTCAGGGTGGGCGCCCTGTGGAGCCCAATGTACCTCGCAGAAAGAGATTTAACAAAGGTAAGTTCTTACCATAAATCTAGTTTTCTGCTGCGGGGTGCACTGGGCTCCACAGAGAATGACATTGGGGATGTCCTAAAGCAGTTAATTATGGGAGGGGACGCACTGTAGCAGGCACAAGAACACGGCGTCCAAAGGAAGCATCTTGGGAGGCGGAAGTATCGAAGGCATAAAATCTTATGAATGTGTTCACTGAGGACCACGTAGCCTCCTTGCACAATTGTTCAAGGGCCGCACCAAGGCGGGCCGCCCAAGAAGGTCCAACCGACTGAGTAGAATGGGCTTTGATGGTAGCAGGAACTGGAAGGCCAGCCTATACATAAGCATGTGCAATCACCATTCTAATCCATCTGGCTAGGGTCTGCTTGTGAGCAGGCCAGCCATGTTTGTGAAAACCAAACAGAACAAAGAGAGAATCTGACTTCCTAATGGAGGCAGTTCTCTTTACGTATATACGGAGAGCCCGTACCACATCCAAATACCGCTCTTTGGAAGACAATTCAGGAGAGGCAAAGGCCGGAACCACAATCTCCAGATTAAGGTGGAAAGAAGACACTACCTTAGGTAAATACCCAGGACGTGTTCTAAGAAATGCCCGATCACGTTGAAAAATCAGATATGGTGACCTACCAGATAAGGCACCCAAATCCGTCTGCCGTCTAGCAGAGGCAATAGCCAGCAGAAACAAAACCTTAAGAGAGAGCCACTTAAGGTCTGCCGATTCAAGTGGCTCAAACGGAGACTCTTGCAACGCCTCTAGAACCACCGACAAGGCTCAAGGAGCCACAGGCGGGACATAAGGAGTGAACGTATGAACATCAGGTAAAGTTGCAATTTTTCTCTGGAACCAAACCGACAAGGCAGAAATGTGAACCTTGTCGGAGGCCAGACGAAGGCCAAAGTCCAGGTCCTGTTGTAGAAAGGCCAAAAGTTTGGCCGTACTAAACTTGTAAGCGTCATGATTGTTAGATGCGCTCCAAGCAAAGTAAGAATTCCAGACCCTATGGTAAATCCGAGCAGAAGCTGGTTTCCGGGCCTTCAACATAGTTTTAATGACTGCCTCAGAAAATCATTTGACCCTCAAGATGGAAGCTTCAAGAGCCACGCCGTCAAAACCAACCGGGCTAAATCCTGATATACACAGGGATCCTGAACGAGGAGATCTGAGCGTTGCGGAAGTAGGAGGGGACGCTCTATCGAGAGACCCTGAAGGTCTGAGAACTAATGCTGTCTGGGCCACGCGGGAGCGATCAGAAGTAGGATTCCTCCTTCTTGCTTGAACTTCCTTATTACTCAGGGCAGGAGTGACACCGGAGGGAACACGTATGGCAGCTGAAAGTTCCATGGAATTGCCAGTGCGTCCACGAACGCTGCTAGAGGATTCCTTGTCCTTGCTCCGAAGACCGGAACCGTGTGATTGTGTCGAGACGCCATCAGGTCCACATCTGAAAAGCCCCATCTGTCCACGAGGACTTGAAACACTTGTGGATGGAGGCTCCACTCTCCGGTGTGTACGTCTGGAAGACAGAGAAAGTCCGCTTCCCAGTTTAGGACCCCTGGAATGAATACAGCCGATATGGCTGGCAGATGGCGTTCCGCCCACTGAAGAATCCTTGATACTTCCCTCATTGCCATGCGGCTTTGAGTGCCACCTTGATCATTTATGTACACCACCGTGGTGGCATTGTCCGACTGTACTTGAACAGGTCTGTTCTGTATTAAATGCTGGGCCAAGTTCAGAGCATTGAACACTGCCAGAATGTTTATCAGGAGGAGAGACTCCTCCTTGGTCCACCGACCCTGAAGGGAGTGTTGCTCCAACACCGCACCCCCTCTCAGACTGGCATCCATCATCAGAAGGACCCAGTTGGAGATCCAGAAGGCACGACCCCTGCTCAATCGTTGGTTCTGAAGCCACCAGCTCAGTGACAGATGGACCTCTGGAGACAAGGAGATCATTTGAGACCTGATCCGGTGAGGCAGGCCGTCCCACTTGGCAAGAATCAGCTTCTGCAGAGGGCAGGAATGGAATTGAGCGTACTCCACCATGTCAAAAGCCGACACCATGAGACCTAGCACTTGCATTGCCGAATGTATCGACACTTGTGGATGAGATAGGAAGCATCGAATCCTGTCCTGAAGCTTCGGGATTTTCTCCTGAGACAAAAACAACCGCTGGTTGTGAGTGTCCAACAACGACCCCAGGTGCACCATGCTCTGAGCAGGGACCAGGGAAGATTTCTTCCAGTTGATGATCCACCCGTGGGCTTGCAGAAACTGGACAGTCAGATCCAGATGGCGTAGGAGAATTTCTGGGTAATTTGCCAGGATCAAAAAGTCATCCAGGTACGGTAGGATCCTGACCCCTTGACGGCGGAGTACAGCCATCATTACCGCCATGACCTTGGTGAAGACTCGCGGAGCCATGGTCAAACCAAAAGGCAACACCCAAAATTGGTAATGGAGGTTGCCCACTGCAAACCTCAGGTACTGCTGATGCGACACTGCAATGGGAATATGCAGGTAACCATCTTGTATGTCCAGGGAGACCATATAATCCCCAGGTTCCAAGGCCAAAACAATAGAGCGAAGGAGTTTCCATATGAAACTTGGAAACCCTCACAAATTTGTTCAAAGACTTGAGGTTGAGAATGGGCATGGGGGACCCATTCGGTTTCGGGAATAGGAACAGCAGTGAATAGTAACCCTTGTCTCTCTGAGCCAGAGGCACCTGTACTACCACTCCTGTGTCCAGGAGGGACTGTACCACCGAATGAAGATTTTTTCCTTCACCTGATCCGAAGGGACATCTGTCAGTCAAAATCGATGAGGGGGACGATACTTGAAGGATACTGCTTAACCTCGAGTGACGACTTCCTGTACCCAGGCATCGGAAAGTGGTCCTTAACCATTCCTGGGTATACCCTAGAAGTCGGCCCCCCACCCTGGGATCCCTCAGACGGAGGCCCGCCCTCTTGGGTTTGGGCTTATTGAGTTTGGAAGTGCGAACCTGTTTCGGGTATGCATGACCTTTTGCTTTCCCTGAAGGACAAAAGGAGCGAAATTGAGTACTTTTAGCCTTTGGCACCGAAGGAGCAGTACTAGGTAGACATGCTGTTTTAGCAGAGGCTAAGTCAGCCACTATCTTGTTGAGGTTTTCTCCGAAAAGAATGTCTCCCTTAAAAGGGAATACCTCCAGGGTTTTCTTAGAGTCCAGATCCACAGACCAGGACCGTAACCAGAGAATCCGGTGAGCTAAAATGGACGTAGTAGAAGCCTTGGCCACCAGAATACCGGCATCAGAAGCCGCCTCCTTAATGTAATGAGATGCTGCGACAATATAAGACAGACATTGTCTAGCATGATCTGAAGCGTTGGAAGGCAACTCCGCCTCCAGCTCCTGAGCCCACGTTTCAACAGAGCTGAGGATACCACCAGTCGCGCCACGTGCGAATCCACTGGCTGGGGCGTTTCCCAATTTTCCCAGGACTCCTGGCGTATGTCAACTAAATGGTCAGAATGAGGTAAAACTTGTTTAACCACTTTCTGACGTTTAAACATGTTCGGTTTCTTAGGGGCATTCATCAGGCTCCGGGTTATCAGTAATTTGATGAATGGTCCTGATAGCCTCCAACAAATCAGGAACATCCACTTGTGAGATTACCCATCAGAAGTGTCGGGATCAGAATCTGTGGGGTCAGTATAAACGCCATCCTCATCGGACGAGGAGTCTGGGATGTTGGTGGATTGTGAGGAAGTAATGGCCCGCTTAGAGGACCGCTTGGTCTTAGGCGGGCGAGGGTTAGACTTCTGAGTAGTCAGTGATTGGTTCAATTGCTGTAACTGAGCGGACAGTTGATCTGCCCATGGTGGGTTAACCGCGGGGACCATAAGTGGTTGTACCGGCACAGAAGGTCCCATAGGGGGGGTTAGTCTAGTTACCAGCGTATTCAATAGCGTGGAGAAGGTAGCCCAAGGTGGGTCATTTTGCACCCCCGTTGCTACAGTCCCACTTGGGGGTAGGGATCCCCCAGAACCTGAACCCTCAGCTGCTATGTTTTTCTCAAATGTGTCTGCAGCGTCACCACCATGCAATGTGGGATCAGCTCCAGCACCATTGCCCTTTGTAGCTGACATATCCGAAAGCTCAATACAAGGCAACACAGTACAATATCAGCAGCACAATATCTGACAAGAACCCCCTGTGCAGTGTATCAGCACAAACAGGGAATTCAAGAGGTATATGGTGACTAAAAATCACAGAGAAAAATACACACTAAGTATATCCTGTGAACTACCTATATTAGGTATATTAGCCCCCTCAGGTTATAGAATATAGGGATAGCAATCTGAGTGAGATACACGAAATGGAGGTCACACAGCAGCTATATGCACACACACATAGACAAATTGTACAATGCAGAAATTATGACATGCAAAAAAACTGCATTGGACTAGCAATACAGAGTAATACTAAGTATAGCTATACACTCAATAGATATAACAATGCACAGTAAAGACTGGATGTATATCACAGTATACTATTTAACCCTGACTAAATGCACTCTATCTTAACTAACACTGTTAGCAGACATGTAGAATACTTAAGTGTCCTGTAAAATGCACAGCGCTGACATGCAGGTGGCTTTACAGAGAAGGATTTGCCCAAACAGTCCCAGGATCAGCTTAGCTTGTCCTAATGGCGCCCAAACGCCGACAGGGAGTGAGGGAGAGAGAGATATGCAGCTCCCGGGAGGGAACAGTTACTCTAAATGGCGCCCTGGTCAGGGGCGTTTTAGGAGAGGAGGAGGCCCGTGTTCAGCCTCCTCCATTCGGGCCCCCTTCTCTCTGCACGGAGCGCTGTAGAGTTTGAGCACTAGAGGGCTCAGACTCAACTGTGCATTCGCAGATCTCCGGAAAAATGGCGCAGCGGACATTTTCCTGAGATTTCTCTACTGCGCATGTGCAGAACTCTGTGAAAATGGCAGCTGAGCCTTTTCACTGTGTTCTAAAAGAGCTGCGGATGCCGGCGCTGGACATCAGAGGGGTGAGTATTTTAACAATGGGTGCAGTGTGTGCGGTGGGGGCCCCCTCTGAACTCAGGGGCCCGTGTGCACCGCACACACTGCACCCATTATAGAAACGCCAGTGGCCCTGGGGCTGGGGGAGGTGCTACAGGTCAAGCCTTTTCCCCCTGCTGGACTTCACCACCGGGTACTGTGGGCTTATATAAATGGTTTATGAGAGAAACCAACCTGTGCCCTTGCCCTGGTGGTCTAGTGGGGTCCCTGTACTACCACACTGTCCACGCCAGCGTGCGCGGCCTGCCTCCCACCGGCCGCGTGGGATTGCGATTTACAGCGGGTCCCGCCGGGGGACCCACTTTCCTCCTCCCTGAGTGCAGCCATGTGATCCAGGAGAACAGCGGTCATGTGTGTGACTAACTGGAAGAAAACCGGAGCCTCCGCTGTAGGCACCCGGCAACCAGGGTGTGGGAGTGTACTGACTGACATCTAACACAGGCAGTGTCTCTGCTGCAGCCCTTGAAGTCTTCATTTTTCTTTAAAAGCTTCTTCTCAGGACTGCTGGAGCAGCCCCCCGTTGTATGCCTGCTTATTGCATGGCACTAACTACAAAACTGAGCTCCTGTGCACGGAGGCGGGGTTAGGAGGCGGCACTATGCATTCTGGAAACAGTCAAAGCTTTGAGCCTGTTGGTGCCTCGGATCAAGATCCTACTCTACACCCCAATGTCATTCCCTGTGGAGCCCAGTGTACCCCGCAGCTGAAAAAGGAGATTAGGATCCCCCTTTTGCTTAGCGCCAGTGTGGGTCCCCAGCGGACACCGCAGCTCGAGGCCCAGTGACCGCCATGCCCTAATGCCGCCATTGTCACTGGGGAGCCGCTAACCGGGACCCCGGTGTAGTACTCACCGCACCGCATCTACTTCAACACAAACTTGCCTACTTTTGAAAACTAGTTTCAGGGAGATTCCAGGCGGCAGCAGAATGCGCAGATGAGGTACGTCTCTAGCGCCACCCAAGGGCATTTCTAGCTCCACCTATGGGCATATTTATTGCAATCAGGGGTGTGTCCTGTAATGGCAGGTGAAAACTATAGTACTAAAAGCAGCAAAAAATAAAATAAAAAAATAAAAAAGAGTAATAATATACAGTAGGTGCACGATATATTAATGCACCATGTACATTTGAGAGACATCTGTGGGAAGAGATGGACAAAAATGAAATCTACATACACTGGTGTGGGTTTGTGTGTGTGTGTGTATGTATATATATATATATATATAAATATATATATACACACACGCGCACACATACACACACACACGCATACATTATACACATACACACACACTACTACACCCATATATACATACTGTATATACGTATTACATCTAGTACACAGCACCATAATACATTACATTATACACACACACCCTCTCCCATATTATACCCAGTACTTTACAATACAGGAGAAACATCTGTGCGCGCCGTAGGCGCGCGCCCAAAATTAGGGGCATGGCCTCGTGGATAGAGTTATGGCCTCACAGGGGGTGGTCTTCAGTATGCCGACTGTCGGGATCCCGGCGCACAGTATACCAGCGCCAGAATCCCGACAGCCAACATACCGACACTTTTTCTCCCTCGTGGGGGTCCATGACCCCCCATGAGTGAGAATAAAATAGCGTGGCGCGCTTGTAGCGTGGCGAGCGCAGCGTGGCGAGTGAAGCGTGGCGAGCGAAGCGTGGCGAGCAAAGCGTGGCGAGCGCAGCGAGCCCGCAAGGGGCTAATTTGCTCTCGCCACGCTGTTGGTATGCCGACGGTCGGGCTCTGTGAATTGCTGGTCATGTCCTGCGTCCTCTCTGCCAGTGAATAGACGCTGTGCGCATGCGCACAGTGTCTATTCACTGCTGCTCTGATAAGCAGAGCAGCGTGAGAGAGGGTCTGGCAACTGCAGGACACTGATAAATGGGTAACAAAGCGCTGTGAATAGCAATGCCTTAAAAAGAAGATTTAAGAAGAGAAAAGAGAACAATAAACGTTAAAGAAGGAACAGAGATTAAAAGAAGAAAAAACAATAAACAAATAAATAAAATTAAATAAATAAATAAATAAATAAAAATAAATAAAAAAATGATCAATGTTTACAAGCTCTCTGTTGTAATTAAGCAGCTTTTCCGGTCGGTTTATATGAATAATGGCTGGAGTCTGTTTTTTGCCATTCAACAACCCTCATACAGTAACTGTCCCTGCAATCTACCTGTATATTGTGGATCCGTGAAAGGCGTCTGTGATGCCGGGTGCTGTGCTGTGTTGAACGGTCTGTGCGTGGCTGGTCTCCTTGCGGCTGGATGCGTATTCTCCGTGCCGGCGTCTTGTGCTCCTTCCGGTGTGGCTGTTGGCTCCCGCGGGTGGGACAACGGTACAGTCAGTAGTGAAAAACTGGACTGCCCAGCCAAAATCAGGACATTTTGGAGTTATGACATAAACATACACAGCGCCCCTCGCCCATATTACACCTAGTGATGTGCACCAGACATTTTTCGGGTTTTGTGTTTTGGTTTTGGATTCGGTTCCGCGGCCGTGTTTTGGATTCGGACGCGTTTTGGCAAAAAAAATTTGTCGGATTCGGGTGTGTTTTGGATTTGGATTCGGATGTTTTTTTACAAAAAAAAACTCAAAAACAGCTTAAATCATAGAATTTGGGGGTAATTTTGATCCCATAGTATTATTAACCTGAATAACCATAATTTCCACTCATTTTCAGTCTATTCTGAACACCTCACACCTCACAATATTATTTTTAGTCCTAAAATTTGCACCGAGGTCGCTGTGTGACTAAGCTAAGCGACCCAAGTGGCCGACACAAACACCTGGCCCATCTAGGAGTGGCACTGCAGTGTCAGACAGGATGGCAGATTTAAAAAATAGTCCCCAAACAGCACACGATGCAAAGAAAAAAGAGGTGCACCAAGGTCGCTGGATGGCTACGCTAAGCGACCCAAGTGGACGACACAAACACCTGGCCCATCTAGGAGTGGCACTGCAGTGTCAGACAGGATGGCACTTCAAAAAAATAGTCCCCAAACAGCACATGGGGGGTAATTCCAAGTTGATCGCAGCAGGATTTTTTTTTAGCAATTGGGCAAAACCATGTGCACTGCAGGGGAGGCAGATATAACATGTGCAGAGAGAGTTAGATTTGGGTGGGTTATTTTGTTTCTGTGCAGGGTAAATACTGGCTGCTTTATTTTTACACTGCAAATTAGATTGCAGATTGAACACACCCCACCCAAATCTAACTCTCTCTGCACATGTTACATCTGCCTCCCCTGCAGTGCACATAGGCCCTCATTCCGAGTTGATCGCTCGCAAGGCGATTTTAGCAGAGTTACACACGCTAAGCCGCCGCCTACTGGGAGTGAATCTTAGCTTCTTAAAATTGCGACCGATGTATTCGCAATATTGCGATTACAAACTACTTAGCAGTTTCAGAGTAGCTTCAGACTTACTCGGCATCTGCGATCAGTTCAGTGCTTGTCGTTCCTGGTTTGACGTCATAAACACACCCAGCGTTCGCCCAGACACTCCTCCGTTTCTCCGGCCACTCCTGCGTTTTTTCCGGAAACGGTAGCGTTTTTAACCACACGCCCCTGAAACGCCGTGTTTCCGCCCAGTAACACCCATTTCCTGTCAATCACATTACGATCGCCGGAGCGAAGAAAAAGCCGTGAGTAAAAATACTATCTTCATTGTTAAATTACTTGGCGCAGTCGCAGTGCGAATATTGCGCATGCGTACTAAGCGGAATTTCACTGCGATGCGATGAAATATACCGAGCGAACGACTCGGAATGAGGGCCATAGTTTTTCCCAATTGCTAAAAAAAATCCTGCTGCGATCAACTTGGAATTACCCCCATGATGCAAAGAAAAAAGAGGTGCAATGAGGTAGCTGTGTGACTAAGCTAAGCGACCCAAGTGGCCGACACAAACACCTGGCCCATCTAGGAGTGGCACTGCAGTGTCAGACAGGATGGCAGATTTAAAAAATAGTCCCCAAACAGCACATGATGCAAAGAAAAAAAGAGGTACACCAAGGTCGCTGGATGGCTAAGCTAAGCGACCTACTGTAAATGGCTGACACAAACACCTGGCCCATCTAGGAGTGGTACTGCAGTTTTCTAGCGAGAGGATGAGTGCTTCCATTCTCATGTGAATCTGAACCACTAGCCATGAACATAGGCCAGGGCCTCAGCCGTTCCTTGTCACTCCGTGTCGTAAATGGCATATTGGCAAGTTTACGCTTCTCATCAGACGCTTTTAATTTAGATTTTTGGGTCATTTTACTGAACTTTTGTTTTTTGGATTTTACATGCTCTCTACTATGACATTGGGCATCGGCCTTGGCAGATGACGTTGATGGCATTTCATCGTCTCGGCCATGACTAGTGGAAGCAGCTTCAGCACGAGGTGGAAGTGGATCTTGATCTTTCCCTATTTTACCCTCCACATTTTTGTTCTCCATTTTTTAATGTGTGGAATTATATGCCAGTAATATATCAATAGCAATGGCCTACTACTATATATACTGCGCACAACTTAAATGCACCACAGGTATGGATGGATAGTATACTTGACGACACAGAGGTAGGTAGAGCAGTGGACTACTGTACCGTGCTGCTATATATTATATACTGGTGGTCAGCAAAATTATGCACTGTCCTCCTACTATATATATACTGCGCACAACTTAAATGCACCACAGGTATGGATGGATAGTATACTTGACGACACAGAGGTAGGCAGAGCAGTGGCCTTCTGTACCGTACTGCTATATATTATATACTGGTGGTCAGCAAACTGTGCAAAACTGAAATGCACCACAGGTATGGATGGATAGTATAATTGATGACACAGAGGTAGGTAGAGCAGTGGCCTTCTGTACCGTACTGCTATATATTATATACTGGTGGTCAGCAAAATGATGCACTGTACTCCTACTATATACTACAATGCAGCACAGATATGGAGCATTTTTCAGGCAGAGAACGTATAATACTGGTGGTCACTGGTCACTGGTCAGCAAAACTCTGCACTGTACTCCTCCTATATTATACTGCAGGTCCCCAGTCCCTACAATAAAGCAGTGTGAGCACAGATATATGCAGCACACTGAGCACAGATATGGAGCGTTTTTTCAGGCAGAGAACGTATAATACTGGTGGTCACTGGTCAGCAAAACTCTGCACTGTCCTCCTACTATATAATACTGCTGGTCCCCAGTCCCCACAATAAAGCAGTGTGAGCACAGATATATGCAGCACACTGAGCACAGATATGGAGCGTTTTTCAGGCAGAGAACGTCTAATAATGGTGGTCACTGGTCAGCAAAACTCTGCACTGTACTCCTCCTATATAATACTGCTGGTCCCCAGTCCCCACAATAGCAGTGAGCACAGATATTTGCAGCCCCCTGAACAAAACTGAGAGGACGCCAGCCACATTTCCAATGCACGAGTGAAAAATGGCGGCGACGCGCGGCTCCTTATATAGAATCCGAATCTCGCGAGAATCCGACCGCGGGATGATGACAATTCGGGCGCGCTCGGGTTAACCGAGCAAGGCGGGAGGATCCCAGTCTGCCTCGGACCCGTGTAAAATGGGTGAAGTTCGGGGGGGTTCGGATTCCGACGAACAGAACCCGCTCATCACTAATTACACCCAGTATCAGATTACATTGCATTATACACAGCCGCCCCCCCCATATTACACCCAGTACCACATTACACATAGCATACACAGCCCCTCTATATGGGATGTAATCATGTTACCGGCGGTCGGCATCCTAACCGCTAAAAATCCCGACAGTCGTCATTCCAACTAACAAGGACTGTTCCCACTCGTGAGTGTCCACAACACCCATAGAGTTGGAACAGAACCTGTGGCGAGCGCAGTGAGCAAGTAAGGGGCTTCGTTGCGCTCACCCACCCCCACCCGCCAACAATCTGGCGGCTGGGACCCTGGCGTTGCTGAAAGATGACCCCGACCGCTGGTCACCCAATCCCAACCTCCCCATATTACATCCAGCACATGACATTATACACAGCCCCCCCATATTACACCCAGTACCACATTACACATAGCCCCCCATATTACACCCACCACATTACATTATACACAGCCCCCCTCCCCCATATTACACTCAGCACATCACAAACAGCATACAGCCCCCCTCCCCCATATTACACCCACCACATTACATTATACACAGTTCCCCCTCCCCCATATTACACTCAGCACATCACAAACAGCATACAGCCCCCCTCCCCCTTATTACACCCAGCACATTAAATTATACACAGCCCCCCCCCCATATTACACCCAGCACATCACAAACAACATACAGCCCCCCTCCCCCATACTACACCCAGCACATTACAAACAGCATGCATACCCCCCTCCCCCATTTTACACCCAGCACATTACAGGTAGCATACAGCCCCCCTCCCCCATATTACACCCAGCACATTACATACAGCATACATACCCCCCTCCCCCATTTTACACCCAGCACATTACATACAGCATACATACCCCCCTCCCCCATATTACACCCAGTGCCACATTACAAACACCCCCCATTACACCCTCCACCCCCATTACACTCTGCACCCACCTGGCTATCTTGCTCCTTCCTGTAGGGGCTGGAAGCCGAACCTCAGTACAATGTATGAGGGCAGCACAGTGCAGGAAGATCAGTGGGTAGCGCCTAGATTCTCTTCATGCAGAGGACCTTTCCCATAACCCCCTGGGTCCATGTCACAATCTATTTGGAATAGAAAAGTGTGGCGAGCGAAGCGGAGCGAGACACTGAGCCCGATGCGTGGCGAGCGAAGCGAGCCCGTGAGGGTCCAATGCTGCATAGAAAAAAAAAATACCCCAAACGGACGGAAAACGAAGAAAACATTTAGGAGCTGTAAGGGCGGAAGTTCTCTCCTGCCCACTCGTTTTGTCACATCCAGGTCCTTTGCACGAAGGCAACATAGACACAACCAAGACCCGTGAGAGCCGAGGAGCAGTGAGTGGAAAGCTGCTGCTGCTGCTTGTGGTGCTGGTACATGCTGCTGAGTGAGGTGGGAGGGGCTAGGCAGAGGGAAGCAAAACACTGCTTTAGACGGCCTCTCAGTGTGCACAGCAGGATGGCTGACGCTGCACACAACCCTGCGGTGGCTGCCCTGAAGTCTCCCGTGCAAGCCCAGCCCCCGCATGCGCAGTTCAGATTTTTTAATAACGGACCTTAAAATCCGGGATGGCTGACAAGGTATGCGGGGTAGCGGGAGGTTCTTTTAAAAATCGGGAACCTCCCGCTGAATGTGGGAGGGTAGGCAAGCCTGCTTCAACATCTGTTAGGGGTGGTGGCATGCTGCCAGTGTGGGCTCACACCCTGGGGCATACGAAACAGCACCTCAAAAGCTCAGTGTCCTGTCAGCGGGGATACAAACCATTACCTCTATAGGAAGTTGGTTTGGTCACCCCCCCCCCCCCAAGTCCCACGACGCAGGCAGACTGGTTGCCCACCAGTGCTGCCTGAAAATAATAAACTAACATAAAATCTGAAGAAAACTCTCTGGAGCTCCAGAGAATGCACCCGGATCCTTGGGCACATTCTTCTGAACTAAGTCCGCTAGGAGGGGCATAGAGGGGAGGAGCCAGCACACACTAATGATTTCTTAACGTGCCAGGCTCCAATGGATCTAATCTAAACCCCATGGTACTAATGTCACCCCAGTATCCACTAGGACGTTAGAGAAACTTAGATATTACTTCTTTAGTGGTCACATTAACTAATGCTATTAGCGAGGAGCTGATTACTCATTTAAGGTGAACATTATGATTATTATTGTACGTTTTCATTAATTTATGTTTTCTGTTGTATAGGCAGACTACTTTGCAGTTACCTGGAAGTGGACATTGGGAGTGTATGCTGTGACATGTGTATCATGTACCCAGCTATTATATGAGTGTCTTGTGCAAGTGCGCAGATGTAAACTGCTGCTCCTCACATGTGGCTGAGATGCCTTATAGGCTGACCGTACTAGCCCTTTAAACTGTGACACTCATGAATTACACAGGTTCTGTGGCTGATGAAAACCAGGTGGCATGCAGGCTTGAAGTCAGCCAGCCACAGAACCTGTGTAATTCATGAGTGTCCAAGTTTAAGGGGCTAGTATGGGCAGCCTACCTTAGACTCTGAATTGATTGCCATTGCTCATAGTTCTGCATGCTCAAACAGCTTGGGACACATGTACAGTACAATGCAAATAAGCCCCTTAATGAGGACTGATAAATGACAGCAGAAAGCAGGTATTCCATTGAATGCCAATCTGTGCTTGAAATGTGAATCCTAAAACTTAAATCTGTTTTAGAAATTCCTGTTGTTTGGCTCAATCAATTCAGTGAATTAATTATCATGCCAGTCGTCAGGAAATTTGCAAACAACATAGGGGGTAATTCAGAGTTGATCGCAGCAGCAAATTTGTTAGCATTTGGTCAAAACCATGGCCCTTATTCCGAGTTGTTCGCTCGCTAGCTGCTTTTAGCAGCATTGCAAACGCTAGGCCGCTACCCTCTGGGAGTGTATCTTAGCTTAGCAGAATAGCGAACGAAAGAGTAGCAGAATTGCTACTTAATATTTTCTTGCAGTTTCTGAGTAGCTCCAGACCTACTCCTAGATTGCGATCAGCTCGGCCCGTTTAGTTCCTGGTTTGACGTCACAAACAAGCCCTGCGTTCGGCCAGCCACTCCCCCGTTTCTCCAGACACTCCCACGTTTTTCCCTGACACGCCTGCGTTTTTTAGCACACTCCCGGAAAACGCTCAGTTACCATCCAGAAACGCCCCTTTCCTGTCAATCACTCACCGATCAGCAGTGCGACTGAAAAGTGCCGCAGGATCAACAGCAAAACTGCTAAGCTTTTAGTTAAATAACTAAGCGCATGCGCGCTGCGTACAATGTGCATGCGCATTTAGCAACAAATCGCAGCATAGCAAAAATCGGCAACGAGCGAACAACTCGGAATGACCACCCATGTGCACTGCAGGTGTGGCAGATATAACATTTGCACAGAGAGTTAGATTTGGGTGGGTTATTTTGTTTCTGTGCAGGGTAAAAACTGGCTGCTTTATTTTTACACTGCAATTTAGATTTCAGTTTGACCACACGTCACCCAAATCTGAATCTCTCTGCAAATGTTATATCTGACCCCCTGCAGTGCACATGGTTTTGCCCAACTGCTAACAAATTTGCTGCTGCGATCAACTCTGAATTATCCCCATAGGGCGGCATCCAATTACCCATGATGAAACATCGTGAGCGAAAAACTGGAATTTTACGTGATTTTTCCAGATGTTTCACCAATTTGTGAAGGGTATCCAATTAGATCTCCCGTAAAAAAAATTGTTTATTGTGCGAAAGCATACAGGTTCAGTGAAGCCCGTGTGTCTTCGCCGCCGCAGACCCAAAAACCTGGCGCTTATCGGGGATATTGTTTCACCTACCTGCAGCAGGTGAAACAAAATCCCAATAAGCCACGGCAACCCCTCCATTCAGTGTCCCACGGCCGCCTCAGCAGCAGCCTAGAACTGCAGGGAGGGTGCCTAGGAGCCGAAACACAGCACCGCATGTGACCCCCCGCCTGTGCTGCCTGGTGATGCAGCTCACCTATGACCCTTGCCCCCCAGCACCAGCCCTCTTCTCTCACCCCCAGTAGGGGTCTTGTGACGGGGGAGCCAGCAAAGTGCCATGATGCACATCCCTCCCTCTTTCCCTGCCCCCGGTTGGGGTCATGTGATGAGTAGCAGGAACTGTGTGCTAGCCGGAGCTGCTTGGGACAATGCTGCAGCAGGTAACGTCATCCCCACTAAGCCGCAGCTTGTGCCAGCTTATCGGGGCTAATAGGATAGCCCTGGGTGATATAATGACCCGAAGCAATGTACCATGGGTAATTGGATATCCCCCATATAATCCGTTGTTACCATATAGCCTGACTTAGTGGCATCCATATAGTAAACAAGCAGAGCCATAACTAGGTGTGTGCCGGCGGTGCCTGGCACACAGTGCATGTGCACTGAGGGTGCAGGACCGCCGGCACACACCTGCAGGAGATCCACGCTGCTTGGTGTGTCCGAGGAACTTTCAGCAAGTGCGCGCCCATCAGCGGACGCCGGGTGAGTTTGCGCTGTATTTCCGCTCCTGTACAGCACCTCCCCTGCCAGGCCGCCTATCCTCGATTGCTGTAATCGTTTTTTCCCCTCAAAGGGGGAGTGGCCACAGGTCCGTGATTAGGCCATGCCCCGACTTTGCCTGTGGTTTTTAGTGACTGACTGTCTTCACGTCCCTGGCCTCTGCTCTTCTGTCGGAGGTAACATTGGGAATGGGAGGGTGGGGAGAGTGAGTGACTGCGTGTGTGGATTTGAGGTACAGACTGTGTATGAGACAGGTTTAATGTGTGTGGGGAGAGGAGACAGGCTGTGTGTCTGTGTGTGTAGGGGACAGGCTGTGTGTGGGGGGGAGGCTGTGTGTGTCTGTGTGTTGGGGGGCAAGCTGTGTGTGTAGGGGACAGGCTGTGTGTGTGAGGGGGGACAAGCTGTGTGTGTAGGGGACAGGCTGTGTGTGTGGGGGGTCACAAGGTCGTTGGCTAGAAAGTTTGCAGATGGTAATCTGGAGTAGTATATGTGCTTTGTTCACTCTAAAAGTTAAGGGCCCTACACATATGGCGATGTGCCACCGAGGTACCCAACGGCCATTACGGAAAGGGAAAAGGGGACCCTGTCTGCCGTAATGTGTAAAAAAGGGGACACTGTCTGCCATAAGGTATACAAAAAGGGACGCTGTCTGCCATAGTGTGTAAAAAAGGGGACGCTGTCTGCCGTGATGTGTAAAAAAAGGGGACGCTGTCTGCCATAATGTGTAAGAAAAAGGGGACGCTGTCTGCCGTAATGTGTAAAAAAGGGGGACGCTGTCTGCCGTAATGTGTAAAAAAGGGGACGCTGTCTGCCATAATGTGTAAAAAAGGGGACGCTGTCTTCCGTAATGTGTAAAAAAAGGGGACGCTGTCTGCCATAATGTGTAAGAAAAAGGGGACGCTGTCTGCCGTAATGTGTAAAATAGGGGGACGCTGTCTACCGTAATGTGTAAAAAGGGGACGTTGTCTGCCGTAATGTGTAAAAAAAGGGGACGCTGTCTGCCGTAATGTGTAAAAGGGGGACGCTGTCTGCCGTAATGTGTAATAAGGGGACTGTCTGCCGTAATGTGTAAAAAGGGGCTCTACCTGGTGTAGTAGCGCGCGCTACTGTGTGGCGTAATTTGAATAATGGAGACTACTGTGCACCGTAATATGAATTGGTATTATTTTGTGGCCACACCCCTTCCCCATGAAGCTATGCCCCTATATTTTTGGTGCGCGCCTACGGCGCGCAATGCCCCTATTTTACATGAGGGTGTGGGGGCGCCGATGCCGATTCTTGCACACAGCTCTAAAATGTCTAGTAACGGCACTGTAAACAAGTATAAAAGCCTATGCACATATCTCTCTCCATGCTGCTGATCTTTTTACTCTGGAATGATGAAAACGTGTTCTCACAAATTACTTTCTCAAAGGCAATGGTTTGTGTACTATATCTTGTCTTTCTACCTCCCTAGTAGCTATTTCTGCATTTTAGGATAATGATATTGATGTTCCTGTCTCTGTACTCATTTTCCCACAGAATATCAATAAATGCCTGGTATCATGTGGGATTTAGCCATAGATTAAGATCCACGGCAAATCTGAAATCAGTCAATGCAAAAGCCTGATGAAAAGTTGTATCTTCTACCTGTTGTTCTGTGTGTCAGCTGCACACATTGGGAAAAAATGTATTATTGACAAAGCAGCGTTATTCTTTCTGTTGTGGTGTTGGCTGCCTTTACATCCCATGCATCTGATTTTACATGACTTTACGAGTCTTTTGAGAAGGACAAATATTTGCAGATGAGGTTGAGCTGTACTCATTTTGTATAACAATACAGTTGCTTCAATGCACTTTAATCAGCACCAAATCATTAAAAGCTAATTTTTAATGTGCAAAAATAGTTAAACCAGCTACAAGGGATGTTAATTGAACAAAACTACTCACTTATCTGTTTTATTTATCACACAAATAGCATAAATAGCACTACTTCAGTAGTAATGTCAACTAGTACTTTCAGTGACAAGCTGTTTTCTCAATTAGGGGCCCATTTATCAAACAATATTTGTGGGATATTCCCTGCAAAACCGGCTGCAGTCCACATATAAAGATTGGCTTTGGCATTTAATGCCATCTAAAGATGACATTTGACCTATGGGTTACAACTTGTAAAAACTATAGGGAGAGAGCTCCTCCCTGGCAGTGGCCGCCACACATGCATGGTTAGTAGACGGTTCATGTGTAGGAGTCCCAATATATGAGTGTAGAGACCACTGCTGCAGTCACTTCACTCCAAACACATTGCAGGGATTGGCTCCTTTCGAAGCTCCTGTACCTGCGGGTGCACATTGATACATTCAGGCAGTATTTAATTCCTTACTGCCACGAATAGTGGCAATAAGACAATTATTGTGTCTAAAACCTAATAAATGATAAATATGCCCCTTAAGGTGAATAATATTATTAGTAGTAGAGTAGTCATAATAGTAGTAGTGGTAGTAGTAGTAGTAGTAGTAGTAGTAGTAATAGTAGTAATAATAATTAATATGAATAACTAGTGCTTGCCCACAGATTCGCTCACATGGATATCTGTTATTGCTTAGTGGAACTAATTTTGCAATGACAGTAGTTCCATCTAATATTTTCATGTATATTTTATATTATAGACATTGATCACAAAATATCTTTGTAAACAATATATGCAGTTTTGCCTTCAGGGATTAACACAAAAAGATGCTTGGGACTACTAACTCATTAGCAAGCCACATAAAAATACCTATGGGAGAAGCAGCTGGTCCAGAGATCTATGACTGAAGTCCTGTGCATTTGCTTCTGCAACTTGATTGTCATAGCGAAACAGACATTTAAAGGAAAATGCAGATGGATAATGCCCCCCTTGCTCATACCATTAGGGGCTGGTGGTTTGAGTAAACCAATTGCTGTTACCAGGGCAGTCGAGAGCTGGGATGGGCCCAGGTACTTTTCAAGGTCGTGGCCTAATCACAGGAGGTGTGGTCATGTACCCTTAGAAAAAATACTGAAAAAAATAGTATTTTAAGCACCTCCATGGCCACACTGCATCCCAGTACACAGCGGTGTGTGATGGGCTGAGTAAAAGAGCTGCAGCTGCTGCTGCTTGGCAAGGGGGAGGTGGCCTGGGCCCCTACTGGACCCTCACTGGGCCCCTCCATCAGACCTGGGCCCGGGTAATTTGTACCCTCTCCCCCCCTCTCTCGGCACCACTGGTTGTTACCACAAGTCCGGATTCTTGGCAATGTTCGAGACCACGCCACCAAGTTTTTGCATGATGATAGAGTCCTCAGTGGTCTGCAGGTTAGCATTGTCATGTCACCAGCACAACGCATTTCAGATCCAGTAATTCTTTTTCAAGGGCAGGTGAAATGCTGTGGTGAGTTCTCCTATTTAAAGCCAAATGTCATTGAAAACACCTGGAGTTCCGGTGATTAGCGTCCCATCAGCCGGAAACCGGAAGTGGTCTGTGCGTTCCACTGTGTATTCCAATTACCAGAAGTGGTCAGCCGATGACTTGATGCATTTCAACTTGCACTCCTATTACCAGAGGTGATAGGCCAATGACGTGGCTTGAAGTATCTCTGGTTTTACTGGTTGCCAATAGAAATTAACAGTGGTGGTTGTATTTCAAATTAACATTGAAATAGTGGGATGCAAACAAATAACTTTAAATCACCTCCTTTTGAAATCTAGTGCCGTACTATGTATTCCCGCACTGTCCTACCCTACCTATTTGGAGGTGAGATTATCTTCAAAAAATGGCCCTGGAGTACATGAAAATAAAAGTAAAGTAGGTTAACTATATGACTGTATACATTCAAAACAACATATGAAGGTTAAAAACGGTATTACGCTAAAATACATTTTAGCTTGAAGTCAGCGTTAAGACCTTTTGGAGTTAAATGTAAAATAAATATCCACTCCATTTCTTTCTTGTGCTAATATGGTTTCTGTAACTTTACTTTTCTAGTTGTCTTTTATTTGTTATAGATGTGTTCAGACATTCTCAGCACATGAAAGGTAATTATATAGAGAGTTTCAGTTCCTTGGTGGAAAAAGATGTCAAACAAATCAAACCAAGAAAGAGGGGGGGAAAATAACTGGAAAAGAACAAGCAATCGATTCCCTGAGACAAAAATGAACAGATAATTAGAAAATCCGCCGACAAAGGGGGAGCGGTTGTTGTGCTAGATAAAGAAGACTACAGTATATCACTGAAATAAACAGGCAATTAAGTAATTAATCCACTTATAGGAAAATTAAGAAGTGATCCCATATCAAACATAACTAACAAAACTTCTTTAAAGATCTTAGAGCATATAATAAAGGCGTACTAACTGAAAAAGAAAGGGACTTCATTAATAATCAAAATCCTAGTACCCCCACAATGTACATTCTCCCAAAAATTCACAAAGATCCAATAAACACATCCCACACACAAACACCCTCCACACACCCTCCCCACCCCCAACCCCTGACGGCCAATAAACTCTGGCTCTTATAGCATAACTTCAAACCTGTCAGCCATGATTGACTACAACCTGTAGCCCCTTGTAATCCAGAATAACTGTTACTAAGAGGATACCTCTAATAAATTGAAAAAACTAGCCAACATGCCCTGGGATGATGACTGTATTTTAACAAGTGCAGATGTCAGTACACTATACACATTTATAGACTGTCAAAAAGGAAAGGAAGCAATCAATGTCTTCCTAGATAGAAGTGAATATTCTCCACAGCTATAATAATTCATAGTGGAATTCATATATTTTATCTTAGAAAACAACTATTTATGTTTTAACTTTTTATCTGCAAGTTTTGGGGACAGCAATGGGGACCAGGTTTGCTCCCAGTTATGCAAATTTATTTATGGCATAATTGGAACACCATACCAGAAAGCCATTTTTTAAAGAGGGGGTAAACCTGGTCTGATGGTTTCGTTATATAGACAATATTTTTTTCATACGGAAGGGGGAGAATATTTTTCTAAAGTTTTTTTGTGACCAATTAAATAACAATGATTTTAATATGAATTTATCCTTTAAAACTAGCAAGACACACATCACTTTTTTAGATTTGGTTTTATATATACAAAAAGGCAATATTTCCCCAAGGACCTACAGAAAGGAGACCGACTCAAATTCATACATTGACATAAGAGATGTCTCAACAAAATTCCCTTAGGAAAGTTTAAAAGACTGAAAGAATATTTTCCTAAAGAATCAACATTATTTAAAGTGATGGAAGAAATTGAGGACAGAGTTAAAGAAAAAGGATATCCCCTAGAAACTATAAATCATGTTAAACAAAAGGCACAAGCAATTAAGAGAGAAGAACTCCTAAAAGAAAAAGATACAACTATTATAACTGATGACAATAAATTTGAGTGGTTGTTCACAGAGTTTATCAAGGCATTTGGCATTACCAGTGAGTGTAATACCTGCGGTCATCCACCATATGTCACTTTTTAAAATCACAATTGCTCATGCGTGTGGTCTCCATTGAAATACAGTACACTATAGTGCAAGAACTATTTTACTGTACACTGTATGGGCAATGCTGTACGAGCGTATCATTACGCTATTTAAAATACACTGCAGCAATGAGGTACCATAGACAAACCAATAAATAAAAAGTGTATACAGATGCAAATGAATGTGTTAAAGCAATAGTCCATTGACACTGTGCTTAGCGTCCCTGTACAGTATTTTCTATTTGAGTACTAAGTAGCATGAACAGCTTGTAACATACTCTGCTCTAAAGGCTACAGCAGCAAGTGTTATCTTTATAAGTATAATGGGAGAGATAAAAGCTCCTCCCTAAGTTCCTGGATGCCAAAACACTGTGCTTAGTATCTCTGTACAGTATTTTCTATCTAGCCAGAATCCCCGCACCCCGTGCAAGCTGGGCGGACAATTGGAGGGGTCCCAACATGCGTATGTTTGCCATTTCCCTTTGCGGTGTCATATAAACTAGTGGCCAGTCTGCCCTGAAAGCCAAGAGTCTCCTCTTTCATATGGCACCAGTCTTGAGTTTCTGGGACACCCATAACTGGAGATATTGGGGTGAAAATTAGACCCATTTTCCAATGGACTATAATGGGCCCATTAATTTAGGCCCACCATGGGTTCCGATGCTTGCTGTTAGCCTTGTGGGGTTATAGAAACCTGGGGTTGGTATCCTCTGGTAGCTAATTGTCTCCCCTTCCATACCAACCTGGTTCTGAGATGATTGGACCCCCAGAACTGCAGATATTAAGCTTTAAGCCCATTTCTATTTAATTTCATTTAATGGCTCACATAAACCTAAAATCAATGGACCATTTCTTTAACATGTTCATTTGTGTCTGTATACACTTATTTATTGATTTATTGGTTTCTTTTTTGGGGTCCCAACAGAGAATGATTATTTTTGACAGCATTTCTGAACTCACCATCTTCCCCCTCACCCTTCCCCCACCACTGAGACTAATCTTTTCAGAGAGGCCAACACAGTATGTAAATCAATAGCTTATACTACAGTCGCTTTGGTTAGGGGAAAGGACTAGAGAGGGCCAGAGTGAATGTACATTAAACAGTACAGTGCTATGGATTTGCATGTCAGATGCCCCGACAGTTAGTTATGTTAACAGGTCTTTTCCTGTGTGCATAATTCTATTGAATGTAATGTTCTTAAATATATGAATGTTATAAAATAAATTAATAAAGTGTCAAGAAGAAAAAAAACAAAGGCATTCGCACTTTGGGAATCAAACCTGGGACTCTGAGCATGGGGTGTGGGACACTTCACCGCTTGGCCATGACGCCTGGTGATAGAATCACAACCTCATGTGTAAATGTAAGTGATAATCACTTCCCATGGGTTTGCTGTATTGGCTAAGAGTCTTGGATGCTCACATACAGTACTGTCGATGGGCCATTGCTTTAACACATTTGTTTGCGTCTGTATACACTAATTTTATTGATTGATTTATTGGTTTCTTTTTTTAAATTGACTCTTTGCGTCTGACCATTGGTCTGTGTGTACAGTATACAGTAACATTACAGTCGTCACTGACCATTTGCCAGAGCTTGTAGATCAATCCGCCGCTATTTGCTCTACAGTACGGGATTAGTGGAGCATTAGCCACCCAGTGGTGAAGATGTGTATTGCATGCAGCGTATGTAAACAACAGACAGAGAGGGGCAGGGGTGAAAATCCCCACCCCTAAATGTCACTTCAGCACACTAAAAATTACTTGTAACCATACCTGAACCTATCTAGTAATAGAAATTCAGAGAATTAGTCACACATGTTTGCAAACGCATGTTTAAGCTGCTGAGCCACTTACCGGCTTCTCTGATAACAGCAGTCCTAACACTACATAATAGCAGTGCCCACATAGGGCCATGTAATTTGTCACAGTAGGCCTCATGATAAAGGCTATTACTAAAACACATCCAGACAGAGAGCTAACTTACCCAGGAGCCACCCCCAGGATCTCCCATTGGCATTACAAGGAACAGCATGCCTTCAAAATACTGCTCCCATTCAATGCCTCTCGCACACAAGCAGACAAACAATGGTAGTTGCTCGGTCATTCCTGGAGATAATTATGTATCAGGTGCTGGAAAGGGGGAGGGGTCACAAACAACAGACAGAAAGGGGCGGGGGTGCAAATCCCCACCCTTAAATTTCCCTTCAGCACACTAAAAATTACCTGTAACCATACCTGAACCTATCTGGTAATAGAAATTCAGAGAGTTGGTCACACATGTTTGTATGTAGTCATGCCTCAATGCGCCTCTGCGTGCAACAACTGAACAACCTGAGCTATTGCTTAGGCATGACTAATCCTCCGTTTAGGAGGAGAAACAGCAACGATGAGGGAGGCTCCATCTGTACCTTCAGAAGTCAAATAATTAGTGAAATGAAGTCCACCTGTGTGCAATCTAAGTGTCACATGATCTGTCAGTATAAATACACCTTTTCTGAAAGGCCCCAGAGGCTGCAACACCACTAAGCAAGAGGCATCACACCATGAAGACCAAGGAGCTTTCCAAACAAGTCAGGGACAAAGTTGTTGAGTAGTACAAGTCAGGGTTAGTTTATAAGAAAATATTAAAATCTTTGATGATCCTCCGGAGCACCATCAAATCCATCATATTCAAATGGAAAGAACATGGTACTACAACAAACCTGCCAAGAGAGGGCCGGCCACCAAAACTCACAGACTGGGCAAGGAGGGCATTAATCAGAGAGGCAGCACAGAGACCAAAGGTAACCCTGAAGGAGCTGCAGAGTTCCAGAGCAGAGACTTGTGTATCTGTGCATGTGACCACAATAAGCCGTACACTCTATAGAGCTGGGCTTTGTGGAAGAGTTGCCAGAAAAAAAACCATTACTTAGTGTTAAAAATAAAAAAGCACGTTTTGAGTTTGCCAAAAGGCATGTGGACGACTCACCAAATGTATGGAGGAAGGTGCTCTGGTCAGATGAGACTAAAATTGAACTTTTCGGCCACCAAGGAAAACACTATGTCTTACGCAAACACAACACATCCAATCACCCCAAGGACACCATCCCCACAGTGAAACATGGTGGTGGCAGCATCATGCTGTGGGGATGTTTTTCATCATCAGGGACTGGGAAACTGTTTCGAGTCGAGGGAAAGATGGATGGTGCTAAATACAGGGATATCTTCTTTAGCAAAACCTGTTTTAGTCTGCCTGTGATTTGAGATTTGGGATGGAGGTTCACCTTCCAGCAGAACAATGACCCGAAACATACTGCTAAAGCAACACTTGAGTGGTTTAAGGGGAAACATTTAAATGAGTTGGAATGGCCTAGTCAAAGCCCAGATCTCAATCCAATTGAGAATCTGTGGTCAGACTTGAAGATTGTTGTTCACAAGCGGAAACTATCCAACATGAAGGAGCTGGAGCAGTTTTGCCTTGAGGAATGGGCAAAAATCCCAGTGGCAAGATGTGGCAAGCAAAGCGACTTGCAGATGTAATTGCCGCAAAAGGTGGCTCTACAAAGTATTTACTTTAGGGGGATGAATAGTTCTGCACGCTGAAGTTTTCTGTTATTTTGTCCTATTTGTTGTTTGCTTCACAATGAAAAAAAAACATTTTCAAAGTTGTAGGCATGTTCTGTGAATGAAATTATGCAAACCTTCAAACAATCCATTTTAAATCCAGGTTGTGATGCAACAAAACATGAAAAATGCAAAGGGGAGTGAATACTTTAGCAAGGCACTGTAGGTAGGGGAGGACAGTGCTGGAAAACATAGTACAGCACTAGATTTCAAAAGGTGTTTGAAAGTAATTTGTTTGGATCTTGCTGTTTCAATGTTACTTAGGAATAAAACTAATGTTGTTAATTACTATGGCAACCAGTAGAACCGGAAACACTTCAAGCCATGTCATCGGTCGATCACCTCCAGCTATTGGAGTGCAAGGTGGAACGCATTGCTTTATCGGCTGACCACTTCCGGTAATTGAAATACACAGTGGAACGCACAGACCACTTCCGGCTCCCGGATGGTGGGACGCTAATCACCGGAACCCCGGGTGTTTTCAATGGCAATTGGCCTTAATTAGCAGAACTCACCAGAGCATGTCACCTGCCTTTGAAAAAGGATCACTGCATCTGAAACACGTCATGCTGGTAACATGACAGTGTAAACCTGCGGAACCCTGAGGACTCTATCATAAGGCAAAAACTTGGTGGTGTGGTGTTGAACATTGCCAAAAATCCTGACTTGTGGTAATAACCATCTCTTTACTCACACCACCAGCCCTTAATGGTATGAGCAAGGGGGACCATTATCCATCTTTTTTTATTCACACAATGGGGTATATTTACTAAGCTCCCGATTTTGACCGAGATGCCGTTTTTTCTTCAAAGTGTCATCTCGGTTAATCTCGGTCATTTACTAAACACTAATCACGGCAGTGATGAGGGCATTCGTAATTTTTTGCTAGTTCAGGTAAAAAATTACGAATGAATACACCATCGGTCAAATTACGCCTGTTTAGATATGAATCTCGGTCATTTACTAAGAAGTGCAAAGCAAAAAAACACAAAACACTGCCGTGAAAAATTACAACTCGTAAAAAAGTCCTAAAAAAAAACAGACCTGCTTTTTTTTTCCGTGATTTGAGATGCATGCAGGGATCCATGAGATCCGTGCATGTATATCAGTGGGAAGGGGTGGGAAAGTGCTTATTTTTGCCAAAAAAATTGCGTGGGGTCCCCCCTCCTAAGCATAACCAGCCTCGGGCTCTTTGAGCCGATCCTGGTTGCAGAAATATGGGGGAAAAAATGACAGGGGTTCCCCCATATTTAAGCAACCAGCATCGGGCTCTGCGCCTGGTCCTGGTCCCAAAAATACGGGGGACAAAAAGAGTAGGGGTCCCCCGTATTTTTAAAACCAGCACCGGGCTCCACTAGCTGGACAGATAATGCCACAGCCGGGGGTCACTTTTATACAGCGCCCTGCGGCCGTGGCATCAAAAATCCAACTAGTCACCCCTGGCCGGGGTACCCTGGGGGAGTGGGAACCCCTTCAATCAAGGGGTCCCCCCCCCCCAGCCACCCAAGGGCCAGGGGTGAAGCCCGAGGCTGTCCCCCCCCCATCCAATGGGCTGCGGATGGGAGGGCTGATAGCCTTTGTTGTAAAATAAAAGATATTGTTTTTAGTAGCAGTACTACAAGTCCCAGCAAGCCTCCCCCGCATGCTGGTACTTGGAGAACCACAAGTACCAGCATGCGGCGGAAAAACGGGCCCGCTGGTACCTGTAGTACTACCACTAAAAAAATACCCAAAAAAACACAAGACACACACACCGTGAAAGTATAATTTTATTACATACATACACACATACATACATACTTACCTTATGTTCTCACGCAGGTCGGTCCTCTTCTCCAGTAGAATCCAAGGGCTACCTGTTGAAGAAATTCTACTCACCAGATCCATGGGTCCAGGCTCCTCGGCAAATCCAGGGTTAATCCACGTACTTGAATTAAAAAAAAAAACGGTGTCCCGACCACGAACTGAAAGGGGACCCATGTTTGCACATGGGTCACCTTCCCACGAATGCCAGAAACCCACTTTGACTTCTGTCTAAGTGGGTTTCTTCAGCCAATCAGGGAGTGCCACGTTGTAGCACTCTCCTGATCAGCTGTGTGCTGCTGTCCTCACTGACAGGCGGCACACGGCAGTGTTACAATGTAGCGCCTATGCGCTCCATTGTAACCAATGCTGGGAACTTTCTGCTCAGCGGTGACGTCACTTTAGGTCAACCGCAGGGCAGAAAGTTCCCATCATTGGTTACAATGTAGCGCATAGGCGCTACATTGTAACACTGCCGCGTGCTGCCTGTCAGTGAGGACAGCAGCACACAGCTGATCAGGAGAGTGCTACAACGTGGCACTCCCTGATTGGCTGAAGAAACCCACTTAGACAGAAGTCAAAGTGGGTTTCTGGCATTCGTGGGAAGGTGACCCATGTGCAAACATGGGTCCCCTTTCAGTTCGTGGTCGGGACACCGTTTTTTTTTTATTTATTCAAGTACGTGGATTAACCCTGGATTTGCCGAGGAGCCTGGACCCATGGATCTGGTGAGTAGAATTTCTTCAACAGGTAGCCCTTGGATTCTACTGGAGAAGAGGACCGACCTGCGTGAGAACATAAGGTAAGTATGTATGTATGTGTGTATGTATGTAATAAAATTATACTTTCACGGTGTGTGTGTCTTGTGTTTTTTTGGGTATTTTTTTAGTGGTAGTACTACAGGTACCAGCGGGCCCGTTTTTCCGCCGCATGCTGGTACTTGTGGTTCTCCAAGTACCAGCATGCGGGGGAGGCTTGCTGGGACTTGTAGTACTGCTACTAAAAACAATATCTTTTCATTATCACAAATGGCTATCAGCCTCCCCATCCGCAGCCCATTGGATGGGGGGGGACAGCCTCGGGCTTCACCCCTGGCCCTTGGGTGGCTGGGGGGGGGGACCCCTTGATTGAAGGGGTCCCCACTCCCCCAGGGTACCCCGGCCAGGGGTGACTAGTTGGATTTTTGATGCCACGGCCGCAGGGCGCTGTATAAAAGTGACCCCCGGCTGTGGCATTATCTGTCCAGCTAGTGGAGCCCGGTGCTGGTTTTAAAAATACGGGGGACCCCTACTCTTTTTGTCCCCCGTATTTTTGGAACCAGGACCAGGCGCAGAGCCCGATGCTGGTTGCTTAAATATGGGGGAACCCCTGTCAATTTTTTCCCCATATTTCTGCAACCAGGATCGGCTCAAAGAGCCCGAGGCTGGTTATGCTTAGGAGGGGGGACCCCACGCATTTTTTTTGGGGATTTTACATTGTTTAATTAAAAAAAAAAAAAATAAGAACCCCAGCACGGATCACACAGATCCGGCCGAGATTGATTGTAAAAAAAAACGGCAGTGTTTTGCTAATCACTGCCGTAAAAATAGGTAAAAAAAAACGAATGACATCGACATCGGAAGCAAAGAAAAATACGAATACGACAGCTTAGTAAATCCATCGTAATCAATTCAAAAAGTTGCAGTTTTACACTGTCGATGTCATTCGTGATTGAACTTTGACCTATTTTCGGAAATTACGAATCTTAGTAAATATACCCCATTGTATGTGCATGTGTTTTAACTTTTTTATGTCATATAAATGTTTTTTATACCCTTTAAAAATACTGATGTTGTGCCAGTGCTTAGGGGAACATTTAATCTAAGGGCTGTATATATACCAAAATCACATACATCTTCTTAAAAGAAGCGCTGTGTACCCAAACATAAATTACCTATTTAAATCATTCAGTCAATTAATAGTTGTTTTCACTTGTTCCTTGTTTGAGCTCCTGCTGCACAACGTTTTAAGTTCACTGCACATATTGGGCCTAATTGAGACCTTTTTGCTCGCTAGGGGTTTTTTGCAGTCCTGCGTTTGCATGGTCGCCGCCCATAGGGGAGTATATTTTTGCTTTGCAAGTGTGCAGTCTCTGAGTAGCCCAGGACTTACACAGCCGCTGCAAACGCTTTAGCCTGTTTAGAACAGGAATTGACGTCAGACACCCGCCCTGCAAATGCTTGGACACGCCTGTGTTTTTCCAACCACTCCCTGAAAATGGTCAGTTGACACCCACAAACACCTTTTTCCTGTCTCCTTGCAAACGCCCGTGCAAATGGATTCTTCGCACAAACCCATCGCTGAGCGGCGATCTGCTTTGTACCTGTGCGACACAACTGCGCATTGCGGTGCATATGCATGCGCAGACCTGATCTCCTGCTGTACGAAAACGCAGCCTAGCGATCAGGTCTGAATTATGCCCATTGCTTTTTCCTACTGTATCTTCTAACTGTGCTTTCTGGTATATAGGCAGAATTTGGGTGTGTATTCTAGGAAAAGATTTAATATCATGTGTTTGTCATGCGCTGTGCTCAGAAGTAAACAATTCAGCAACTATTGTTCCTCCCATTCCCAAGTGGTTAGTGTATTTATTCAAAACTATATAAATCCCAACTGGCCACAAGGATAAAATCACATACATACTTGTACAAAGATATCATCAGGAGATGGTATAAAAGATAGGGGGCTATAAATGATAAGGTCACCATTGTGGATGAATACTGAGTTAGGGGCTGGCTCTTACCAAGATCTTCAGTCAGGATTTCCTGTGTCCAAGCAGCATGCAATTCTGCACTTACCACAACTAACCTAGGGCCTAATTCAGACCTGATCGCTAGGGTGCGTTTTTTGCATCTCTGTCGTCTACAGGGGGAGGGGGAAATCGCTGTGCAGGGGTGCGATCGCATGTGCAGGAGAGCTGCACAAAAAGAAGTTTGTGCAGTCTCTGCACAGCCCAGGACTTACTCTTCCAGTGCGATGATCGGGGCCGAAGCTGGCGTCAGAATCCCTCCCTCTAAACGCCTGGTCCCTCCTGCGTTTCTGTGGACACTCCTTAAAAACGGTCAGTTGCCACCTACAAACGGCCTCTTCCCGTCAGTCACCTTGCGATCGCTCGTGCGATTGCTTTTCTCACACATACCGTCGCTACCCGCCGATCCCCGTCACTGCAGACCAATGCGCCTGCACACTGCGGTGCATACACATGCGCAGTTCAGACCTGATCGCAGGCTGTATGAAAATGTAGCCTAGCAATTAGGTCTGAATTAGGCCCCTAGTGCTTTCAACCTGCTCATGCAATTCCAAGCTTGCTGATACCTTCTGTTTGACACCACCAACTGCTGTTGTAAGATATACATGGCCAGACTGACCGTTTGGCTCTTCTGGCCATGCAGCCTACCTACACTGTGCTCGGCTGGTGTATTTAGATGGGGTATATGCACATGGGAGAGATTTCATGGCATATTTTAATGCCAAGTCCATTCCTGAGGCCCACGTTGTAAGTGCTAGTACTCCAATGCCTCTATGAATGCTTAGGCCTGTTATTGAAATTAACACTGGAGGATTAACTGGCAACTGCCATTTTATGGATTCAGGAAGCACATGGGCTCCACTTTTTTGTCCATTGTGCTGAGACTCACCATAGGAAAGGGGGACATTTGTCTCTGAAGTAGTAGTTTGTGCCCAATGTCTTTCAACATGTGGCCCTGTGTGGAACACTTTTGTGCCCAGCAGCTTCCAGACCACAGGAAGTAACCTATTAAACCATTTATTAACTACTAATTACCTGGACCCAGGCTTGTTGCAGGGGCCCGGCAGATGCCTGGGTCCCCCTCACCTCCCACCCATTAGGCAGTGAGAGGATACTGCGTCTGCTCAGCACTAGCAGCCTCTATAGGCAGCCCAGCACATGCCGTTGTGTGCTGGGCTGTGGAAGATCAAGGCAGGCTGTTGATGCTGAAAATGAGTCTCATCTCCCTGCAAGTGTTACGGAGGAGAGGGGTTGATCGCCAAAGAGACAAGGAGGAGACAAAGCCCCTTATTTAAAAATATTGGTAGGTGGCATGGCCACACCTCTTGTTTGACCATGAACCCTCTAGTAACTGCTCTCGACAGCCCTCGACATAACTATTTCCTTAGATGTCAAGAGTCGTGATCAATTCATCCATATAGAGAGCCATCTGAGGGAGTTACAATTACCCTATGCTATGATCTTCTCATCCAAGTTATGAGTGGCATTTATCATTTTTATTTGTGGGTTAATCCCCTAAAACACCCATTTTCAGTGGTTAACCACAAATATTAACTCTACCCTGAATGTATCACAGAGGGACTATTCCTTCCATTGCCACATGCAGCCAGATATCCTATAGGTTTCTAAGGGGGATGCAATGCTGCCAGATTTACCAATTTCCAGAATGTGAACCATTCCAGAAATTGGCCCATGCAGCTACCACCATCTGAAGATGGCGGTAGCCCATTGTAGCCTATGGGCTATACAATGTGTATGTAGTTCAGGTGGGTTCCCCCATGACTCTCCAAGCCACAAGTGACCACTGTGCATGTGCACTCAGTGAAACCACATACGGTATGTGCATAAGCTCAAGGGCGTTTTAAGAGAGGAGGTTACCCACGTGCTGCCTCCGTTGTGGGCCTCCTCTTTTCTGGCAGCAGTAGACTCTGGCATAATGCCAGAGTCTACTGCGCATGCGCAGGTCTCCGGGAACATGGCATCTGCTCCTTGTTCCCGGGAACACCTCCAGTATGCATGCGCAAATCACTCGAAATGGCTGTGGCGGCCATTTTCCGAGTGATTTGTGCCCGCACAGCTGTGCCACCATCGCGGGACTCCGGAGGGTAAGTATAATATATGGTTGCAGTGTGGCCCCCCCTGGACCCAGGGGCCCATGTGCAGCGCACACACTGTGCCCATTATAGAAATGCCTATGCAGAAGCCCCAGCATCACTTACAGCACACCGCTGGGATGGGCTGCTTTCTGAGCCCCTGCCTGCAGTTGCATGTTAGTGCATTTATCCGGAATAATCTCATATTGCAAAGCGATCCTGGGTGCTAATATCGCGCCATTTTTGATAAATGGGCCCCTAAATTCTTTAACACTCCTCAGGAGGTGGCTGTCTGGTTGGACCATCATAGGACAAGTCAAAGACAACTGGGCACACGATGGCCTTTCTTGCTTCTTGACTTTTCATATACAGTACATGTCTATACAGTACAATACTCATATAACTTGGTTTGTTTTATTACATACATTTAGCTAATTTTAGTGCATACCTATTACCTATGATGTATGTTCTTTTTACTACTTTCATGGGACAATTTATTTCTTTGATCTGGCTGCACATTCTGTTTTTCTGCTGCTTCTTTTTGGTGGCTAGAGAGCTCCATATCTCTCACTCATTACATTCACTGCTACCTTCTACTCTGTGCTTATACAGTAATATTGGTTGTAGATTAGACACAGGTAACTACTTAGTTATTTTTTGTAACTTGTTGTGGGGGTTTAAAGTATGCCAGAGTTGGGGTTAAGTATAGTACATAATGGAGCCTTGAGGTTGGTATTGTGCTGTTTTATTATTTAACTTTTTATGTAATGTATACATTTAATTATCTGTTTATGAGGATCTTGCCCAGCGTTATTTTTGCAACTCCATTATTTCATCAATTTACTAGAGCAAACTCTTCTGTATTGGTCTTTTGGGTCAGCAATGGTGCTTTGAACATGTCTATCCTTTGTTCCTTAATTTATGTATGTGACATGAAACATCTGGGAGCTGAGCAATAAACGTAAGCACCATTAGTGCTTAAGCAGCTTATACTTTATTGTATTGATCGCAGCGGCATGGCTACAGGATTATACAGCTAATAAACAGCTAATAAACTGATATGATGGCCATGGGGATTGCCAGTGCTGTGTGTTTCACAGTTTCACAGCCACCACTACACTTGGGACAAAGCAGCTTTCAGCTTCTCTTTCCTTTATAAGCCCACCCCCAGCCAGGGCCGAAACCTGGATTTGCGGCACCCGGGGCAAGGCAGTAATTTAGCGCCCCCCCCGCCCAAATAAATAAATAAATAAATTTCAAATAATAATAATTATTATTATTATTTAATAAATACAGTAATGAAAGTAAATAAATAGATACAAATTCAATAAAATAGAATAAAGAAAAAAAGAAAAAAAATTCACAACTATACCAACCTTGTTCTCATTACAAAGCACAGTAATAACCCTCATTAACAGAGGAGAGGGGGGGAGAGATATGGAAGAAAGGAGAGGGAGAGATAATATGCTCCATACTATCCAACAGACAAGCAGACCCCAGTAAAGCACACAGAGTAACATATATATATATATATATATATATATATATATATGACAAACAATCACTCCCCTCCTGCGCTATTCAATAAAAGAAAAGACTTATAAACAGGTTCATATATATGATCTGTACCTGTCACAGTGGTATAAACAGTCTCAGCATTATATAGTAGAGCAATATAAATATAAACTTAAATAAACTAGCATACGTCCCAACATGACCCTCTCCAGGAGGGACAGAATGCTCTGTTTCTGGACTTCCCTTTTAAGATATAATTGTCATCACCTGTGCTGAAACACCTTTCTTATCCACTAGCCTGTTCAACACAGGTGCCCGCAATCATGATTTAAGGGAAAATCCAGGAGCAGAGCACAGAGGCGTAACTAGGGTTTTCGGAGCCCAGGGCAAAATGAAGAGTGGCGCCCCAGAAGGCGCACGTGGCAAAGAAATGGGCGTGGCCACACACCAGAAGGGGTGTGGCCATGCAACAGAAAGGGTGTGGCCACTGAAAATGCCCCACAGTGCCAGTTACATGCCCCACAGTGCCAGTTACATTGCCCCACGGTGCCAGTTACAATGCCCCACAGTGCCAGATACATACCCCACAGTGCCAGATACATGCCCCACAGTGCCAGTTACATTGCCCCCACAGTGCCAGATACATGCCCCACAGTGCCAGATACATGCCCCACAGTGCCAGTTACACTGCCCCATAGTGCCAGTTACATTGCCCCACAGTGCCAGATACATGCCCCACTGTGCCAGTTACATTGCCCCACAGTGCCAGTTACAATGCCCCACAGTGCCAGATACATGGCCCACAGTGCCAGATACATGCCCCACTGTGCCAGATACATGCCCCACAGTGCCAGTTACACTGCCCCACAGTGCCAGTTACATACCTCACAGTGCCTGCACCCTCCCCCCCCCCCCCCCCGCTCACTCACCGCTGGCGCTTCTTCCCGTTTCGTGGCTTTGCTATGTGCAGCGCCTCTCCTGCCCCTCACCGCTCCAGGTCTCCGGCGACGGCTATGTGGCGCCGGTTCGCTAGCCAATCAGAGCTTGCGGACCGGCAGCCAATCAGGAGCCGGTCTGCAAGCTCTGATTGGCTAACGCCGCCGGAGACCGGACACACGCAGTGCTGCTGGTGCTGGCAGCGGAGGTGAGGGGAGGGAAAGATACTGCGCTCTCCTCCTGTCACGATCCGGGTATCTGGACGCCATTACTTACCCTTCAGATGCCTCCTAAGGCTGGCTCAGCGTTCCAGGACCGGATCCCGCTGTTCCTGAGTTTCCACATGCAGAATGTCAGAGTGGTGATTTCATCAGCCGCGGCCTCCGCTGTGCCCGCGTGGTTAAATGTGCGCTTGTCAGTCTGGCGTCTCCTGTCTCCTGTGGCCGGCGTCGCCATTACTGTTAAAATTCTCACATGGATTACAAACCAAACTTCCCTCCAAGTGTCTGCATGGGCGCAGCCATCTTGGATTTTGTCATCTGATTATTTCCACCAATCTGCTGTCTGTATTGTTGATTTGCATAATTGCCTAGCCAACCCCTTCCTTGCTGCAGGTATAAGTATGCTGTGCCTGAGCAAGGAAGGCGTCAGTGCTTTGGTTGTCTAACCTAGTTCCAGTTTGTCTCTCTCCTGTGGTTGTCTTCCAGGTTCCAGCTCCTGTCTCCAGACTTCTGCTATAGAGACCCGCACCAGCATTCCATCTGCGGTGTAGCCTGACTCTCCGATCCATTCTGGACTCACCTGTTTCCAGCTACAACAATCACCTGCTTCCAGCCCAGCTTCCAGCAGTGTACAGCTTCTCTTAAAGGGCCGGTGTCCTTTCTGCAGTTTACCACTCTCCACCGGTATTATTATTTCACCGCTCTCAAACTCCAAACTTCATTATTATTTCACCGCTCTCAAACAATCACCTGCTTCCAGCCCAGCTTCCAGCAGTGTACAGCTTCTCTTAAAGGGCCGGTGTCCTTTTCTGCAGTTTACCACTCTCCACCGGTATTATTATTTCACCGCTCTCAAACTCCAAACTTCATTATTATTTAATCGCTCTCAAGTTCGTTTATTATTTAACTGGTTCCAGCCAGTATCCACTCCGTACCAACAACAGTCTGGTTCCAGCCAGTATCCACAGCAGCCGTTTTACCTTCAGCAGCCCAGCCTTTCCTGGAACATCAGCTGGTACGATCCTGGGTTCTCTCCATTGCTACAGTCAGGCCTGGTAAGGACTTTCCAACTAGAAGATTATAAGAACTGTCTCACACTACCAGTGCCTGTGGCCCTTGCCACCCTGTAGTACCCAGGAATTGTATTTATCCTCTGTTGACTTTTATGTTTCCTTTTACTGCTGCTGTGTTACGGAGTTTGTCATAATAAACATCATTGACTTTTATCCTGGTTGTCGTGGTCACGCCTTCGGGCAGTTATTCTACATGTTACTTACATGTCTAGGGGTCTGATACAACCTCCCAGGTTCTGTTACATCTCAGCCCCTACAACTGAGGCTGCCTCCCGTCAGCTCAGGCCCTCAGTTGTGACAGTAAGCACTGACCTAATGAATCCAGCCGGAGACCAGGATCAAGCGGCCAGGCCGATGCAAGAACTGGCAGCCCGACTTGAACATCAGGAGGCTGCACAGGGCCACATCATCCGCTGTCTCCAGGATCTCTCTACACGGCTGGATGGGATTCAAACGACCCTCCGTGGACCTGGCACGTCCGGTGCGTCCACTACAGTAACACCAGCTGTAACCCCACCCACCTTACCCATTTCCAGTCCACATCTTCATCTTCCAACGCCAGCAAAATTTGATGGATCTCCAAGGTTCTGCAGGGGATTTCTCAATCAATGTGAAATCCACTTTGAGCTTCTACCTGGCAATTTCTTCAGTGACCGTACCAAAATTGCCTATATCATCTCCCTTCTCAGTGGCTCAGCCCTTGACTGGGCATCACCTTTATGGGAGAAGTCTGATCCCCTGCTATCCTCCTATACTGACTTTGTAGCTACATTCAGGCGCATCTTCGACGAGCCAGGCCGGATAACATCTGCTTCATCTGAGATTCTCCGTTTACGCCAGGGAACACGTACTGTGGGACAGTATCTTATACAGTTTAAAATCCTGGCATCCGAACTGGCATGGAACGACGAGGCCCTGTATGCTGCATTCTGGCATGGCTTATCAGAACGCATCAAGGATGAGTTAGCTACCAGAGACTTGCCCTCTAAGTTGGATGAGCTAATTTCTCTTTGCACGAAGGTTGATCTACGTTTCAGAGAGAGAGCAACCGAGCGAGGAAGATCATCTACTCCTAAATCTTCTGCTCCTCCTCCTCGTCAACCATCTCCATCCAAGGATGAGCCTATGCAAATTAGTCGTTCCCGTCTATCTCCCGCTGAGCGCCGAAGACGTCTCTCTGAGTCTCTCTGTCTCTACTGTGCAGCTCCGTCGCACACTATCAATGCCTGTCCCAAACGTCCGGGAAACTCCAGATCCTAGCTCGCCAAGTAGAGGGCCGGCTAGGAGTAATGATCTCCTCTCCATCTCCTCATGACTGTAACCTCCCAGTGTCGCTCCAAATTGCTCAACGTTACAGGAACGTCATTGCCCTCCTTGATTCCGGAGCAGCTGGGAATTTCATAACCGAAGCTTATGTTAAACGGTGGTCCCTACCCACCGAGAGACTGTCCTCGTCCATCTCTTTGACTGCCGTGGATGGCAGCAAGATTTTTGACGCAGTCATTTCCTTAAGGACTCTTCAAGTTCGTCTGAGAGTGGGAGTTCTTCATTCTGAGTATATTTCTTTTTTAGTGATTCCAAGAGCCACACATCCAGTGGTTTTAGGCCTTCCATGGCTCCGTCTCCACAACCCATCAATTGACTGGACGACTACGCAAATACTGGCATGGGGTCCCTCCTGTGCTGAGACTTGTTTAGCCAAAGTTCTTCCTGTTTGTTCTTCCTTCCCCAGGTCATCTGATGTTCCGCCTCCTCCATATCAAGACTTCACGGACGTGTTCAGTAAAGCCTCTGCTGATATCCTTCCTCCTCATAGAGAATGGGACTGCCCAATCGACCTCATTCCAGGGAAGGTTCCACCGCGAGGCCGAACTTATCCGTTGTCTCTGCCTGAGACACACTCCATGGAAGAGTACATCAAAGAGAACCTGGCGAAGGGTTTCATCCGACCATCTTCTTCTCCAGCCGGCGCAGGCTTCTTCTTCGTTAAGAAGAAAGACGGTGGTCTGCGTCCGTGCATCGACTACAGAGGTCTGAACGTCATTACCGTCAAGAACCGATACCCTTTACCCCTGATTACCGAGCTCTTTGATAGAGTTAGTGGTGCAACTATTTTCACAAAGCTGGACTTGAGGGGTGCCTACAATCTCATCCGAATCCGTGAGGGTGACGAGTGGAAGACCGCCTTTAACACCCGTGACGGACATTATGAGTACCTCGTCATGCCCTTCGGATTGAGCAACGCTCCAGCAGTCTTCCAGCACTTCGTGAATGAGATTTTCAGGGACATCTTGTACCGCCATGTCGTGGTTTATCTAGACGACATCCTCATCTTTGCTAATAATCTCGAAGATCATCGTTTCTGGGTAAAAGAGGTTCTTTCCCGTCTCCGTGTCAATCACCTCTATTGTAAATTGGAGAAGTGTGTGTTTGAAGTTAAAACCATTCCGTTTCTAGGTTACATTGTGTCCGGTTCCGGACTAGAGATGGATCCTGAGAAACTCCAAGCAATCCAGAATTGGCCTATACCCTTAAGCCTCAAAGGAGTCCAGAGGTTCTTAGGGTTCGCCAATTATTATAGAAAATTTATACGAGACTTTTCCACCATCGTGGCGCCTATCACTGCATTAACCAAGAAAGGTGCTAATCTGTCCAAGTGGTCCGAGGAAGCTACACAGGCCTTTCACCTTCTGAAGCAACGGTTCATCTCTGCACCAGTTCTGAAACAGCCCGACACCGACTCTCCTTTTATCTTAGAGGTAGATGCCTCCTCCGTTGGAGTAGGAGCAGTGTTATCCCAGAGGGCCAAAGATGGACATCTACATCCTTGCAGTTTCTTCTCCCGGAAGTTCTCCCCAGCTGAGCGCAACTATGCCATTGGCGATCAGGAGTTGCTAGCCATCAAGCTCGCTCTGGAGGAGTGGAGATACCTGTTGGAGGGAGCTTCCCACTCAATCACCATACTTACCGACCACAAAAATCTTTTATATCTCAAAGGCGCACAATGTCTGAATCCTCGTCAGGCCAGATGGGCACTTTTCTTCTCTAGGTTTGACTTTAAACTCCAGTTCTGTCCGGGTTCTCAGAATCGTAAGGCCGATGCCCTTTCCCGCTCATGGGAGCAAGAAAATGAGTCCGAGTCTGCAGACAAGCATCCTATTATTAATCCGTTGGCATTCTCCACGGTAGGGATGGACTCTACGCCTCCACCAGGGAAAAGTTTTGTTAAGCCAGTTCTAAGGAAGAAGCTCATGCATTGGGCCCATGCTTCCCGTTTTGCTGGACATATTGGCATTCAGAAAACCCTTGAATTTATTTCTAGGTCCTACTGGTGGCCAACTCTGAAGAAGGACGTTATGGAATTTATCGCCTCCTGCCCAAAGCGTGCCCAACACAAAGTCTCCCGCCAGTCGCCTGCGGGGCAACTGGTTCCATTATCTGTTCCCCGTCGACCTTGGACCCATTTGTCGATGGACTTTGTTTCCGATCTACCTATCTGCAACAAGTTTAATACCATCTGGGTGGTAGTTGACCGGTTCACCAAGATGGCACATTTCATCCCTCTCACCGGTCTTCCATCAGCTTCCAAGTTGGCTCAAGTGTTTATACAAGAGATCTTCCGACTTCACGGTCTTCCTGAAGAGATCATCTCGGATCGTGGAGTACAATTTGTAGCCAAATTTTGGCGAAGTTTGTGTCAAGCCCTCCAAGTCAAGTTAAAGTTTTCCACGGCTTACCATCCTCAGACCAATGGTCAAACCGAGAGGGTGAATCAGGACTTGGAGGCCTTCCTCCGTATATATGTGTCTTCCTCTCAAGATGACTGGGTTCAACTCCTTCCTTGGGCCGAGTTCAGCCACAACAATCAATACCATTCCTCATCTTCTTCTACACCATTCTTCATTAATTATGGATTCCACCCTAAAGTCCCAGAATTCCAACCGCTTCCCGCAACTTCTGTTCCAGCAGTGGATGTCACCTTGCGTCAGTTTTCAAATAACTGGAGGAACGTCCGCGCAGCCCTGCTTAAAGCCTCATTCAGGTATAAGAAGTTTGCCGATAGGAAGCGTAGAGCGGTTCCTGCTCTCAAGGTGGGTGATCGTGTGTGGCTGTCCACGAAGAATTTGAGGTTGAGAGTTCCCAGCATGAAATTTGCACCTCGCTACATCGGACCCTTCAAGATTGAACAAGTCATCAATCCTGTTGCCTACAGGTTACAGTTACCATCCTTCTTGAAAATACCCAGGACATTTCATGTTTCTTTGTTGAAACCGCTGATCCTGAATCGGTTTCATTCCGCACTTCCTCCAGCTCCCAAAGTTCAGACTCAACGGGGAGTCGAGTACGAGGTGGCCAAGATTTTGGACTCACGTTTCCGTTACGGTCAGTTACAATACCTCATTGACTGGAAGGGCTATGGTCCTGAAGAACGCTCTTGGACCAATGCCTCAGACGTCCATGCTCCTGCCTTGGTCCGAAATTTCCACGCAAAGTTTCCTTTAAAGCCTAAGAAGTGTCCTGAGGCCACTCCTAAAGGGGGGGGTGCTGTCACGATCCGGGTATCTGGACGCCATTACTTACCCTTCAGATGCCTCCTAAGGCTGGCTCAGCGTTCCAGGACCGGATCCCGCTGTTCCTGAGTTTCCACATGCAGAATGTCAGAGTGGTGATTTCATCAGCCGCGGCCTCCGCTGTGCCCGCGTGGTTAAATGTGCACTTGTCAGTCTGGCGTCTCCTGTCTCCTGTTGCCGGCGTCGCCATTACTGTTTCAATTCTCACATGGATTACAAACCAAACTTCCCTCCAAGTGTCTGCATGGGCGCAGCCATCTTGGATTTTGTCATCTGATTATTTCCACCAATCTGCTGTCTGTATTGTTGATTTGCATAATTGCCTAGCCAACCCCTTCCTTGCTGCAGGTATAAGTATGCTGTGCCTGAGCAAGGAAGGCGTCAGTGCTTTGGTTGTCTAACCTAGTTCCAGTTTGTCTCTCTCCTGTGGTTGTCTTCCAGGTTCCAGCTCCTGTCTCCAGACTTCTGCTATAGAGACCCGCACCAGCATTCCATCTGCGGTGTAGCCTGACTCTCCGATCCATTCTGGACTCACCTGTTTCCAGCTACAACAATCACCTGCTTCCAGCCCAGCTTCCAGCAGTGTACAGCTTCTCTTAAAGGGCCGGTGTCCTTTCTGCAGTTTACCACTCTCCACCGGTATTATTATTTCACCGCTCTCAAACTCCAAACTTCATTATTATTTCACCGCTCTCAAACAATCACCTGCTTCCAGCCCAGCTTCCAGCAGTGTACAGCTTCTCTTAAAGGGCCGGTGTCCTTTTCTGCAGTTTACCACTCTCCACCGGTATTATTATTTCACTGCTCTCAAACTCCAAACTTCATTATTATTTCATCGCTCTCAAGTTCGTTTATTATTTAACTGGTTCCAGCCAGTATCCACTCCGTACCAACAACAGTCTGGTTCCAGCCAGTATCCACAGCAGCCGTTTTACCTTCAGCAGCCCAGCCTTTCCTGGAACATCAGCTGGTACGATCCTGGGTTCTCTCCATTGCTACAGTCAGGCCTGGTAAGGACTTTCCAACTAGAAGATTATAAGAACTGTCTCACACTACCAGTGCCTGTGGCCCTTGCCACCCTGTAGTACCCAGGAATTGTATTTATCCTCTGTTGACTTTTATGTTTCCTTTTACTGCTGCTGTGTTACGGAGTTTGTCATAATAAACATCATTGACTTTTATCCTGGTTGTCGTGGTCACGCCTTCGGGCAGTTATTCTACATGTTACTTACATGTCTAGGGGTCTGATACAACCTCCCAGGTTCCGTTACATCTCAGCCCCTACAACTGAGGCTGCCTCCCGTCAGCTCAGGCCCTCAGTTGTGACACCTCCCCTCACATTGCGGTGCGACAGGGGAGAGGGGGGCATGATGCCCTGGCTGCTGGCGGCGCCCCCCCCCCTCTCTGCTGGGCCTGCCAAGGTGCCCAGGGCATGTGCCCCACTCGCCCTACCCTAGTTACGCCTCTGGCAGAGCATTTTGTCCCTCCTGGAGAGGGTCATGTTGGGAGGTATGAACTAGTTTAAATGAGCTGCCAGGGGTTAACACCAGAGTGAGGGAGTGTGTGTGTTTTACCTCCAGTCCTCTCACTCTTTAATCAGACTGAGCTGAAAGGTGCTGGGCTGCTTCAATCACTGCTGGTGTCACTGTTAGGGACTCAGCGCTGAATGCAGGGCAGCGTGCGGCTGGAGAAAGCTTTGTAGCAAGTCACTGCCAGGGCAGGTGGCTTGCCGCTCAGGATAGCAGACTACTTCAGCTCCTGGGGTGGCCATCTCTCTACAGCAGTGATTTTCAACCTTTTTTTACTCCGCGGCACACCGAACAATATTTTAAAATTCCCAAGGCACACCATCAGTTCCCCACAGAAAAAAAGAGCACGACTGATCCTCTAAGAAGAGCCCGGGCCAACAGTTCACTCTGAAGGTACAGGAAGCTGCTCTAGCTCCGCGGCACACCTTGCAACTGGTCACGGTACACTAGTGTGCCACGGCACACTGGTTGAAAAAGCCTGCTCTACAGGGTGGGTGAAATGCCTCATGAGATTTGTAGTCTCTCTGTTACAGCTCCAAGTCTAACCAGTAACAGACTTTACTACAAATCCCATGTTCCTCCACTTCCTTCTTTTGATGTATCAGATGCAGCAGGATCCCAGCGCCCTATCCAATCCCGCGCCCGGGTCACATGCCCCCCTAGACCCCCCCTAGTTACGGCAATGCCCAGACTTCTGTGTTACTAGCCAGTGGAAGTCTGGGGGTGGGCTTATACAGGAAACAGAACTGAAGCTGAGTGCTGCATGCTGGGTGTATTTCAGACTGTGAAACTCAGTGCTGCCAATCCCAGGGGTCAGAAAGCCATCACATACATACATACATACATACATACTTACATACATACATACATAAAACATTAATTGTATGTTTATACGTTTTAAACCCCCCGCCCACCCCCCTTATGGGACAGCAGCCACCACTGATAACGACTAACAGCTGGGTAAGTGGCGCTAATGCACTTACAAAGCTTTGACACTATCCTGCTGTGCCGAATCACATATTTATAATATGCATGATACAGAAATTATTTGAATATATTAAAACATGTAGACCTAAGGGTTTATAGAGATCAATTAGAAGGCACACCTTGAAAGTTTACCAAGGGCTTCCAAGCCTCTAGATACGCCCCTATTTGATCGGATATAAAAGATTCACAGTAGAGAAACACCTAGATGGGAGTAGTACTCTCTTAAAAAAAAACCTATGAAGGGAGGGCGCATCACGCACCTCTTGCTCTTGAGGCTTTATGTTTTGATTAGGAATACTTTGTGTTTTGAATTGGGTGATCTTTATGTGGACCCTCAAGGTTGGTAATTTTTTATTAGTTGCAGGACTGCATCTCCCCACGTACAATCTACCACCCACCTAGTTCTGAGTTGGAGGTGAGCTGGGAGGGAAATTATGGAGATAATGTTGACTCTGCTATTATGCTATTGTTTTGGAGGCCTTCAAGGCCTTTCTGTGTGGCACTATAATAAAAGAGGTTGCTGAACTGAAAGTTTTCTCCAGACATATAGATGTGGAGACGTACAATATCTCATTATCACTATAGCCTGGGAATGACCCCTTATTTCTTGACTTCTATCGGCCCATATCATTACTGTCTAAAGACATAAAGGTTTTAGCTAAATTTTTGGCTACGCACTTCAACTTATTTTTTTTCATTATCCATCAACATCAGAGTGGTGCCACGGCTGGCTAATCCACATCGAGTGAATCTTTGTCGCTTTTGCTCACATATTCAGGTCTCTCATAGGGAAGAGGCCACTGTAGTTGTGGTCTCCTAGGATGCTTCAAAAGCATTTGACTTTGTGGAATGTCCCTTTCTCTGGGAGATCTTGGAGCATTTTGGTGTTAGCCCAGTTATTTGTTAGATCAAATTGATATATCCTGCCCCCACCGCCCATATCCTTGTCAATGGGTTTGTTACAGATTCTTGTGCCGTGTCTAGAGGTACAAGACATGACTGCCCATTAGAACCCTTAACATGTAAAATTCGTAGACATTTGGGTATTAGTGGCCTATGTTTTGAAAAAAGGGAGGAAAAAGGAACACAAAATGTAGTCAGGGGTGGATTGGGTCGCAGGGAAAGTCCCTGTTGGGCGATCCCATGACTCCACTCTGTGATGCCTCTGATATCTGCAGTCCACTGTGGAACAAAAAACAGAATCACCCAGCTCCATCACTGTGCTGTGTCCCTTCCCTTAGTCTTCGCTGCCCTTTGTCAGCTCCCCTGTCTCTGTGAGATGGTTGGGCCATCTGCTGGGCCTGCGGGAGGTGAGATGGACCATGAGAGGGTTGTGTGCAGCTGTATAGCAATGTAGGAGCCAGAGGAGCAGGACATGGGCAACATGAGCTTTCCCATCACACTCATTCTAGCTGTGCATACTGTGTGAGGCTACTGTCAGCGCTGAGAGGGGTGGTGGCCGGGAACCATGAGCTGCTGAGAGGTGACCTTAGAATAGAGGTAATTCTTGTTCAGTTTACTTCTTCCTCTCCACCTGAACTGCACTACTACTGCTCATTACCTGCCTCCTGATCTGTACTACTACTACTCCCATCCTGTCACCTGAACTGCACTACTACCGCTCATAACCCGCCACCTGATCTGTACTACTACTGCTCATAACCTGCCTCCTGATCTGTACTACCACTACTCCCATCCTGCCACCTGAACTGCACTACTACTACTGTCATCCTACCCCCCCCCCCACCCCCGTTGTGGCAAAGAGAGTCATTTGCGAAGTTCTGATGTCCAGACTCACTACCTAGGACAAGGGGCAAACAGGATTAAGTATCCTGCTGTTTCCTGCAAGAAAGGCTTTGCACACAGCTGCACTACGTGAGTGTGATTGCTTTGAAGTGTGTGAAAGGATAAAAGATTGTGCGATTCAGTGGTGGGGCATCCAATGCTGACTAGCAGCTGAACGAAAGTTAGGGCTGGTGGGGGCATAGTTAGTGTCAAGAAGCCATCTCATGTAAAGAAATGTGCTGTTAAAACATTTGTGATGAGTAAAAAGATATCTAACTAAGCCAACTGGTGTGAAGAGTCATTCATTTGTAAGCAGATCTTTAGAGCATCTTCTCTGAGATTGTCCTAACATTTCTGAATTTTGGACAAAGGTGGTGCACACGTGCTTAATCACAGGTGTGTCTCTACAGAAGTTGACCCTGAAAGAGGAAGTTCTAAACAATTCAGAGATGAATGCTGTTTTTTGCATACACAACAAGTTCTGCATCCATCTCCTCACATGCTGGGGGCAACCCAGCACAGGGTAAGGCTGCCCCGCATGTGTGGCGCCACCTCATTATGCGTCTGCAATTTTTTTATAAATTTCTTTATTTGCACCATCAGTAATACAAAACATACAATATTGTGCATGTAATTGTCTTCAATATAAATACTAAAGCATACAAAACATCATTTTAAAAATGGGACCCAAAATTTATAGCATACCTAGGAGTAAAACTCCCGAAAGATATAAATTTATTATATAATAGGAATTTAAAAACAGTTATAAAAGAATGTGAGACACATCTAGAGCGCTGGAAAGACCTTCCCATTTCTTAACTTAGACGTATTCATTTGTTAAAAATGGACTCGTCCCAAGACTTCTCTATCCGTTACAGTCATTACCACTGGAATTAACACGTAGTGATGTGTGGGAGATTAATTGTCTATTTAGAATATTTATATGGGAGGGTAAAAGGGCCAGAATTGGAATTAGAAAGCTACAGCAAACAACAACAAATGGGGGAGTTAATCTACCAGATATAGAACTATGTATATAATTATGCAGCAGAATTGCATTACATTCGAGACTGGCTGTTAGAGTGTGATAATTATGCACATACCTCTATGGAGGGGTCTCTACTCCCTAAAATGGGATTGGTAGCGTTCCTCCATGCCAAAGATTCCGAAATAGATCCGGTAAATATACAAAATCCATTCTTGATGTCTACAAGGAAAGTATGGCAGATATTGCGCCATAGATTTAAATTACACCCCCACGTATCGCTCCATCTTGCTTTTTTGGATAACCCAAAATTTCAGAGTGGGGAAGTAGCCTACTCCTTCCATGCATGGAAGGAGGTGGGATTGGGCAAGGTGGGACAACTGAAAGATGTCCAGAATAGAAAGTTAAAAACCTTCACACAAATCAGTGCAGAATTTGATCCAATTGTCTCCTTTAATTTGACATTTATTCAAGCACAGCATTATGCAAGTGCTGTAAGTAATCTGTTTGGGGATAATGACTGGAGGAATAAACTTGCCATTATTCTCTTCCAGGGAAATCCAAATCAAAAGGCGATATCAGTACATTATTCATTATTAAGGACCTATAATGATCTGGGGATAGGATTGGGCAAATGGAGAGAAAGGTTTCATAATAGCTCTGTGGAATCATTATTAAGAGCACTTAAAAATACATCAAGAATTCTCCTAGTTCCGACGTATGGAGAAATGTTCCTTAAAATATTTCATAGGGCATATCTTTCTCCACTGAGATGCTGGGAAATGAAGTTATCTGTATCTCCTAAATGCCCAAAAGGCGGAGAGCTAAGAGCAGATTTGTTTGATTGCTTGTGGGACTATCCCCCTATAAGGAGATTTTGGAGGAGAATAGGAGGTTTTATAGGTCCACTTGTGGAGGGGAGTCTCCACATTACTCCAAAATGCGCTATATGTAGCATAGTCACCAAGGGAAAGTGAGATAAAGGAGAACGTAAAATAGTGCTGCCCGCTTCGGTAGCAGCAAGAAAATCGATATTACAAATGTGGATTCAACCAGGAACCCCCCAATGTCAATGTTTTCGGATAAATTATATTTTATATTCCGCATGGATTGGGTGGTGGCTTCCCTCTAGAAGAAAAGAAAAAATAGAAAATTCTTTGAGGAATGGTGGAAATATATAGCGTTGCTCTCTCCACATATATAGCAACGCATTCGAGAGTGCTTTCAAGAAACTAGCTGAAACAAGCTTGTTATAACAAATATTAGGGTTCATTAACGGGAGAAGTCCTATATTGGGAAAAATAATCGTGAGGTGGAGTGGGAAGAGGGGGGTTTGTGAGGGTGGATAAAAGCTAAGGTATGTGTGGGGCATCTGAAAGGGATATTAGGCTAGCCCTATAGTAGATCCCTGTAGTCGTGTAGTCAGATCAGGATAGAAAGTGCATGTAATCAATAACTAAATGGTAATTGGTAAGGCCTGGTATCAGGCCTTGTCTGAAAAAGGTTTTAAAAATGCGTACGTAATTTAACTGCAGATGTTTCAATTCGTTTTGAATCCTGTCTGGCAGGTGGTTCAGTGCCATTTTTTTCTGACGTCACGCAGCCACCCCAAAAATGTTGCCAAGACAGCCACATTTGGCCCACAATGCCGTTTTGATGCCCCCTTCCCCCCGACGGCCACCGCTTTCAATCACCTTGCGGCCAAATCCTTGCACTCACCATCAGAATCCCGCCTGTTGGGATTCCAGTGTCGGTCTTATGACCACCGTGGTCCCAACCGCCGGGATCCCATACTGAATCCCTTTAATGAATTTTACCAATAGTCACAGAAATGTGTCTATTTAAACAGGAGTGCCAAGTCTAAATTGGTTGTATATGGGCTAAGTGGCTGGAGTCTCCCTATGACTCTAATAGTCACCCCCCCCCCCCCCTTCTCCCCTTCCCCCTGCTACCCATGCTCTTCAGGTAGTCTAGTCCTGCCTGAGTTAATGCTTCTTTATTGATCATTTTTTTACTTCTATTGTATCTGTATGCAATGTGCTAGATCATAGGTTCTCAAACTCGGTCCTCAGGACCCCACACAGTGCATGTTTTGCAGATAACCCAGCAGGTGCACAGGTGTATTAATTACTCACTGACACATTTTAAAAGGTGCACTGTGTGGGGTCCTGGGGACCGAGTTTGAGAACCTGTGTGCTAGATGATATTCTTCAGGTTACAGCACAGAGAGAGTGTTTGAAGCATTCCAGTTAAATAAATTCCTAAAAATGTATTGTCAAATTATTGTCTGCATGTAATCTACCTTCTATTGCATTGTGTTGTGAACTGACATTAAAGGTTATTCCTAACTTCTCTCCACTGTAACTTTAAGAATATCATCGCATTCATCAATAACTGAGAATAAAGCATACATGAATGCACAGCAAAAAAATAAAAAATACATTTCACTATTTGACAACTTATTGCACAAAAAATTCATAAATAGAAACAATTACATACAAACTATTAATACCACTGGGGCTCCGTATCACCTCTGTTAATTATATAGTAAACTATACTGTATATAGAGTTTTGAGTACACATTATAAAGGTCTATTTCTGAGATCGGTCTGAAGTGTGAACTGAATAAAATAAATGGGGAATTAAGAATACAGCTGAATCTGTCTATCCATACAAGGTTGCAGTTCTCTCCCATCTATAACTAATAATTCATATCCTTCCTTTGCTGTGCAGCAGCAATAAACTTTTGTAAAATTATGTCTTTATAGCTAATTCCAAATTAATCTCAGCTTAGTACTAGAGATGAGCGGGTTCGGTTCTCCGAGATCCGAACCCCCCCGAACTTCACCTATTTTACACGGTTCCGAGGCAGCCTCGGATCTTCCCGCCTTGCTCGGTTTACCTGAACAAGGCCGAACGTCATCATCCCGCTGTTGGATTCTCGCGAGATTCGTATTCTATATAAAGAGCCGCGCGTCGCCGCCACTGTCACTCGTGCATTGGAGATTGAACGGAGAGGACGTGGCTACGTTCTCTGCCTGAATAGCTCCATATCTGTGCTCAGTGTGCTGCAAATATCTGTGCTCAGTGTGCTGCAAATATCTGTGCTCAGTGTGCTGAAAATATCTACGTTCTCTGCCTGAAAACGCTCCATATCTGTGATCAGTGTGCTGCAAATATCTGTGCTCAGTGTGCTTTATTGTGGGGACTGGGGACCACCAGTATAATAGTAGTACAGTACAGTAGGCCAGTGCTGTATCTTGCAGCTCTGTGTCACTGCAAGTATCCATTCCATATCTGTGCTGCATTTTTGTGAGCGGTTTATATAGTATTACAGTGCAGCATTTTGGTGACCAACAGTATATAGTTGTACAGTAGGCCATTGCTGTATCTTGCAGCTCTGTGTCAATGCAAGTATCCATTCCATATCTGTGCTGCATTATTGTGAGCAGTATATATAGTATTACAGTGCAGCATTTTGGTGACCAACAGTATATAGTTGTACAGTAGGCCATTGCTGTATCTTGCAGCTCTGTGTCAATGCAAGTATCCATTCTATATCTGAGCTGCATTATTGTGAGCAGTATATATAGTATTACATTGCAGCATTTTGGTGACCAACAGTATATAGTTGTACAGTAGGCCATTGCTGTATCTTGCAGCTCTGTGTCACTGCAAGTATACATTCCATATCTGTGCTGCATTTTTGTGAGCATTATGTATAGTAGTACATGCAGCATTTTGGTGACCAACAGTATATAGTTGTACAGTAGGCCATTGCTGTATCTTGCAGCTCTGTGTCACTGCAAGTATCCATTCCATATCTGTGCTGCATTTTTGTGAGCAGTATATATAGTATTACAGTGCAGCATTTTGGTGACCAACAGGTTATAGTTGTACAGTAGGCCATTGCTGTATCTTGCAGCTCTGTGTCACTGCAAGTATCCATTCCATATCTGTGCTGCATTTTTGTGAGCAGTATATATAGTATTAGAGTGCAGCATTTTGGTGACCAACAGTATATAGTTGTACAGTAGGCCATTGCTGTATCTTGCAGCTCTGTGTCACTGCAAGTATCCATTCCATATCTGTGCTGCATTATTGTGAGCAGTATATATAGTATTACAGTGCAGCATTTTGGTGACCAACAGTATATAGTTGTACAGTAGGCCATTGCTGTATCTTGCAGCTCTGTGTCACTGCAAGTATCCATTCCATATCTGTGCTGCATTATTGTGCAGTATATACAGCACTACAGTGCAGCATTTTGGTGACCAACAGTATACATATATAGTACAGTACAGTAGGCCATTTCTATTGATATATTACTGGCATATAATTCCACACATTAAAAAATGGAGAACAAAAATGTGGAGGGTAAAATAGGGAAAGATCAAGATCCACTTCCACCCCGTGCTGAAGCTGCTGCCACTAGTCATGGCCGAGACGATGAAATGCCATCAACGTCGTCTGCCAAGGCCGATGCCCAATGTCATAGTAGAGAGCATGTAAAATCCAAAAAACTAAAGTTCAGTAAAATGACCCAAAAATCAAAATTAAAAGCGTCTGAGGAGAAGCGTAAACTTGACAATATGCCATTTACGACACAGAGTGGCAAGGAACGGCTGAGGCCCTGGCCTATGTTCATGGCTAGTGGTTCAGCTTCACATGAGGATGGAAGCACTCATCATCCCGCTAGAGTTAACTCTGAAAAGAGTTAAGATGGCAAAAGCACAGCAAAGAACTGTGCGTTCTTCTAAATCACAAATCCCCAAAGAGAGTCCAATTGTGTCGGTTGCGATGCCTGAACTTCCCAACTCTGGACGGGAAGAGGTGGCACCTTCCACCATTTGCACGCCCCCTGCAAGTGCTGGAAGGAGCACCCACAGTCCAGTTCCTGATATTGAAATTGAAGATGTCACTGTTGAAGTACACCAGGATGAGGATATGGGTGTTGCTGGCGCTGAGGAGGAAATAGACAAGGAGGATTCTGATGGTGAGGTGGTTTGTTTAAGTCAGGCACCCGGGTTGACACCTATTGACCGTGGGATGAACATGGCCATTGACATGCCTGGTCAAATTACAGAAAAATCACCTCTTTGGTGCGGAATTATTTTAACAGAAATGCGGACAACAGGTTTCAAGCCGTGTGTTGCCTTTGTCACGCTGTAATAAGTAGGGGTAAGGACGTTAACCACCTAGGAACATCCTCCCTTATACGTCACCTGGAGCGCATTCATCAGAAGTCATTGACAAGTTCAAAAACTTTGGGTGACAGTGGAAGCAGTCCGCTGACAACTAAATCCCTTCCTCTTGTACCCAAGCTCCTGCAAACCACACCACCAACTCCCTCAGTGTCAATTTCCTCCTTAGACAGGAACGCCAATAGTCCTGCAGGCCATGTCACTGGCAAGTCTGACGAGTCCTCTCCTAACTGGGATTCCTCCGATGGATCCTTGAGTGTAACGCCTACTGCTGCTGGTGCTGCTGCTGTTGTTGCTGCTGGGAGTCGATCGTCATCTCAGAGGGGAAGTCGGAAGACCACTTGTACTACTTCCAGTAAGCAATTGACTGTCCAACAGTCCTTTGCGAGGAAGATGAAATATCACAGCAGTCATCCTGCTGCAAAGCGGATAACTCAGGTCTTGGCAGCTGTGTTGGTGTTAAATGTGTGTCCGGTATCCACCGTTAATTCACAGAGAATTAGAGAATTGCTTGAGGTAGTGTGTCCCTGGTACCAAATACCATCTAGGTTCCACTTCTCTAGGCAGGCGATACCGAGAATGTACACAGATGTCAGAAAAAGAGTCACCAGTGTCCTAAAAAATGCAGTTGTACCCAATGTCTACTTAACCACGAACATGTGGACAAGTGGAGCAGGGCAGACTCAGGATTATATGACTGAGACAACCCACTGGGTAGATGTATTGCTTCCCGCAGCAAGAACAGCAGCGGCGGCACCAGTAGCAGCATCTTGCAAACGCCAACTCGTTCCTAGGCAGGCTACGCTTTGTATCACCGCTTTCCATAAGAGGCACACAGCTGACAACCTCTTACGGAAACTGAGGAACATCATCGCAGAATGGCTTACCCCAATTGGACTCTCCTGGGGATTTGTGACATCAGACAACGCCACCAATATTGTGCGTGCATTACATGTGGGCAAATTCCAGCACGTCCCATGTTTTGCACATACATTGAATTTGGTGGTGCAGATTTTTTTTACAAATGACAGGGGCATGCAAGAGATGCTGTCGGTGGCCCGAAGAATTGCGGGCCACTTTCGGCATTCAGCCACCGCGTGCCGAAGACTGGAGCACCAGCAAACACTCCTGAACCTGTCCCGCCATCATCTGAAGCAAGAGGTGGTAACGAGGTGGAATTCAACCCTCTATATGCGTCAGAGGATGGAGGAGCAGCAAAAGTCCATTCAAGCCTATACATCTGCCTATGATATAGGCAAAGGATAGGGAATGTACCTGACTCAAGCGCAGTGGAGAATGATTTCAACGTTGTGCAAGGTTCTGCAACCCTTTGAACTTGCCACACATGAAGTCAGTTCAGACACTGCCAGGTCATTCCCCTCATCAGGCTTTTGCAGAAGCAGCTGGAGAGATTGAAGGAGGAGCTAAAACGGAGCGATTCCGCTAGGCATGTGGGACTTGTGGATGGAGCCCTTAATTCGCTTAACCAGAATTCACGGGTGGTCAATCTGTTGAAATCAGAGCACTACATTTTGGCCACCGTGCTCGATCCTAGGTTTAAAGCCTACGTTGTATCTCTCTTTCCGGCAGACACAAGTCTGCACATGTTCAAAGACCTGCTGGTGAGACACTTGTCAAGTCAAGCGGAACGTGACCCGTCAACAGCTCCTCCTGCACATTCCCCCGCAACTGGGGCTGCGAGGAAAAGGCGAAGAATTCCGAGCCCACCCGCTGGCGGTGATGCAGGGCAGTCTGGAGCGATAGCTGACATCTGGTCCGGACTGAAGGACCTGCCAACGATTACTGACATGTCGTCTACTGTCACTGCATATGATTCTGTCACCATTGAAAGAATGGTGGAGGATTATATGAGTGACCGCATCCAAGTAGGCACGTCAGACAGTCCGTATGTATACTGGCAGGAAAAAGAGGCAATTTGGAGGCCCTTGCACAAACTGGCTTTATTTTACCTAAGTTGCCCCCCCCCTCCAGTGTGTACTCCGAAAGAGTGTTTAGTGCAGCCGGTCACCTTGTCAGCAATCGGCGTACGAGTTTACTTCCAGAAAATGTGGAGAAGATGATGTTCATCAAAATGAATTTTAATCAATTCCTCCGTGGAGACATTCACCAGCAATTGCCTCCAGAAAGTACACAGGGACCTGAGATGGTGGATTCCAGTGGGGATGAATTAATATTCTGTGAGGATGGGGATGTACACAGTGAAAGGGGTGAGGAATCGGACGATGAGGAGGAGGTGGACATCTTGCCTCTGTAGAGCCAGTTTGTGCAAGGAGAGATTGATTGCTTCTTTTTTGGTGGGGGCCTAAACCAATCAGTCATTTCAGCCACAGTCGTGTGGCAGACCCTGTGGCTGAAATGATGGGTTTGTTAAAGTGTGCATGTCCTGTTTATACAACATAAGGGTGGGTGGGAGGGCCCAAGGACAATTCCATCTTGCACCTCTTTTTTTTTTTTTTTTATCTCTGCATCATGTGATGTTTGGGGCTATTTTTGTTAAGTGCCATCCTGTCTGACACTGCAGTGCTACTCCTAGTTGGGCAGTGTTTGTGCCGGCCACTTGGGTCGCTTAGCTTAGTCATCCAGCGACCTCGGTGCAAATTTTAGGACTAAAAATAATATTGTGAGGTGTGAGGTGTTCCGAATAGACTGGAAATGAGTGGAAATTATGGTTATTGAGGTTAATAATACTATTGGATCAAAATTACCCCCAAATTCTATGATTTAAGCTGATTTTGAGGGGGTTTTGAAAAAAAACACCCGAATCCAAAACACACCCGAATCCGACAAAAAATTTCATGGAGGTTTTGCCAAAACGCGTCCGAATCCAAAACACAGCCGCAGAACCGACTCCAAAACCAAAACACAAAACCCGAAAAATTTCCGGTGCACATCTCTACTTAGTACAAGTATTGACAATGGTGGTCATTCCGAGTTGTTCGCTCGCTGCCGATTTTCGCAGTGCAGCGATCAAGTGAAAATATGGCAAAAATGCGCATGGTACGCAGCATGTGCTAAGTACTTTCACATAAAACTTTGTAGATTTATACAAGCTCGAGCGACGTTTTTTCATCGCTCCAGTGATCGTAGTATGATTGACAGGAAGTGGGTGTTTTTGGGTGGAAACTGGCCGTTTTCAGGGAGTGTGCTAAAAAACGCAGGTGTGCCAGGTAAAAACGCAGGAGTGGTTGGAGAAACGAGGGAGTGGCTGGCCGAACGCAGGGCGTGTTTGTGACGTCAAACCAGGAACTAAACGGACTGAGGTGATCGCAGTCTAGGAGTAGGTCTGGAGCTACTCAGAAACTGCAGTCTGCAGCAAATTATTTAGAGCAGTTCTGCTAAATCTTTCGTTCGCTATTCTGCTAAACTAAGATACACTCCCAGAGGGTGGCGGCCTAGCGTTTGCAATGCTGCTAAAAGCAGCTAGCGAGCGAACAACTCGGAATGAGGACCAATATCGGTGGAAGGTTATACCTGCTACTTTAAAGCTCTGTTCCCTCTAGTGATGCTGTCACTGACTTCCGCTTGTTTTCCTAGATAGCAGTCTTTTAAAACTGGATTACTTAGTCCTGTTTCCTCTTGCACCACCGCACTAAGGGCCTAGTTCAGACCTGATAGCTGCTATTATTCGCACCGCAAGCGGTGTGTTTTTTCCGAATGCGCACGTGCAAAGTCACGAGTGCGCTTGTGTCGGGCTCGCCGTGCGACAAATGTGCAGGCATACACATGAAACTAGTGAATGCTGACAAGCAACGACAAAGAGGCGTGTTGAAGGCGGTGCAGAGGCATGGCTTCACAGGCTAGCAAAAAGGGGCATGAAAGGTGGGTGTCTTGCGGGGGAGTGTGTTAAGGGCTGTATGCATGGTTTTAGCACCGCTGCAAAGCAAATCGCTGTCAGTGCACACTAAGCGTTCGCAGCTGGCGAGTAAGTCCAGGGCTGCGCACAGGTAGCGAACGCTCAGCACAGGTGTCTGTCAGGGCTCTCCCAGCAAATAATTGCAAATCAAACACACCTGTTTGCAATGCAAATGTCACAACAGCTCATTGCATATCTAGCTCACTCTGAAATGGTATGTAGTTTTTCACTCCCTGCATATGTGCAACACACAATCAAGGCCAGATTAACAATGGGGCGGAGGGAGCTCTAGCTCCAGGCCTCCACATAAAAATAGGCCCATCATAGCGGCAGTTTGATCACTAACCACCAGTTGGCCACACATTTCTATTTTTCTTACAAAATTAAGCAATTTTTTTCCGAATTTTACATATTTAGGGAGACATTGGAGCTGATAGTGTAGGGGATGTACACGCCCACATGGATCTCACCACACCGACACAACACTGATCACACCTCCCCTGTTTCTCACAATAGGCCCTTGAATATTTGCAGCTCCAGGTCCATGTAGCCCTTAATCCGGCGCTGAACACAATCTACAGCTTTCGGTCATTTGGTCGACAAGACTTCGGTCGACAGTCATTGGGTCGACCACTATTTGTCAACATGCATCAGGTCGACATGGTCAATATGTCGATATGGTCAACATGTATTAGGTCGACATGGAAAAGGGTCGACACAAGTTTTTCATTTTTTGACCTTTTCCATACTTTACGATCCACGCGGACTACAATTGGGAACGGTAACCTGTGCTGAGCGCAGCGAGGCACCTTTCCCGAACCATGGGACACGGTGTACTAATTGGGGTTCCCCGTCACTTTACGAAGAAAACGACACCCAAAAAAGTTAAAAAAAACTCATGTCGACCTTGTTCAGTTCGACCTAATGACCATGTTGACCTAGTGACCCTGTCGACATGATGCCTGTCGACCAATAGTGGTTGACCTAATGACTGTCGGCCAAATGACCCAATCTACACACTTTTTTTTAACAACTATTACATGTGTACTGCACATGTACTACATGTGTTGTTTGTCAATCAATTGTGCACATTGCACACAACAGATTATTATTTTTTACAGGCCCACTTTCTGTGGTCACATTGCTTTCAGCTGACACATTGCTTTGAGGTAACAATGAGGCTGCATTGTGCATTTTAAATGCACATAACTGTATTCATCTCTCCCACATACATGCCATGTTTTCTTGAGGAATACATTTGTTGTGTGTTGAATATTACAACATTCACTAAGGTGAAAGATGTCCCTAACGCAAGGGAAAATACTTATCTTAGTTGTATGTATGTAAACGCCAGAAGCATTACTGGTAAAAAGGGTGAACTAGAAATACTTGCAGCAAGCAAACAGTATGATATTATAGGCATTACTGAAACTTGGTGGGACGAATCTCATGATTGGACAGTCAATCTGGAGGTCTATACACTGTTTAGGAGAGACAGACTAAATAAAAAGGGTGGAGGGGTGTGTCTTTACGTAAAGCCGTTTTTAAAACCTGATATACGGGAAGATATTCAGGAGGGGACTGTAGACACTGTCGAGACATTATGGGTAGAAATTGCATCCGGGGAAAAAGGAACAAAAAAGTTAGTATTGGGTGTATGCTATAGGCCGCCTGGTATCAACGTATCTGATGAGGAATTGTTACTAAAGCAAATTGAAAGAGCAGCAGGAGTAGGAGACATAGTAGTGATGGGAGATTTTTAACTATCCAGAGATAAACTGGAAAAACGATTCATGTGATACTGCTAGGGGCAATATGTTTTTAAACACACTTAATGATAACTACTTAGTTCAACTAATTGATGAACCTACCAGGTACAATGCAATCTTAGACCTGGTATTAACAAACAATGGGGATTTGTTATCAGGTATTATAGTAGGGGAGCCCATAGGAAACAGCGACCACAATATGGTCACATTCAATATCAGTTTTCATAAACAGCCCTATACTGGCTCAACTAGGACTCTAAACTTTAGCAAAGCGAATTTTGAAAAGATGAGGGTATTTTTCAGGGATATTGAATGAAAAGGTTTGTTTTTAGGAAAAAATACTAAGGAGAATGGGATGTACTAAAATTCCTGCTACCTAAAAATACACTCACTACGAGCAGCAAAAAAATGGAATAAAAATCATAAACCGATGTGGCTTAACAAAAAGATAAAAGAACTTATGGGCAAGAAAAGGAGAGCATTTAAAAAATGCAAATCTGACGGGGAAGCAGAGTCATTTCAGCACTATAAGGAATGTAACAAAATAAGCAAAAAGGAAATAAGAGCGGCTAAAGTAGAAACTGAAAAACTAGTAGCAAAGTAAAGCAAAGCGAATCCCAAAAAATTCTTTAAATACATTAATAACAAGAGATTAAAGAAGGAGAGTATAGGCCCTTTAAAAGACAAGTTGGGAGTCTTAAGCAAAAATGATAATGACATAGCGGACACACTAAATGAGTTTTTTTCAACAGTATTTACTAGAGAGGACCCAATTCAGGGACTAACACATAATCTCAATAATGAGAATATCCCACTGATAGGTACTTATTTATGCGAGGAAGTAGTCTGTGACCGATTAAAACATTTAAAGATTAATAAGTCACCAGGTCCCGATGGTATTCACCCAAGGGTTCTAATGGAGCTTCACTCTGAACTTGCAAAACCGCTATTTTTGATCTTTAAGGATTCAGTAATATCAGGTATGGTTCCCAAAGACTGGCGTATAGCGGAAGTAGTGCCTATATTCAAAAAGGGAAGTAAAGCTGAACCAGGTAATTATAGACCAGTTAGTCTTACATCTATAGTGGGGAAAGTATTGGAAGGTATTCTAAGAGATAGTGGCCCTCATTCCGAGTTGTTCGCTCTGTAAAAATCTTCGCATCGCAGCGACTTTTCGCTTAATGCGCATGCGCAATGTCCGCACTGCGACTGCGCCAAATAAATTTGCTATGCACTTAGTAATTTTACTCACGGCTTTTTCTCGTTCTGGCGATCGTAATGTGATTGACAGGAAATGGGTGTTACTGGGCGGAAACAGGCCGTTTTATGGGCGTGTGGGAAAAAACGCTACCATTTCCGGAAAAAACGCAGGAGTGGCCGGAGAAACGGAGGAGTGTCTGGGCGAACGCTGGGAGTGTTTGTGACGTCAAACCAGGAACGACAAGCACTGAACTGATCGCCGATGCCGAGTAAGTCTGAAGCTACTCAGAAACTGCTACGAGGTGTGTAATCGCAATATTGCGAATACATCGTTCGCAATTTTAAGATGCTAAGATTCACTCCCAGTAGGCGGCGGCTTAGCGTGAACAACTCTGCTAAAATCGCCTTGCGAGCGAACAACTCGGAATGACCTCCAGTATTCAGAAGTTCCTTGAAGCCAATAAGGTCATTAAAAGGAATCAACATGGGTTTATGAAGGACAGATCCTGTCAAACCAATTTACTTGGCTTTTATGAAACAGTAAGCGCAAACCTAGATCAGGGTAAAGAGATGGATGTAATCTTTTTAGATTTTGCCCAAGCATTCGACACTGTACCACACATGAGACTTATCTACAAGCTACAAGAATCAGGGCTAGGAAGCACAATATGCACTTGGGTCAAAAACTGGTTAGATAATAGGGAGCAGCGCGTTGTGGTTAATGGATCTTTTTCAACTTGGACTGAAGTGCTAAGTGGTGTGCCGCAAGGCTCAGTATTAGGACCGCAATTGTTCAATATTTTCATTAACAACCTAACAGAAGGTCTAGAGAGCATGGTGTCAATTTTTGCAAATGATACCAAATTGTGTAAAGTTATAAATGCGGAGTCGCATCAGAACGACTTAGTTAAATTAGAAGCTTGGGCAGCGAAATGGAGAATGCGCTTCAATACAGACAAGTGTAAGGTAATGCACTGTGGTAACAAGAACAAAAATAACACCTACCTACTAAATGGGGTAAAATTAGGGGATTCTGTACTGGAAAAGGACTCAGGTGTCCTCATAGATAGCAAACTAAGCAGTAGTACCCAAAGTAGGACTGCAGCAAAGAAGGCTTAGAGAGGGATAGATATTTATCCAGATCCCTTATTGGCTGATTTGCAAACCAATCTTATATAGTCCAAAAAGGGCTGTAAACATTTTAATAACCTTCTCTTTTTTTACAGGTTTTGCGCATACACATTATTATATATAACAAGCGCTTTTTTTCTATATTCCATGATAAATTATTTAATTGAGCTGCTATCAAACCCCTTTCAAAGCGCAAATTAGTACTCTTTTTATAATAAGATATTAGCATGCATAAAATGGGGAATTGATGCTAGGGACGAGAGTATTATACTCCCGTTATATAAATCACTTGTGAGGCCACACCTTGAATACTGTGTACAATTCTGGGCACCTTACTACAAAAAGGATATCTTGGAGCTAAAAAAGGTTCAAAGGCGGGCGACCAAACTAATTAAGGGTAAGGAGACGCTGGATGCGAGGAAAGGCTTGCAAGACTAGGCATGTTTACACTGGAAAAGAGGAGATTAAGAGGGGACATGATCAACATTTACAAATATATAAGGGAACATTATACAGATCTTGCGCAGGACCTGTTTTTGGTTAGATCAACACAGAGAACTCGTGGACACTCGCTCAGGTTAGAGGAGAGGAGATTCCACACAATACGGCGTAAAGGCTTTTTTACGGTAAGGACGATACGTGTTTAGAATTCCCTGCCTGAGGGAGTTGTAATGACTCAGTCAACACCTTTAAGAATGGGTTAGATAAATTCCTAATGGATAAGGATATCCAGGGTTACGGGGCATAGTCACGCACTATGGTTATTATAAAAAAGAGGGGTAAAACGTAACGGCAGTCATCAACTTCAGTCAAAATTTTCTACAAAATAATCGTGTATAGGAGACCACAAATAGGTTGAACTCGATGGACAATTGTCTTTTTTCAACCTTAGATACTATGTTACTATGTTACTATGTAATGCAAGTTTACCTGTAATGTTCATAATAACGCTTCAGGTACTACATTTGTAGGGGTCCATTTTCTAAGATGTGAGTTCTATTTAGCATGGGATGTTGCCCATAGCAACCAATCACATTCAAAATCTCATTTATCTAGCACCTTCTATAACATAATACGTGGAATGTGTTTGGTTGCTATAGGCAACATCCCATCTTAAATAGAACTCACATCTTTGTAAATTTATTACCTAGTATTTTTTTAACAAAATCCCCCCAAAAAATCATAGCATTATTTGGTTAAATATTTTTTTAAAACATTACTATGCATCACAATAATACAAACACAATTTTAGGAGAAAGTGTAAGTGGTTGTAATAATTTTACTCATAATTCAAAATATATATATATATATATATATATATATATATATATACATAACACAAAGACAAAGATTTTTTTTTTAAATGGCACCTGGGTTTGCAGAAAAGAGGATTACAGTACACAGTAGTCAGTTACCTCCATCTCTGCAACAAACACATCAAGAGGCTGGTCTCAGTACCCTGGCTAAGGAAAATGTGGGGCAAATTGAGGAAGTTTCTGGGACAATACACAAATGCAACAATCAGCACCACAAACTGAAGAGGAAGGTGGGACAAGTTCACAGGCTAATGCATCACAGGCAGGGGAAAAAAAGAGAAGGCGCAAAACCCATTCGGCATGAGGGAGTTGGACATTCTTGTACCACAAACTATTGAGAAAATACATTTCTGCTGCGGGGTACACTGGGCTCCACAAGGATTCACATTGGGGTGTAGAGTAGGATCTTGATCCGAGGCACCAACAGGCTCAAAGCTTTTGACTGTTCCCAAGATGCACAGCGCCGCCTCCTCTATAACCCCGCCCCCATGCACAGGAGCTCAGTTTGTAAGTTGGTGCCATGCAGTAAGCAGGCACTTAACAGAAGGGCTGCCTTAGGCAGCCTGTTCATTGCTTTAATAAGAAGATTCTTCTGTCAGAAACTACAAGGGCTGCAGCAGGCAAAGTCTCATAGACTTACCTGCTTGCAGCTCCGTCACCCCAAGCGGTGCTGTATACTCCTGCGGCCTGGTTGCCGGGTCACTGCAGCGGAGGCGCCGGTTCCTTCAATCATGAGCCACACACACACCGCCGTCCTCCCGGAACGTGGGGCCGCAGCTACGGGGGAGGTAAGGGGCTTCTGTGCCCGCACTTTACCGCGTTCCAGCGTGGCCGTAGGAAGCAGGCCGTGCGCGCGCTGGCGTGGAAACTGATTACTGGGCAGCCGCTCCACTAGCCACCAGGGACACTTAAGAGCACAGGTCTGTGGGGCTCTATTGTAATTTAACCCCATTTTTAACTGCCCGCAGCGCCCGGTGGGGATGCCAGCAGGGGGAGCAGGTCGGACCTGAGGCCCCTCCCCCCAGCCCCAGGGCGCCATTTGGTGTTCCCGCCCTGGAGAAGCTTTCCTCTCCTTCACTCCCGGCCAGCAGCCATCACTGATAGAGCTGTGCTGTTCCTGGGACTGCTGGGGCAAATCCTCCTCTGTAGAACCGCCTGACTGCCAGTGCTGTGCTTCTTACAGGACACTTAAGTATTCTACCTGTCACTGGGACAGTCTTAGTTAAGAAAGAGTGCATACATTCAGGGTTGTGTGGTACAAACACCCAGTGATATACATCCAGTAGTTACTGTGTTTTGTTATATCTATTGTTAACACATATAGCCATACTGAGTATTACTTTGTATTGCTAGTCCAGTGCAGTTTTATGGTGCATAATTTCTGCATGGTACGTGTGTGACTTTATATGTGTGTGTGCATGTAGCTGCTGCGTGGTTGCCTTATTAAAGGGTATTTCACTAAGTGGGCTACTCCAATATTGCTGTATCTGAGGGGGCTAAGTACATCAGGTTTCTTTCTGTATAATATAGGATTTTATCACAAGATATATTGGCTGTGTATTTTTACTTGTGATTCATAGTCACACTATATATCTCTTGAACTCCCGGTTGGTGCTGTGGTAGTCACACTTCACCGAGTGTTCTTGTTAGGTATATCGCTGCTAAACCTTGTACCAAGTTGCCCTATATTATGCACTTTGTTATGTCTGCTACACGTGGCAACGATGTTGGGGCCTCTCCCACACTGCGTGGTAGTGAGGCCGCAGACGTGATGGAGGATAATATGGCAGCTGTGTTGCCTTATAGGTAATTGTCTGCACTTAGTCTAATATTAGGGCAATAGATGTTGTCTGAATCAAAATATAATTCATTATAAATAGGCGATGTTACCATAGTGGACAGTATAGTGGATATATATAGTAAGGAATAGATATGAAATAAGTTTGAATGTATGAGGTAATGTTTAGCTGATTTAAGAAATTAGGTTTGTGTATGTGTTTATATAGATATACTGTATATTTGTGTTTTACTGCAAGATGGTAAAAAAATAGTGTAGGGAACAGGTTTATTCTGCTCTAGTCATAAATAAGGCCAGAGAGGTTACAGTAAGATCAAGAGTCATTGTAGAGAAAAGGTATTAGGCCATAAATGATAATAGGTATGTGACAGAGCTCTGTTGGTCATTGGAATTCACAGGTGTGCTTACAGTAGATCAGAATCTACTGGTTTGTCTATTGTCCAGTGAAGGTTAAAAGCTAGGGAGTATAAATTAACTACTATGAAAAGAGATCACATCCATTGATAAAACATTGTGTAACCGACCCCAGGAAAACTTGTCAATACAACAGAACTTTGGATGAAAAGACATTCCAGATTTTACAATACTATACTTGCTTAAGGCAGTGTGGACACCACACTTTTATGACACCATGCCTCCGTGAACAGGACACGACAGCCCAGTTCAATGTTTGTTTTATTACACCTTGGAATCTGACAAACCTATAATTACCTATTCCATTGGAAACTATGAGAATATGATAGTTTGAATTGGTAAAATATGAGATAAAAGGACCAGACTTGTAGTTAGGAGTTAGAAGGAAGAGGAAGAGGGAGAGGGAGAAGAAGAAGGAGAAGGAAGGAAGTCAGTCAGGAGGAGAAGTCATGGAGAACATGCAGAAGGAATGATTCTTGGGATGGCAATCTTTAACTTGCAAGTATAAATATGATAATAATTGAAACTGTTTGTGAAACTTATGTCATGTTGTTTTATGTTATGTAACGAAGGAAACATAGCATAGCTTAATATAATTATAATTAGTATATATATCACTACTGTGTATATCTTATTCTGTACGATTTGATCTGCCTGTAAATAAAGAATCATATAAAAAGAGCGGTAATATTCAAGCTTGAACTCTCTTTAAGGAATCTTAACTTCATAATTTCATAAGTCATATATATATATATATATATAAGGACTGCATATATTTATCAGCCAATTAATTTGTAAGCCTGACATAATATATTTGCAGATATATATGATAACGCATATTAATTTAAATATATCCATATATTAATAACCATATATGTTATATTGAATATTAATATTCATAAATATGATTCCATAAAGCAATATTGGCGACCACGAATTGGACTTGTTATTACTGAATCTGATTATCTGATTTATAATATTTATGAGGAGTAGCAAATGCTATAAGCTGGCTACCAAATCTGCAGAATCACGGTGGGGATGTATCTATGAAAATTTATTACCATTGTGTAATGTCAATTTTGTATTCTGTATAACCTAGGATAAATGTGTTAGTGCAATATACGTTATTCTAACTAACATAATATCTATTAGGAAGCAGCACCAATGGCTATAAGCCTGCTGGCAAAGTACAAGATCACAGTGGAATAGGTTACAAATGAGAATAAAGAATTTAAAGGCCTAGAATAGAAAATGTGCACAGTGGAAATAAGTATTTCCAAATAAATGTATACATGTACCAGGTATTAGAGTTTAACCTTAAGACACCGGTCAATCTTAAGGAGAGGATACCTTCAGTACTAAAAACAAAGAATATATAAATTTAGCATTGTAATGTTAAATATGCAAAAAGTTGCAGCAGCATTAGGAAAAATGCGCAGAACTGCGGCTTTAGAAGCCAAACAGAAATGTAAAGAAGGATCAGGTTCACGTCTTCGTAAGGCGTGCCTGACCATTAATGCAAAAATGCATTCATTATTTAAGTCCCTTAAACAGAAAAATAAACAGAAAAGGTTTGGGGCAGAAGCAAAAAGCCTGGCAGATTGTAAGCAAACTGTCATGACCTCTCAGGAGGAGATAAAAGAAAGTACAAGGGAGAACATTATAGATGTAGGTGAGACTCAGGACAGCATTGTCCATGTGCAGCACACAGAGTCTGCTATGGTCACACAGACCACCAGCAGAACAGCCTCTTTGGTAAATGAAGAAAGTAGCAATGTGCAGGATGTGTCTATCATCAGACAGCACATTAATGTAAAGGAGGTAGCAGCAATAGGAGATGTCCCCTATACTGTGTCTAGTAAGGGGGAAGATCGGTGTAATTCAGATTATGAGTATTCTGCTGAATACACTCTCAGAGTTCCCAATGTAAATGAAGAATTTGTTATGCCCTTAGGCAAAGGTGAATTGTCAGCAGATTTAAACACTGATAGCTGCAGTACAGTGCACACAGGGGTGGAGAAGTTCCCCATGGTGAAAACTCCCATGGCAACCAGAGTTGCAAACCTTGAAATGTATTCACCTGGGAACATGTTTAAAGGGAAAATCCATGAAATTAATTCAGGAATGCATGTTTACAAACAAAGTTCCCAAACTTTTGTAACCCCCACACAACACTCAGAGACATCTAGTGATGGTGCAAATGTTTGCATGCTCTCAGAGAGACCACATGCAGAGTGTCATTCTGCAAACCACACACCAATTAACAATGACAAAAAGGATCACCAGGATGAAAATGTTTTTATGCCCTGGTGCCATAACCATTTTATTACAGGTGTGGAAAGACAGAAAGCCCTGGGACCTGCAATACATATTTGGCAAAGTCTAACAAGTTTCTCTCCCCACAAAAGTAGGTTTTTTCAGAAGCTCCAAGATTCTTCCAGACTAAGGAGCCATGCCAAGCAGCAAACGCTATGGTTGAAGACAGTCTGGGCCCAGGCTGCATCACAAGGGAGTATGGTCACAAGTGAATACGGTAGTATCATTCCTTTACTTGTTAGATCCAATGTAGCCATTGTTTGCTTTGATGTTCAAACAGCCACAGTTTCCAAATTAAACCTGCATCATATCTGCAGCGACAATTGTGCTGCCATTGACACACAAGGTGACAGGAAAGATTGGCACAGGCCAGAAACAATTGTTTGTTTGTTATTCAATCTTTAAAGACACATTTGTAAATTCTGTACCTGATAACATGCAGCAGATAGGACAGAATGCATAGCAAGCTATGTTAAATCACTGTATAAATATCTGTGATAGTCATTGTATGTATTTTTGTTTGATTCATAGTAATCCTGGCAACCTGTATACAGAATGGTGCAAGACTCCAAAAAGACTCCAATTTACAAGGGAAAAGGTCTTCATTAACCCTTTCATCGCTGCTATCCAGCAAAATCTACATAGCATCCCTAAAGACTGATATATGGACAAATCCTCAAGGAGTTTTCCAGGTTCACAAGAAAGGGGAAGGTTTTCATTAACCCTTTCATCACAAGTAATCATTACTTGTCTTTCAAACTACATGTACACTCCCACAACAGTGTACAGCACATCTCATCACTGTGATTATACAGAACTGTCTCATCCCTTCATATACCTTAATCAAATATATGTAAACATTTGTCTGATATATATATATATATATATATATATATATATATATAATATAATTGTATTATATACCTTGTAAATATTTTATGTTTTTTTTTAATATTACACAGTAGATACTACCTATGCTTCCTTCGTAAAAGCTTCAAAAGTAATTAAATATCTAATACAGGATGGTATACCACGTTTTAACAAATTGGGACAAGATTATTAAGTGGGATGAATAATTCTCTTAATAAAGACTGTAACAAGTCAAAGGGAATTATTTGTAGCGTAACAGGGTCAACTGTATATGCACATGGCTGCATATAAAATAATATTGGATGGAATTAGATATATTTAAAGCCATTCCTAAATGATATTTAATATCTGTTTGAAGCAAAATTATATTCATTTATTGTATTGATAGGATGTTACTATATACACATCAAAAGCATTTTAAATAATTATTAGTCAAAATATAGGTAGGATAGAAAACGCCTTTATATGGGTTAAACTGGTATAAGTTTATTTAAGATTGAGATGTATAAATAGGTTCAAGGTAGAATAAGGAGACTTAAGACTGCATGGTAATTTATTCAGTGAGGAAATACAGTAAACAGAGTAGGTGTACTACTCGCAGCCATTTGTGGTACTATTGCCCGAAGACAATTAAGACCTACTATTAACAAGCAAAGAAAGAAAGAAAGACTGGTTCATATATGACTGTTCTATTCAAAATCACAACCTGTTTTGTGCAAAGCAATATGGACACTGGTCACAACTGCGGTATTGGATAAACGCAAAGGAAACAGAACTGCTAAATACTGTATAAAGACCATTACCGAGGGTCATCACAAGTACTGAGTTGCAAACTCAAGATCATAGTACGCAAAATACACAGCCCTCTGCGTCAAACAGCGAAATGGCAAGCAAAGGAGCAGCTGCTATGAAGAATTCTACTTCAACTGCCTCCATAATGCAGACGCAAGGCGTCTCCAATTGCAAGCAAACCACGCAGATGACAGTCTTATCCCAGTAAATTGCTACAGCCAAGAACAGCAAAAATGTCCAAATGTACTGATCCAGATACAGAAAAAAGGTCTACAATTGGGCTATGGTATTCCAAATGTCTGTAGAAATTAGTTTTCCTCATGAATACTGAATAAAAACCTCAGTCTTGGTCTGCTTTAGTTAAAAAGTAGAATAAGGTTAGGTAAGCTAAGAATTTTTAGAGATTTTTAAAATCACAATGGTTGTTATTATTATTACACTTATGGTATATATTAGGGTTACAACAAAAGTTATGTTTTGAAGAAATATTTTGAAATGTATTTGGAAGCAATTACGCTAGTTTAATGTGTGGCCAATCAAAATAATTTCTCATGGCCACAAGGGGGCGACTGTTGCCTTATAGGTAATTGTCTGCACTTAGTCTAATATTAGGGCAATAGATGTTGTCTGAATCAAAATATAATTCATTATAAATAGGCGATGTTACCATAGTGGACAGTATAGTGGATATATATAGTAAGGAATAGATATGAAATAAGTTTGAATGTATGAGGTAATGTTTAGCTGATTTAAGAAATTAGGTTTGTGTATGTGTTTATATAGATATACTGTATATTTGTGTTTTACTGCAAGATGGTAAAAAAATAGTGTAGGGAACAGGTTTATTCTGCTCTAGTCATAAATAAGGCCAGAGAGGTTACAGTAAGATCAAGAGTCATTGTAGAGAAAAGGTATTAGGCCATAAATGATAATAGGTATGTGACAGAGCTCTGTTGGTCATTGGAATTCACAGGTGTGCTTACAGTAGATCAGAATCTACTGGTTTGTCTATTGTCCAGTGAAGGTTAAAAGCTAGGGAGTATAAATTAACTACTATGAAAAGAGATCACATCCATTGATAAAACATTTGTGTAACCGACCCCAGGAAAACTTGTCAATACAACAGAACTTTGGATGAAAAGACATTCCAGATTTTACAATACTATACTTGCTTAAGGCAGTGTGGACACCACACTTTTATGACACCATGCCTCCGTGAACAGGACACGACAGCCCAGTTCAATGTTTGTTTTATTACACCTTGGAATCTGACAAACCTATAATTACCTATTCCATTGGAAACTATGAGAATATGATAGTTTGAATTGGTAAAATATGAGATAAAAGGACCAGACTTGTAGTTAGGAGTTAGAAGGAAGAGGAAGAGGGAGAGGGAGAAGAAGAAGGAGAAGGAAGGAAGTCAGTCAGGAGGAGAAGTCATGGAGAACATGCAGAAGGAATGATTCTTGGGATGGCAATCTTTAACTTGCAAGTATAAATATGATAATAATTGAAACTGTTTGTGAAACTTATGTCATGTTGTTTTATGTTATGTAACGAAGGAAACATAGCATAGCTTAATATAATTATAATTAGTATATATATCACTACTGTGTATATCTTATTCTGTACGATTTGATCTGCCTGTAAATAAAGAATCATATAAAAAGAGCGGTAATATTCAAGCTTGAACTCTCTTTAAGGAATCTTAACTTCATAATTTCATAAGTCATATATATATATATATATATATATATATATTAGGACTGCATATATTTATCAGCCAATTAATTTGTAAGCCTGACATAATATATTTGCAGATATATATGATAACGCATATTAATTTAAATATATCCATATATTAATAACCATATATGTTATATTGAATATTAATATTCATAAATATGATTCCATAAAGCAATAGCTGAGAGTTCAGGCTCGGGGGGTTCCTTACCCCCCAGTGGGTCGGTAGCACCTGGGGCATCACAGGACCCACCTTGGGCTACGTTTTCCACGCTGTTAATTACACTTATAACTAAATTGGCACACCCTGTGAGACCACCTGTGCCACTGCAGCAGTTTATGGTCCCTGCTATTAATCCGCCATGGACAGATCAAATCTCCACTCAGTTACAGCATTTAAACCGGTCACTGACTAAATCTAAGTGTCACTCTCGCCCGCCTAAGACTAAGTTGTCTTCTAAACGGGCCATTACCTCCTCCCAATCCACTGCTATCCCAGACACGTCCTTTGACGAGGATGGTGCATATACTGATCCCACAGACACTGACACAGATGTTTCTGATGGGGAAGGGAAATCATTGGTGGATGTCCCGGATTTGATTGAAGCGATTAGGTTCATTCTTCAGGTGTCTGATGATCCTGAGCCTGAGGCTGTCTCTAAGAAACTGGATAGGTTCAAACGAAAGAAGGTGGTTACACAAGTTTTACCTCATTCTGAACACCTGGTTGACATACAACAGGAATCCTGGGAAAATCCGGGGACAAAATTCACACCGAATAAGAGACTGTTGGCTCGCTATCCTCTTTCTGCAGAGGTTTGTAAAAATTGGGAAACCCCTCCGCCCGTTGATTCTCATGTGGCGCGTATGGTTGTTTCCTCTGCTCTACCAGTAATTACCATCACCTCTCTGAAGGAACCGACGGATAGACGTGTGGAGGGTTGTTTAAAAGCAATTTATACCCTGACGGGGGCTGTGCATAGGCCAACCATTGCAGCAACTTGGGCTGCTGAAGCTATTGAGGCGTGGGCTCAGGAGCTTGAGGCGGAATTGCCTTCCAATGCATCTGAGCATGCTCGACAATGTCTCTCGTATATTACCATTGCTTCTCTGTACCTTAAGAAGGTTGCCTCTGATGCCAGGGTGCTTGCGGCCAAGGCTGCTACTACTTCCGTCTTGGCCAGACATATCCTTTGGTTGAGATCCTGGTCGGTGGGTATGGATTCCAATAAAACCCTGGAGGTCCTTCCTTTCAAGGGAGATATTCTCTTTGGAGAAGACCTCAATAAGATTGTGGCTGATCTGGCTACTGCTAAAACAGCTTGCCTACCTAGTACGGCACCTTCTGCACTGAAGGCTAAAAGTACTTTCCCTCAGCCCTTTCGTCCTCCAGGAAAAGCAAAAGGTCAGGCGCAACCAAAGCAAGCTCGTGCTTCCAGACCTGCCAAGCCCAGACCGAAGCGTGCCTGGGCCGCCCGTCAGCCAGCTTCCAAAACTGACAAGCGTGACGCATGACAGCGCGGGCCTCCCTGTGGGGGATCCCAGGGTGGGGGGCCGACTTCTAGGTTTTGCCCAGGAATGGTTGAAGACCACTTCAGATACCTGGGTGAGGGAAGTCAGGGTGGGGGAAGTCGTCGCTCGAGGTTACGCCATACCCTTCAAGAATTGTCCCCTCATCGATTTTGCCTGATGGATGTGCCTCTGGATCTGGCAAAAGCAAACACTTTGCACTCGGTGGTACATTCCCTCCTGACCACAGGAGTGGTAGTACAGGTGCCTCTGGCTCAGAGAGGCAAGGGGTACTATTCACCGCTGTTCCTAGTCCCGAAACCGAACGGGTCCTTGCAGCCCATTCTCAATCTGAAGTCCTTGAACAAGCATGTGCACGTCTCCAAGTTTTGTATGGAAACGCTGCGCTCTATTGTTCTGTCCTTGTAGCCTGGGGACTATATGGTCTCCCTGGACATACAGGATGCCTATCTACATATTCCTATTGTGGTATCTCATCAGCAGTACCCTTTGGTTTGACAACGGCTCCCCGAGTTTTCACCAAAGTTATGGCGATCATGACGGCTACACTCCGCCGTCAAGGGGTCAGGATCCTACCGTACTTGGACGATTTTTGTTGATCCTGGCAAATTCCCCAGAACTTCTCCTGTGTCATCTCGCTCTGACGGTCCAGTGCATGAAAGCCCATGGGTGGCTGATCAACTGGAAGAAATCCTCCCTGGTTCCTGTTCGGAGCATGATACATCTGGGAGCGTTATTGGACACTCACAACCAACAGTTGTTCCGGTCTCAGGAGAAAGTCCTGAAGCTTCAGGACAGGATTCAATGCTTCCTATCTCGTCCGCAAGTGTCGATACATTCGCAATGCAAGTGCTGGGTCTCATGGTGTCGGCTTTCGACATGGTGGAGTATGCTCAATTCCACTCTCGACCTCTGCAGAAGTTAATTCTGACCAAGTGGGACAGCCTGCCTCACCGGATCAGATCTTGAGGGGTTGGGGCGTGGTGTTTTAACTGCTCCCGATCAATATTCAGGAACTGCGGGAAGTGTTGAACGCATTGACAATGGCCCAGCTTCTAATACAGAACAGACCTGTTCAAGTATAGTCGGTCAACGCCACCACAGTGGCGTACATAAATCATCAAGGCGGCACTCGAGCCGCATGGCAATGAGGGAAGTATCACGGATTCTTCAGTGGGCGGAGCGCCATCTGCCGGCCATATCCGCAGTGTTCATTCCGGGCATCCTGAACTGGGTAGCGGACTATCTCAGTCGTCCGCTACACGCCAGAGAGCGGAGCCTCCATCCAGAGGTGTTTCAACTTCTCGTGGACATGTGGGGTCTTCCAGACATGGATCTGATGGCGTCTCGACACAATCACATGGTGCCAGTCTTCGGAGCAAGGACAAGGGGTCCTCAAGCTGCGTTCATGGATGTTCTGGCAATTTCATGGAACTTTCAGCTACCGTATGTGTTCCCTCCGGTTTCAATCCTGCCCAGAGTAATACAGAAGTTCAAGCAAGGTCGCTTCAGCGTGGCCCAGTCGGCATTGGTTCTCCGATCTCCTATGTCTCTCGTGGGATCGTCCCCTTCTACTTACACAACGACCAGACCTCCTCGTTCAGGGCCCTTGTGTTTACCAGGATTTGGCCCGTCTGGCTTTGACGGCATGGCTCTTGAAGCTTCCATCCTGAGGGCCAAGGGTTTTTCTGAAGTGGTCGTTCAAACTATGTTGAAGGCCCGTAAGCCGGCTTCTGCTTGGATTAACCATAGGGTCTGGAATGCTTACTTTACTTGGTGCGCGTCTCACAATCATAACGTTTTCAAGTTTAGTACTGCCAAGCTTTTGGCCTTTCTACAACAAGGCCTAGACCTAGGCCTGCGTCTGGCCTTCCTCGAGGTTCACATCTCTGCATTGTCGGTTTGGTTTCAGAGAAAAATTGCTACCCTACCTGATGTCCATATATTCACTCAGGGTGTGTTGAGGATTCAGCCTCCTTATGTGCCACCTGTGGCCCCTTGGAACTTGTCGGTGGTTTTGGAGGCCTTGCAAGAGTCTCCGTTTGAGCCTCTTGCCTCTGCTGACCTTAAGTGGCTTTCCCTTAAGGTCCTTTTCTTGCTGGTGATTGCTTCAGCTAGATGGGTATCGGACTTGAGTGCCTTATCCTGTAAGTCTCCCTACTTGATTTTTCACCGGTTCTTAGAACGCGGCCAGGTTATTTGCCCAAGGTGGTGTCTTCCTTCCACCTTAACCAGGAGATTGTGGTTCCGGCCTTTAATTCTCCTGAGTTGTCTTCCAAAGAGCGGTCTTTGGATGTGGTACGGGCTCTCCGTATCCATGTGAAGAGAACTTCCTCCTAGGAAATCTGATTCTTTTTTTGTATTGTTTGGTTTTCACAAACGTGGCTGGCCTGCTTCCAAGCAGACTTTGGCCAGATGGATTAGAATGGTGATTGCACATGCTTATGTACAGGCTAGTCGTCCGGTTCCTGCTACCATTAAAGCCCATTCTACTCGGTCAGTTGGACCTTCTTGGGCGGCCCACCGTGGTGCGACCCTTGAACAGTTGTGCAAGGCAGCAATGTGGTCCTCAGGGAACCCGTTTGTGAGGTTCTATGCCTTTTATACCGCTGCTTCCCAGGATGCTTCCTTTGGACGCCGGGTTCTCATGCCCGCTAGAGTGCGTCCCCTCCCATAAGGAACTGATTTAGGACATCCCCGATGTGAATCCTTGTGGAGCCTAGTGTACCCCGCAGCAGAAAAGGAGATTTATGGTAAGAACTTACCGTTGTTAAATCTGCGAGGTACACTGGGCTCCACAAGGTGCCCACCCTGACACACTTAGCTTCTTTGGGTTGGCATTGGCATAGCCGCTGACACCCTCTCCTGCGGTGAGTGTATGGTGTAATTGGCTATGAGCGATTGTCATCTCTGGTACCTGCTACTGCATTGGGCTGTTTAACAAAACTGAGCTCCTGTGCATGGGGGCGGGGTTATAGAGGAGACGGCGCTGTGCATCTTGGGAACAGTCAAAAGCTTTGAGCCTGTTGGTGCCTCAGATCAAGATCCTACTCTATACCCCGGTGTGAATCCTTGTGGAGCCCAGTGTACCTCGCAGAAAGAGATTTAACAATGGTAAGTTCTTACCATAAATCTAATTTTTTGGAAACACAACACGGGCGCTGGAAACAAGGACCGCATCTGGAGAGAATTCAACATTTTCCCTTTTTTTGCCCAGCTTTATGGGTTGTTGTTCTGTGTTGGGTCTACGCGTGGATCTTCGAGGGGCCTGCCCAGTGGGATCTTGTTCCTGGGCAGGGCTAGGGGATAGGGCTGGTGCTGTAGCCTCCCTGAGACTCTGGCCAAGGAGGGCTGCGATGGTCTGCATGTCTTGGCCAATAGTGGTGGATATGTCCTGCATTCCTTGTGCCACAGAGGAGGAGATGTCACACATGCCTTGTCGCACAGTGGAGGACAGGTCACGGACCGTGGAGGTCAGCTCACGGACCTCTTGGAGCATCTGGTCATGGAAGTCCATGTTAATTCTTGCATGGCTGACAATTTCACCAAGAAGCTCTGAAAGACTGGGTTGGATGAGTGTGCCAGTGTGGTGCCGGGATGGTGGGCTTGCTGCCCCACACTGGAGCTGTCATTGCTTCCACCCTCCTCTGCCTCAGTGATCTGCACCTCCTGTGCTGTGTTTGGAAAAGGAGACAGAAATAAAAAATAAAAAACATTAGGAACCCACTGACAATGTTAAATTCCTTTGTCGTATAAACAACCCTTTATGAAGTCTAAGAACACTGTACGCTGTTTACTTAAGAAGTACCGTATGGGTACGCTGGTTGCGTAACGATCGCTCAGCCGTAGGCGAGACGCTCACGCGTCACGTTCGCTCACGGCCCAGAGATCACAGGACAGCACGTTGTTGGCTATGACTAGAGTACTGATTCGCTATGGCGTAGCGGACGCTCGAGACCACGAGGAGATCACCAGCGGCGCAGACGCTCACAACGCTATACCTTTATGTCTAAACCTTATCAATGAAATACACAGAATACCTTAATGTGAATACAGGGTGTAAGTGCAACCTTGTGTAACCTGACTAACTACAAAGCTGCTTGAGCGTCACCGACGCTCAAGTGAACACTTAAAACTATAGACAATACACAGATACTGGTTTAGGGTCCAAAGCCTATTAACTGTATTATATCTAATATACTTGTAAAAGGGAATAACAGTACAAATGATACACTACAATATAACAGATACTTCCTAACCAAAATAGCTACACTAGAAATACAATACAATACCAATCTAATACAATACAATACAATACTAGTCAAAGGGGAGATATGGGAGAAAAGAGAAGGGAGAGAGAGAGAGAGAGAGAGAGAGATATGAGAGAAATGGCTCACAGTAAGACAACATGATTGCAGAGAAGCTTACACATGTGAGGAACAATCGCTGCGCAGTTAGTCAATGCTGATGAAATACTTGGGCTTACTCATACTGGCTGTCCCTATATCATGGGACAGAAGCTAGACTCCATTTTGGGAAACCTCCACTTGATTCCAAAGACCACACCACATGGCTGAAAGGGGGAGGGGAAGACATCCAGCAGCAGCCATTTTAGATTTGCAGGTCCAAACACATGGCACTCTCAACTACACCACAATCACATAGCAGGAGACACAAGACTCCATGTTATTCCAAAATGTCCAAGCCTCAAAACAATGCATATGTTCTGATTTTACAATTCCAAACCATCTAAATCACCTTTCACAATGTAATCCAACTTCCTAGAACCATCTCATAATTTCACATCCCAAACAACTTCAGTATCTCAATAACCAGAGCATATTCATGACAAGACCAGATCACAATGTAATTAACACAAACGTAACTGCATGGTGGTATTTATGATTAACAGGATATATAGTATAACTAACCAGCACAATCTATTTTAAATCTCCATAGGCAAACAAATACCACAAATACTATGCTACAGATGGTATACTGTTCCAATCCATCACAGACTTCACAGAGTATCCACAAACACCCAACAATCACACAACCAAGTTACAATATCCTATTTAAACCAGAAAGCAATCTGTCTGTTTCCTTATCTAGCCATGTGAAGTTCAATACTTAGCCTTTAGTTTGGAGGATGTCCTGGGGATTTAGCCGCCATGCTGCTGGGTGCCAGGTAGCTGTGTGTGTGTGTGTGAGTGTAGCTACATTACATCTGTTCTCTGAGGCCACACCTGACCACTACCTTCCTGTTTGACCAGTACCTGGGGGAGGGGTCTTTCTTTCTCCTTTGTATTGAGTCACTATTCTCTTTGTATATGCTAATCAGGTTCAGCCCTGAAAACTTTGTAAAAGGTTGTCTTGAGCATCCATTGTTCTAACAATATGATCTTAGCTTTTATACATATAATCATATCTATCTGCTGCAATGTCCCACAACTTCACAACCAGCATCAAACTAACCCACACATCATTCTGCTTGCTTCAATACCAAACATGATGGGCACATCTGGTTCTGTTCAAATGATACGTATTCATGACATCAATTCATCAGCCAATTCTATATCTCCATGATGTCTGGTGTTTGCTGTGCTCGCTGCGCATATTTGCAAGTATAGCGGCTTATATGTGTGCAGTTTATATGGTCTCTCTATGTAATATTTTTGACTTTGACAGTCCACCCTTTGGCAGTCACCAATAACTGCCACTTCCTAAAACATTTCAAAAAGAGAAAAATATATGTCAGGGGTTAATACATTTCCATGGTTGGGTAAGGGAGGAGAGAGGAGAAGGTGTGAAGAGGGTATGACCTAGTGAGATAGCAGAAGCATGTGTGTATGAATCCATGTTTGGGGGGTCATGTATCATCGTGCCGTACGTGTTGTACATCAAGCTTCGAGGTATTGCGAAGTATACATTTGAATTCCT